>NC_140581.1:336114803-336526903 GCF_964204655.1 Triturus cristatus | reverse complement strand
AAAATGTGGTGGGGAGGCATCCTCCCTGGGTCCCATATGATAAAGGAAATTGTAGAGAGCTTGGGCTTTGTCCTCTTTGCTGATTTCTCCTGGCGTAGCTAACTGCCCACCTCATTTAGTCTGGGTAAATGGTTTTTACTAATGAAAGCATCTAACTGCTTTAGGTCCATGAGCACTTCAGGATGTCAAGGTCCTGATAGTAGTTTGCGATGGAATGCATTTGCTATTCCTTGTGGGTGGCTGACAATGCAGTCTGGTCCAGTCCTAATGGCGGGAATAACCATCCCTGCTTCCCTTTGCTGCAATTGCACTGCTAGTAGCCTCCCTCCCTTCTCACCCTGTCCGTAGTGGCGGCCTTTCAGTTTTTGTAGTGCTTATTCAGCATTAGTGGTGAAAAGTGTATTGAGATGCATGCACACCTGCTCAAGACGGTATCTGGTTGTAGTGGTAGTGCATGCTGAGTATTGACGTGTTAGGTCAGCAATGACTCCTTCTAAGGCACCCTGCTGTTCTGCCTTCTGTTGATTGATTTCAGTAGCATTTCTCATTATCTTCCCTCCGATGGTCACCTTGGCCACAGCCCATAATGTTTGTGCTGAGGTTACCGACCCTTTGTTGTATTCAAGGTTGGTGGCAACATTGGATTTGGGCCAGTTCTTATCTTTGGGCTATGTATAGTGGGAGAGGTTGAGTCGCCAAGTCTTATGAATCAGAATCCTAAGTCCCATACCATCCGAAAGAAGGATAAGCAAACAGTCCAAATGTGCTCCCTCTAGTATCAGGGTATCACTTGTCAAGGTAAGCATTGCCTGAAGAGCAAGGATGTAATTCAGCTATGTACTCGCAAAATATAGGCATATTCACTGTCTGCAGTGTGAAGTAGATGCCAGACCATGCCACGATCCATAAGGATATCACCCTGAGAATTGTTGAGCACGTCAACAGGCCTGATGTGGTTCAGTCTTGCATCCCGCACCAGGTTCCAGTCACCCCCAATGAGCAGGTGTGTGGCGTCTACCTCTGTCAGAAGATGACTAAGGTGCAGGAGGAACTGACGCTATGGCCCAGTTGGTGCATAGGTCAAGCCACAACAGAACACTGAATTGCACATGAGCCTTTTGATGAACGCATACCAACCCTCTAGGTCTGTCCACGTCTTAAGCACTGTGTATGGGAGGGATTTGCGCAATAAGATGACTACTCCACATTTCACGGAGACCGTAGTCCCATCATCTGTGGACAGCTGCTCTGGGTAACCTTAACAACCTAATCCCAACTGAGTTTTTTATCCTCAGCAACCATGAAATGGGTTTCCTGTCTTAAAGTTATGTCGACAAGTTTGGAGTTAAGATAGGTGAGCACTTTCTTGCGTTTTATAAACTGTGTTAGGCCATTAACATTCCACGATACGATGGTCAGTGATCTCGGTGATGTCATCATGTACAGTGTCAGTAGTCAGTGGGGGTAGAGACAAGAGAGTGAAGTTCCCTGTCTCACTGTGCTTTACAGGCTATCCACCATTAGAGGAAGATGCAGCAGAATAGATGGCATGTTCAATGATGGGGAGAGGGCAAAAAATAAAGGGGGTGGGAAGAGCGGGGGACCCAAGTCCACCTAGGACAGAGATAGAGGTCTATCCATGATCTAGAAGAGAGGAAGGATTGGAGAGAGTGCACGAAATATGGGGGGAGGGAGCAAATCAGAACAAAGGCTGTCAAACCGGCCCGCTGCATGGAACCAGGCAGAAACAAGCAAATGTTGTAGGGAGGAGGTGTGCAGGGAGGGAAGGATGAGGGTGTGTCAGTTGCGGCTGGCACTCGGATGGTCGGTGGCAGCGACACAGCCGGCATGCATTGCAGACCAGGGAACCCACAGAGAGTGGGAAACAATGCCAACTGTCAGTGAATGATTGGGGGCACTGTAACACTGTGGAGCAATGGCCCTAGGATGAGGGACTCTGCCATCAGTGGCGCAGTGGCTGGCGGTTAACAATAACTGCTATAAAGAACACAGTATGGGAACCTTCAGACGCAATGAGACACAGCATCATGGGTGTGTAACAATAATAGAGCTGACAGCCTTAGGGTGGTCTTCCCCCAAACGTTTTGGCTGCTTGCCTCCAATTTTGCCAAATATTTGCATCTGTTGGTCTTAGAAACTTGTGCAATTTACCACTGCTAACTAGTGCTAAAATGGTTGTGCTCACTCCCCTAAATATGATGTTATTGGCATATCCACAATTGGCATATTAGATTTACTTGTATGTTCCTAGTAATGTGTACTACCTGTGTCCAGGGCTTGTAAATTAAATGCTACTAGTGGGCCTGTAGCAATGATTGTGCCACCCACTTAATTAGCTCTGTAAACATGTCTCAGGTCTGCCATTACAGACCTGGGGGCCTATGTACAACAAAATATTGGAACGTTGAGCTACGCCATATTTGGCAGCACCACACTCTGACATTTTCAAAAAGCACCGAATTTACCACAATGCGGTAAACCCCTGCGTTTTCATAGTGCCGGCGCTACAATTACCTGCCTAGCACCAATTCAGGGCCCATTGCACCATAGTGCAAGGGGGCCTGCTTTATAGGGAATTATTGTTTATGTGCAGGAAGGTGTCCCTTCCTGCACATAAACAATCCATAATGGCTATTTGTTACTTATATGCATGCTGCATTCTGCAGCACACATAGAAGTAGCAAATCGTCATTATTTAATGATTCTACACAATCAATAATGGCGTTCTGCTCTTTCTATGTGTGCCGCAGAATGAAGCACACATAAAAAAAAAAGCAAAAACGAGGGGAAATAAAAGCCACTAACATTTACTTTAGACACTAAATAGACAGGTTATACACATCTGCCAGCAGCAGAGATACAAGGAATCTTTAGTCCATGTTCATATCAGTCTGCAACCAGACTTCAGCAGTGAATGGGATTTAGTATGTCCTCTATTCCACCACCACTCGGATCTCTTATCCTTTCTGTTTTTTGATCCAGTAAGTCTGTCCTAATGGCTGCTCATCTCAATGGAACGGGCCCTCACTTCCAGACTATGATGCATCAGTGACCAGTGTGGGTGTGGTTGAGGCCATGTGGGTTATATCCATGCTCAGTTCCTGCAGGCTGTCATGGAAAGATCATAATTTCTCTCAGTTGAAAAAGTGTTTAGATTTGCCATCAACCATGACAAACATGCGTGCCGCTCATAAAGACCATATTTAATGCCCCATTTGAGCAGCTGAGGTCTGAGGAATAAGAAGGCTTTCCACTTTTCATTTACCTCCCTGGAGAAGTCAGTCATTATGTGAATCTTGTGGCCTTCATACTCATATGGTTTGGGCATCCAAGATACTGCAAGAATTTGGCACACCTGTTCATGGCAGAGAAAACACACTATAAAGAGTCTCACTCTGTTTGTTGTGGTTGGTCTTTGCAGGCAGATTTTCTGAGGTCCCTGGATCTCCAGTGGGGGAAAGAAAACAAGACCCAAAAGGTGGGAAAGGAGGTCCCAGAGGAAGTTGCAGGTGTCAGTCCCCTACACCTTTTCCAGAATGCCAAAGAAACACATGTTGTCCCTCCGGCTCCTGTCTTCGTGATCGATGGCCTTATGTTGCAGGCACCAAAGTTCAAGGTCCCTGTCAGGGTAATGGCTGATGTGTGCCTCCATCACTGTCAGTTGTTGATCCAACCCCTCCCCCTTGTTGTGGAAGTCAGTGATGTCTGCCTAGATGGACTTTGTTGTGAGCTTCATCATTATTGCATTCATGACCTCCAATTTGTGCCTCATCGCAGTGATTTCCTTGAGGATCAAGTCAATCACGTCTTCTGAGGGGCCCATTTGGAGCAAGTGTGAATTTTCCCTGTGGGACACACTCTGTGAAAAGCAACTGCCACAGTGACTTCCCAGAGGACATCTTGCTCCACTTGATTGGCTGGCAGTGGCGCATTTTCCTCAGGTGTGTGTCATTTCTGCCGGGCAAATGGGCAGGAGGCTGCAAAGTGGATGACATGCAAATCTCCTCTGCACACTGAGATGTATCCAACAGTGCTGTATCAAGAAGGCCCCCTAGACCATCAGATAACCCCTAAGGGGCAGCTGTACTGCGAGAAGGTATGGAGGAAGTGTAGAGAGGGCATTTATTAGTCCCGGACAATCCAGAGACACTGATTGCAAAGTAGCGCTCCCACATGGGGTATAAAGTCCACTTAGTAATGGGCCTCTCAGCTAGAGGAGAGCACCAGCCATCCTGCTGGAAACAGAGAGATACCTGGATCAGCTCAATGCCCCAATGTTCCTGTACATGGGATGGGACTCCAGGTGCATTCTTGATCCAGCCCAGCTTGTCGCCAGCCCCCCTGCTGTAGGCTACCGGTGATGGAGCAGGAGGCCGAGCACAGGAGCAAGAAGTGGGTCCTGGAAGGTGGCGTGGCAACCCACACATGCCCCACCCAGTTAATCAGTGGGTGCAATGTCTGCCCAACTAGAGCCCCCTGAGGCCAGTTCTACTCATCTGGTTGACTTGTCAGCTAGAGTCATGCCATTGTGCCAGGGACAGGCCACATAACTCTTTCCTGGGCTCAGTGCTGTGTCACCCCCATGGAGGCTGATTCTGATCTCAAACTGCACGTTCTGAGTCATGGCAGAGGGTGTGGGTCTCGGAAAGGCCACTGATCAGGTAGTTGGTAGTTTCGGGCATGCCTTATGTTCAGTGACCATCTGGAGTCCAATGTGCACCAGTGTTGAAACCCCGAGCAGTGGGGCCTCTGAATCAGGTGGCCATCACTGTCGGTGGCCAGATTCATCCCTCACCTGCTTTCTTAAGGCATTATTTCTTGTTTAGGCCTGATAATTATTCAGATTAACTTGTGCACCAAACCAAGTGTTTCTTTATTGACTTCCCAAAAAAAATAGCAATGGTCCTCCAGTTAAAGAGGCAAAATGATGATGGGCCTGAACGTTTAGGAACAAACTACAAATAGAAAACAAATGCTCAGGGAACCTTTGTTTAAAAAACAAATGTATTTTCATGTAAATCAAAAATGATATACATAAACAATGCTACAATATTATTAATGCAGGTGCTCCATTTAATGGCACAGTGTTATTGATCAGAGAGCAAACTGTGAAATATGCACATCAATAGAATTAAAGAACAGGCACAATATTGACCATATGCTATAAGAATTTGAATAAAAAGTCTGAGATAATTGTGAATCTAGGCACTGAAATTCTCTATATTCAATATTTAGGCAATATAGTGAGGACTTCAACATTTTGACCCTATTGATTGCGTAATTGTAGGGTCTTCATCAGGACAAGGGTTGTAAGCATCCTCTAAATTCTAAGAAAAAGTGGTTCTCCTAATCCTGTGGTACCCTCTTCGGGTGATCATTAAAATGTACATTCATGGAATCATGAAGCACTTCAGTTTCTTTTCGCTCAAATCCTGTGTTCTGCTTATGTGAGAAGCTCGGCGGTACCACCTCCATCTGAAGGGGCATGGAGAAGATGGGCGAGTGGTCATCTTTTCATCAGAGAAGATGAAGATGATGTGTGTGTTGTATGAACCGTCACAACATCCTGCTATAGAGCAAGCTCAACTTTCTCTTGCTTTGTGCATATCTCAGGAAGATCAGGGGTAGTAGATGCTTGCTCCTGTTAAGTTTCCTTCAAAGATTTGGTTTGATGGGACACTTTGATTTCATGTTCAGTGGTCTCAGTAGTGAATGCAGTCACTTCAGCATTGAGAGTCATCTGCTTTTGTCTGGTTGGTGTTGGTACCATTCTTGGTTCAGGGATGATGCACCCAAAGGCTTCCTGTCTGGAAGAGGGTACAGCAAGAACGTTGTGTTGCAAACCTGAAAAAGGAAGAGGACTTGATGTCAATAGTGGCAACAGACTTTTTCTCAACATTAGCTTCCTTCTTCACAGGTGTTCCGCCACCACTCACTGGTTGAACCAACACTGCAGGAGCAAAGAATGTCCCAATTGACTACCCGTGCCTTAACCACAATTGCCTACATATATAACGCCAACCGCAGAAGAAGGCACCGGGAGAAGGTTGGGGAAAACAAGGGGAGAGAAAAAACAAGCTGGACTATCTGTCTAAGCTCCCACTCTCTGGCTGCAGATGGAACACAGGGAAAGAACAGGAAGCCTTTTGGAAAAGAAAAAAGAAGTAAGTATTAAGCAGTGCGTACTGAGAAAATCACCATTCATACACGACCAGTTAGATATTCATGAGCAATAATGTGTGTCTTTCTTACCCCTTTCTGTTTACAGACTTTGTCCAAGAAGGTAGTAAAAACAACCTAGGTTGCACTACATCCTGTTATA
Source organism: Triturus cristatus (assembly GCF_964204655.1). Classification (NCBI taxonomy): domain Eukaryota; kingdom Metazoa; phylum Chordata; class Amphibia; order Caudata; family Salamandridae; genus Triturus; species Triturus cristatus. Next base: position 336,520,560 of record NC_140581.1, on the reverse strand, counting down.
GTGCAACTCATACGATGCAGTCACAGGGAACACAAAAATAGGCTGTCCAGTCCAGCTAACATAGAGTGTCACCTGCTCTATATGGTAGAAAAATACCTGACAAGGCAAAAATCCAGTTTCTACAGTAAAAATTATAAGGGATCACTTTTACACTTCTCGGCTTCTCTAAGAAACCCACAATGAAAGCAATATGTAGCAAAATTGGGGTTAACTAAAAATAAGGTGAGGCAGGGAAAACAAACGAACATCCTGTAACTCACCAACGAGTGTCCCGAATGGTAAATCCAGCAATGGGCAGAATGCTTACGGTGAATCCGAAAAAGAGAACCGAACGTTACAGGAACCAGTGTCCTCTTAGAACGGAAATCCAATGCGGAGCAAGACACGAAGGAAGCAGCGTGAAACCCAGAGACGCTGCAGGCAAAGTCCTTCCATCGGGGTGAACCGTAGGTGAAACCAAGCAAGGAAGTGAAGGTGAGCGGCGTTTATATACCCGCTGCCTTCACACAGAATTCCCTGCAGATGCATACAATAATAACATCTCAGCACACAAAAAAGGTAAGGAAAAAGTAGGACAGCAAAAGACCCAAACCCAGCTGGACCCTCACTAATCACGGAACCTAACAACAGAAGCCTGTTTCTATTGTACTGTCTTCTTCACTTATTGTCAGTCAGCATAAGCTGTAGCACTTGGAAGAGAGGTATCTGGACATCAATGTCAGATAATAAACATACTTCTCTCCTTCTCAGTCCTGTCTAACTGAAGCCAATAAAGAATATGAAGCAGGGCAGATAGATGTGGTAATTCAAGTCAAGGCAATACAAGAGTTCGGAACAATAATATAACCATGTGCCAACTATCTGTTTTCTGAAGACTGGGTACGAGTTAGTCAAAAATCAGAGACAAATGCATATATAATAAATATTTGGTGTCCCTTTAGGCCAGTAGACTCATGTGGGAGTGATGAGGAGGCTGGCTAAATTGATTACATATTTGAATTAATTAAAAGTACCAATAGTTGTGGCCCAGAAGGCCAAAACTATATGAGAGAAAATGTCTAAAAAAAATCTAAAAACAGGACATAACATGCAGTGACTCTCCCAGGCCTAGCAATCCCTGTGGGAGACAAGGGGCGGAGGATAGCAAAAATGTATTACATTTATTAACAATAATAACTGTGGACTACTGACTACTACAACTATCCAAGAAGTGCCATTTGTTAACATGAAATATCTATCAAAAAAAGTAAACATGAGCACAAATATCTGTGGTCTCCTAAATGAACATAGGATAATGACCCCAGCATTATGTTATGACTTACGATGAGAAACAACCATTTATTTGACACATTACCAGGAATTGAGAACATAGACAACATGTATGCCCATGAGGTTCCCGCTAGTATTGCAAAATGCTAGGCGTTCACATGGCATGACAAAGTGGAAGACATGAAAAGTATACAGATTGGCATCTTATGAGTCATACTGGTTTCATAAAATGGTGGATGAGCACACGATAAGCAAAGAGGAGACATGGAGGACAAATAAAACTTGCCTTTCTGCCTTCTTTCTCTTCCCTTCCTTCCCCATCCATAACAAAACCACACAAAATTGCAGGGAAAGGTTTTCCAAAAATTATCCTGTTTTGATTGACTGACCTATACACCACCAGTGAAGCAACAATGAGAAAGTACAAAATCAACCAAGGTAAAGTGTAATAAAAGCACCACTGTAAGGGCTTGCGTTGTTGGTTGAGACGGGTATGAGCCCTTCACAAGCAATGGCCACAATCTTTGTCAGGTTGAAACACAAAAGTCACTAAATTAACCTGTGCTTAGCCCTCTGGTAGCTTGGCACAAAAACAGTCAGGCCTAACTTAGAGGGGGTGTGTAAAGTATTTATGCAGCACACAAACAGCAATAAAGTGAAAATAAAGCACAAGAAAGATTTGACACCAAAACAATGAACAGACAATGAGAAGAGCTAGAGATACGCCATTTTAAAGTTTCCAGTTAAGTATAAAGCCGAAAAGCCCAAAGCATCACTGTGGTTATCTAATTGTGCTGGACTGGAACAAAGTCACAAGTTCAGGCCCACTGCAATGTAGTGCATGCTGGGTACATTAACCAGGTTAGTCCCACTGAGAATTGTGCTTTAAGTCCTTGATGCGAAGAGTTGTGTCACACCTGCATCGGTTCCGATAAGGAGCTGCTAGTAGTGAGAGGCGATGTCCCGCATCAGGATGCCTTGCACTGTGTCGGTTCTGATGAGGAACTGCAAGGGCTGTGATGCGAGGTCCTTTGTCAAGTTGCATTGTGCTGCATCAGTTCCGGCTGGGAGCAGTGAGGACTGTGCTGTGGGATCCTGAGTCGAGTGTGTGTACTCCATTAGTCCCGATGAAGAGCTGCAAGGGCAACTGTGTGAACTCCTCCGTTGTGATGTGTCGAGTTGCATTATGCTGCATTGGTTCTGAGGAAACCCACAGCTGGGCCTGGAGAAGTACACTTTGATGCCAGTCAAGGATGTAGAACCTGGGAGAATTCAATCAAGCAGAGACCAGCAACAGGGAACAGACAGGGCCGGATGAGATTTGGCAGCTGGTAAGATGCAGGGCAGGTCTCTGGAGCTTGTTATGTTCCTGTAGGTCAGAACAGGAGGCTAGTCAGCTAGCCCTTGGGGTGACTGTGGTGGTTCTGGGTTCAAAGAGCAGGTCCAGTCTTTCTTTCTCAGGTAGCAGGGCAGTCCATCTTGCAGCAGGGCAGCATCAAAATCCTTCTAGCAGCAGGCAACAGAGCAGTCCTTCTTCTGAGTCTTCCACAGGTCCAGAAGTGAACTGAAGAGTAGGTCTGAATGTCACATTTGTATACCTGGTGACTTGTCCACTTTGAAATGAAAGACACTTCTGGAGTCTTCTCCCTACAGAAATGTTGGGAATGTTTTGCCTCCCTGCCATGGTCCCAGTATATCCGCAGGCAAAAAAGATTGGTGTGAAATCTTTTGTGTGTGAGTTGTGACAGTTTCTTTGATGCACAAATGGGACAGTGACAGTGGACAGCTCCCCTCTCATCAAGTCAGGGTGGCACATCCTACCAACACCCAGGGTCTCTATTTTGGTACTATCAGAAAGGAATATACAAAGGCCAGCTGCCTGATACACCTAATCATGTGACCCAGGAAAGGAGGCGCAAGCGCCAAGTGGTTAGCACAAGAAATGCCAACTTCCTGAAAGAGGCAATTTCAGATTTGTGACTTCAAATCTGACTTTACCATTAAAGAGGGTTTTAAATTACAAATCATTTGAGTGTAAACATGAAATTCATGCCTGTTTAGCAATCAAAAGTTATAACTCAATGTTATTCTATGGGATCACAACAGTGAAAAAAGAATTGGGAATTTTTCACTATCAGGACATGTAAAACTTTAAAAGTAATGGCCAGCTTTTTTAAATACACTGCCATATGTGCTGTTTAGGATAAATTTAGGGATGACTTAAAAAGGGAGGGTTAGGCCTGGCAAAAATTTTTATTCAGACAGGTCGAAAACTGCACACACTATCTGTAATTGCAGGACTAAACATGTTCCATAGGGCTATTTAAGTAGTTGACACAATAGGTGCTGCTGGCCTACTACAAGCATTTAATTTACATGCACTTGCTACCTGTAGTTCCGCTTTACTAGGGACTATAAGTAAATTAAATGTGCCAATTGGGAATAAGCCAAATTTACCATGTTTAAAGAAGAGAGCACAAGCCCCTTAATACCAGGTAGAAGTGATAAAGCATGTTGTTGCAGGGATTCTGCTTATACACAGAACTATGCGTAGAACCCCAGGACCTCAGTGAATTGTGGTGTACCAGAAACTCACCTCAGAACCCAGAACCCAGTATCCGGCTAGCATAAGTGTCCCATTCGTTATCCGAGATTTAGCTCGGCGGTCCCAATGAAAAGACAACCCAGAACAAGCGACTCAGTGTACTCTCAGGAATGGTGGGAATCGGAAATACCTGTTCGTATATTATTCTCACATCAGTCCACAACAAGAATAAACAGAGACACGGTGAAAATAAAAAGAGTTTATTTTTATAGACCACGTGTCCTAAGATGCAGTACTTTGGCTAATACAAGCAGACAAATGATTATAATTAAAACCATCAGCATCGTTACAATACCATAGAATATAAAGGGAGTGATCATGTTATAAATGACAGTGGATACTACCACCTTCCCTTTAATAAGAAGCTAATATTATTATTATGCTAATAAAAGGTCTCTTAGGCTTGAATGGGGGACCCCATACCTCAAAGATCAGCTTAGTGAAATCACATCACAGGAGCATCAGAAGTCTTCTCGCAGGAAGGCTCGTCTTCGGTCTGAATATTAAACATGATGTCTGCAATATTAAAAGCACCAACTTTCAGGTATTCGCAGCTGCCTGTATGTTATGGCTAAATAGTTAGTCGATCAACCTAGAGTGGAAAACATGCATTGTCTAACGACCCAGACTGTTCTTGTTACACCATGTACAGACCAAGGTCGCTGCGCAGAGCTCGGGATGGTAACAACAGATTGCTCTCGTGTGAGGCAAAGCGCGAGCCAGCAGTTTGTGTAAACAATAACATGTAGATGCAGTGTCGTGCGCAAAAGCAGCAAGATGGCTTTCTAATATCTAACGTGGTTATGCTAACTTAACAATGTATGTACGTATTAAGGGATTCCTTACTACAATGTAGAGCCTTAAACCAACAAAAAAAAAATTAAGAAAACAAGAGGGGGAAGACAAAAAGTTTGGGGGTTATACTGCAGAGAGGACCGGGATCAAAAACTGCAACATGGAAAGTGACAAAGAAAAACGTAATAAACATTAAAATGCGCTAAACACAAACAGCCGTAGACAGCAATTTCCGCAGCCAAAGACTTTTTAAAATTTGCCAGAAAATGCACAATATTCACCCAAGTTACACACACACACGCATAAGTACAACATGGTGGTGTAACATGTGGGGTCAGAATAACTTGCATAATTCTGTGTAGTGCATTCACACGGAATTACCTAAGAATTCCATGAGATTGTGCTTGAATTACATAATAAGAGTAATTCTGCATTTAGCGCTATTTCTTAGCACGAAAATGCCCCATCGTCTCCAAAACTGATGCAAGGGTGCATTTTGTGCTACGAAATAGCACTAAATGCAACAGAATATGAGTAACAAGTGTGAGAAGCTGCTCCCACTCCCGAAATATACTCTTGAAACAGGAGTTTCCCCCAACTTATTACTGGTATTTAGCACACAAGGGTGCATTTTGTTCTTAGAAATAGCGCTAAATGGCCAACGCTAATCAAAAAACTATTTTCAAGATAGTCAACTCTTTCACCAACCCCATATTCCTTAAACAAGAGATTCCCCCATCACAGTCTCTCTGCGATCGTATAGCCGACTATTTTGAACAGAAGGTCCAGTCTTTACAACAAAATTTCCCAGCACCTCCAACCTCTCCCGTTATGACAACTGCTGATCTAGAAAACAACAGACCATCTCTTCGAGCTTTTCAAGCCATTAGTATAGAAGAATCCCATCAGGCTACTCTTGCAGTTTAATTAGGTTCTCACTTTAACCCATGTCCCCCTTTAATTCTACCCGCCATCATAGAAACTGTCAATCCAGTCATCAATAACATAATAAACGCCTCTCTTTCACTAGCAGAAATCCTCAATGAATGGAAAATTGCAACAGTCAAACCACTCCAAAAGAAACAACTTGCTGATCCCACCACCCTTACTAATTTTAGACCCATCTCTTTGCTCCCATGTCTTAGCAAGATTACTGAAAAACTAGTTAACGTTCAACCTATGGCCTATTTGGAAGGAACAAACATCTTACACCCTAATCAATCAGGTTTCAGGCTTCATCATTCTATGGAATCAGCCTTCATGTACACTGCTGATTCCCTTAAAGCCGCATTAGACCAGTGAAGGAATGCTGTGTTGGTCTTATTAGACCTATCAGCTGTTTTCTACACAGTCTCACATGTCATTCTCTTAGACCGTCTCTCATCTTATGGTATCTCTCATCTCGCCCTGGCTGAAATCTTTTCTATAAACCGTAGACAAGTCATTACTCTTGGACAATATCAGTCAGCAGAAAAACCTCTGCCCTACGGGGTCCCACAAGGGTCCATTCTCAGTCCAGTACTCTTTAACGCCTATATGGCTCCTCTGATCAGTCTGATATCTTCCTTTAACATCAAGACTATCTCATTCATGGACGATACACGGATAATTCTGGTGTTAGGTAAAATTACCAGACTGGCTGAGGAAAATCTCCATCAATGTCTCGCAGCAGTCTTTCATTGGATGAAAGCAAACTACTTGAAATTTAACTCAGAAAAAACAGAAATCATGCCACTAGTGAAAGCGAAAACCTTCTACCCTAGCCCTCTGAAATTCCTCCTCCCCCAATACAGTAACAGTAGCTAGGAACCTGGGGGTCAAATTTGAATCAGCACTTTCCTTTCACCAGCAATCCATAGCAGTGGCTGCGACCTGCTTCCATCTGATAAAGTCACTTAAAAAGTTCTTCGACCTACTCCCCTACAAGGCTAGACAGACAGTCGTAGTGGCCCTAATCACCTCCAGATTGGATTACTGCAAAAGCCTCTATGCAAGTACTAACAAGTCGGTCCTACACAAACTACAGATGGTACAACATGCAGCAGCCCGACTAATACTAAAATGGCCTAGGAACGCATCAGTATCTGCTGCACTGGAAGCACTGCATTGGCTACCCATCCACAAAAGAATCCTGTTCAAGGCTTGATAATTACCTTTAGAATGTTTCATTCCTTAGGCCCCCATTACCTTCGGCCCAGGTGTACACACTATGCGCCACACCGTACACTCAGATTATCTAGCGCAAATCTATTAAAACCCTGTGCTTTTAGATGTGTCTCAAAAGTGGGCAAGTCTATTGCAGTTCTTTGGACCAAGGCCTGGAAAAGACTCCCCAATCACCAATGTTCCATCCAATCAGAAACCCTTTTTAGGAAAGCTCTGCACAAACTTGGATCTTTAAGGCCACTGATGCTCTATGCAGATCACTCATCTAAATCAATTTCCCAGTTTCAGTTTGTGTTTATTAGGGATCCGCACAGCGCCATGATGCTCCTCGGAGTGAAAGTTTGTGCTTTACAAGTTCCTTATAACATAACATAAATGCAGCAGAACATGAATAAAGAGTGCAAGTGGCTTCTCGTGCTCACTAAATGTGCTCTTGCTTTAGAATTTTTTCACCCAAATTAGTTTTATTTACATGACCAGAAGTCATTGTGTAATTATCGATTATTCTATGTCAAAGATTGACATGAAATTACTCCAATTGCTCCACTGTAATAAACATTCTGCCCATGTCTAGGTATCATTTGGCAAAGAAGTTGCCTGAGAATAAAAAAAAATGTTTAGCTTTATGGGCCTGGACTGTTGGAATCTCCCTAACCACTACCTTGACTTTCAGTTGCATCCAGCTGTTGAGCCCATAACTAGGGCAAAACTGGTCCTGGGTTGCTTGTGTTCCGATTAAGGGAGGACCTGGCCTGGCAGCTCACGTTGGACTGGTCCCACGAGGAGCAGGGATGAGACTGATTTGTATATGGCTGGGTTCAAATTTAGGTGGTATGGTGAGCAAAATAAAGTTGGGTTGGGATGCTACTCTGATAAATTGCCAGTAATTAGACATACTGCAAGCACTCCTTCCATCACCTTATGAATGTTTCTTGTATCACCCTAAATGGCATTGGTATGCCCAGTCAATGGTCCCATGCTCACTGTGTCACTGGAAATAAGCTGTTCCTGGCTGACGAGCCCATAACTACAGAGAAACAGGTTCTCAGTTGCTTGTTTTCCTGTTCAGGAAGGACCTGGTCTGGCAGTTTGGACTGGACTATTCCCATGAGGACCAGTGTGAGACTGATATGCTTATTGCTGGGTCCAAACTGGCGTGGCATAGTAAGTAAAAGAGCAATGGGTTGGGATTCTACACTGAGCGATTGCCAGTAGTTAGATAAATTGCAAATATACCTGTTATCACCTTTTGTGTGTTTCACATTCCCCTACCGATTTTGTCAGCAGAGCAACTAGGGTTTATATGACCTTATAATCCATACAATGATTTATTCATGCCTACTCATGGTCAGAGAACCTACCTTGAAAGCAGGTTAAATGGGAGAGGAGAGGAGAGGAGAGGAGAGGAGAGGAGAGGAGAGGAGAGGAGAGGAGAGGAGAGGAGAGGAGAGGAGAGGAGAGGAGAGGAGTTGGCCTAATGGCTAGGGAGGTCGACTTCGAATCTGGGAAGTGGGTTTGAGTCTCGGCAATGACGCTGAAAATCCTGTGATTCTGGGCAAATCACCTAATCTCCCCGTGCCTAACAAAAAATGAATGTGTCCTCATGTAACACAACTGGTGCTATGTAAAGTGCTCTGATACCCGATTCGGGTCAAGTTCTCGCTATATAAAACTCTGTAAAACAAAATAAATAAATAATTCTACTGCTTGATTAAAGTATGCTAAAAGTGTGTCTAAAGAACCAAAAATCATATTTATAAAACCTTTTGCCATGCCTCCACCTTCCTTTTTAAATAGATATGTCACCCCTAAGAGGGGCCTTAAACAGTCTACAGGGCAAATTGCAGCGTCTTTGAAAAGGTGGACATGTACTTTTAAGTTTTGCATGTCCTGGTAGAGAAAAAACTACATTTAATAAGTGATTACTTTTGATTGGAAACAGGTAGAAATATCATATGCAGACTCAAATTAATTGCCATTTAAAGTCCCCTTTAATGGTAAAATCAGATTTAAGGTCACAATGCTGAAAATGCTACATTTAGAGAGTTGGATGTTTTCTTGTCCTAACCATCCTGGGTCACATGACTAGGTGTAGCTGGCAGTTGGTCTTGTGTATTCCTCTAAAACAGTATTACAAAAGATGGACTAGGTGTTGACAGGATGGACCAGCCTGACCGGATGGGATAGGAGAAGTTGCCACCTACCGCACTTTAAAGGAACTGCCTCAGCACACACTCAAATAACTTCACAGTATGCTTTTGCTACTCCAGACATCCTGGGACTGGGGTAAGGAAGGAAATTAAGGATTTAGAAGATACTCCCACTTCAAAGCTGACACCACGTATAAATATTGGATCCTCAGACCAACTTTTCAGTAACCTTGTGGAACTATGGCTATTACAGAAGCAGGACCGCCTTACTTCCCAAGGACTGCTCTGCTGCTTGAAGCCTGGCTTGCTGTCTGAGAAGGAAGACTGGACATGCTCTCTTCATCCCAAGCTATCTGAACTGCCTTGAAGGGTCAGCTGACTGACTTCCTGTTCTGAGATACAGTGACATAATGTGCTCCAGAAGCCTAATTGCTTCTGCCCAGTTGACCTGCCTGGACCTGCAAATGGACCTGCCTGGCCCGGTAAATGGACCAGCCTGAGCCCTGCTGGCCTCTGCAAGAGTGAGCCCCTGATCCCTAAGATGTGTTTCTCCAGGTCCTTGGCTGACATCAGAGTGCATACCCCTGAAGTCAAGGAGAAATCCTGCATCTTCATGCCAAGACCTCGTTGCATGCACCAACCACCAACGCGAAACTCAGGCAAATCCAACTATCCGTGCTACTGCAACTGCCAGTGACAACCAGCATTGCGAGATCTGCATTTCACGCTACATCATCGAAAACCTGTGGTGACCATCAATGCTAAGCTCCAGCAAACAGTGTCCGGGATGCCTGGCAGGATCTTCATGCTAAATGTTGACCAAACGCAATGCCGTCCTGCTCTGTGCACAACAGCGATGACCATCCGCGATGCTCTCCTTGCTCCTCGTGACCTTATCCACCCCAAACAGGACTCTTCATGATGGACTTTGAAAAGGTAACTTTTCCAGTGGGACTAACCTGGTTCATGTATCCGGCCAGCTCTCCATCGTGGTTGCCATAAAATTTTGACTGTGTCCTGGTCTCGTGCAACCAGACTCTAACAGTTGGCGTTTGGATCTTTTGGACGCTATTTTGCACTAAAAAAACATTAAATGTATAACTCTACTAATTGGATTTTTTTTGTTATGGTGTCATTTTATTCATTAACATTATTAAAATGTATTCTATTTTTCTAAATTACTTTGGGATCTTTCTTGTGTTGTATTTTCACTTTATTACTGTTTGTGTTCTGCATAAATACACACACATTGCCTCTAAGTTATGCATTTCTGCTTTTCTGCCAAGCTACCGGATGGTTAAGTGCAGGTAATGGAGGGCCCCATTGACAGAACTAACTTAAGACAAAATCCTAATCTTACTACCATTTTGGTATTCGCAGAAGGCACTTACTCATTTTGGTATTCACAGGAGGCACTTACTCATTTCGGAATTCACAGAAGTTAGGAGTCCTAACTTTAGGACTCCTAAATGCCTTCTGTGAATACCAAAAGACTTAAAGTTAGGATTTTTCTCAGTTTAGGAGTAGTAAAGTTAGGAGTCCTAACTTTAGGACTCCTAAATGCCTTCTGTGAATACCAAAAGTCTTAAAGTTAGGATCTTTCTCAGTTTAGGAGTAGTAAAGTTAGGACTCCTAACTTTAGTACTCCTAAATGCCTTCTGTGAATACCTAAAGTCTTAAACTTAGGATTTGTATCAGTTTAGGAGTCCTAAAGTTAGGAGTCCTAACTTTACTACTCCAAAACTGAGAAAAATCCTAACTTTAAGACTTTCGGTATTCACAGAAGGCATTAAGGAGTCCTAAAATTAGGACTCCTAACTTCTGTGAATTCCGAAATGAGTAAGTGCCTTCTGTGAATACCAAAATGAGTAAGTGCCTTCTGTTAATTACCAAAATGGTAGTAAGTTTAGGATTTTGTCTTAAGTTAGTTCTGTCAATCGGACCCTCTGTGCCTGATTACAAGTTTGGCTGTGCAGCTCCAGGTCTGCCCTGTCGCCTCACCACCAAAACCATGGTTGGGATGCCCACCAGAATACGAGTGTTTCTTGCGTCTGGTGGGCTTTGTTTACGTTTCCACTGAGGTGCCTCCGAAAATGGGCACCGCAATGGGAATGCCAAAATCAATTCCTGCAGGGCATGGATTATGAAGTCCATGCCCTGCAGGAACTGGGGTGCATGCACACAGGGGGGCACATGTTGTGCCCCACTGTATGCACCTCATAGCCCAGAGCCAACAGTGGGCCGTGTAGGGTCCCCTTTGTTTCCTCTCCGCCACGGTTTTCACCAAGCTGGAATTGCTGTGAAAACCATGCTGGAAAGGAAACTTGTAATATGTTTGGCAGGACCGTGTCAGTCCCACCAAGCATATTGCTGCCTCTACACTGCCACACTATCGCCATGGAACAGCGGTTCCCTGGTGGCTGCAGTGGGGCAATGGCGGTCCAACCGCTCACACCACTCTCAACCCAATCTCTTACATCGAGTCACTCAGAAACATGGCTCCCACAATGTGCTAAAAACTGAAATATGTGTGTTGTGGGAGAGTGCGTGTGTGTGTGTGTGTGTATATGTGTGTGTGTGTGTAGCTCTGATGTCAAACCCTTAAAAATTAACTTTTTTCAATGCACAGACATGCGTCAGAGTTGTCAAAAACTGTGAATAATGACCTACCACTTATCCTGGTCCTCCAGAGACCTGTGGGAAGTGGTAGAATGTCAATTGATGGTACCGTGTCTCACAAGTCTTCTTCCACCTCTATATGGTCTCTGCCCCCGATAGAGATTGTAAATGCAGGTGATTCTCGTCCACCAACAAACATTACCGTTTGCGTCAACCTAGGACAAGTGCAGGTCCATGGCTGTCAGGCTATTGCAGACTGTACTTGTATTTACAAAGCTACTCTCAGCACAGTGCTAGCTCTTTGCTTTCACAGTGGGTGTGGACAGCACAGATTCAAATGAGAAGGAGTGGTGAATGGCCATGTTGGCGGTAGGGTATGGATGCCAACTATTTTTTAGGATTTGAGTAGGAGTGTGTGGCACTATTGAGGGTTTTAGAAGAGTGGCAGAACAGGTGTTTTTGGTATTATTATGAGGGAGGGGGGATATATATGGCTGATGCTCATGGGGAGAATAGCTGAGGGCAGGCCATTGATTACCAGATTTTGGTGGGACATCATAGACATCTCAAGATGCAATTTGATGTCATTTAAGCTATTCAGTGGAAAACAACCATATTTTTTGACAGCTGCCCATCTATAAATCTATATTGCATAAAAACAAATGGCATTTTCCTTTCTTTGAGTGTGTCTAAAAGACGGCTGGGATAATGATATGGGGACCGATTAAAAAAAAAAAACACCTAAACGTGAAAGTTCGGTTTACAAAGACAAATAGCCTTTAAGCTTTTTGAAGCAGTATTCATGTTTCCATGATCTAAAATACGTTCCCAGTGGGGCCCATTGTGTACACCCAAGAAGGCAGTTCCCCATGTGCAGTGTGCACCCTGTAGTGTACACTTATAGACATGTGAATCTTCATATGCTGCAGTCCATATTGAAACCTGCACAGGTCTCGAGTTCCCAATGTAGTCCTGGAAACATTTATGGATTCCATAATATGCACCTAGGGCGCTGTGAATGTATTTTAGGCCTTGCATCACTGATCAGCTAATGTCGCTCTTTCACGTATAGTGCAATTTTTCACAAGAAAAGAAAATGAATTTCGATGCAACTCAAGCATGCATATACATTATTATTAAAATGTTGATTGAGACATGAAAAATGCTCCAAGAACGTGTGTGCCGGGTCACGTAAACAGGAACCAGACAACACCCACGGGAACTAAGATTATATAAGCCTTCACTTTATAATTACAGCCAACCTCCACCCACAGTGACCGCTCGCGCTGGTGTCCATATTATCCTGGTAGTGTATCGAATGTCAAAACTTCCTTCCTTAGAACAACAAAACTGACCCTGGCGGTGCCACGAGCCGTGCGTGACCTCTGCAGTAGCCATAACAGTCAGGGAAAGAGAGCCGAGGCACTCCGCTCACGCGCGAGCTTTGCAATAATTAGAGAATGCCGGATCCGACTTCTAATTCCAAAGTAGGCTCAAAATTCAGCCATGGTGTTAACAATCCAAACCAGGTTACACGAGCCTCACAATATCAAAGGTGAAATACAGGGATTCACAAAGTATGTATCTGATTTGGGAACAACTTCATTGTGTTTGCATAAGCAAACAATTCAATCTAATATATATATACATTACTGGATCCAACATATACACAAAATTCATGTTTATGTATGTTGTTTTATATTTTAGGCATTTACGCATCCATTTTTGACAACATTTGCAATGTATGTATACATGTGAACAACTTAATCTGTCGATTGGGACTCCAACTGCATTTATGTCTATGATTGTGAACTTGCCAATCGTTTGGCAAGTAACCAGCGCTAAATGAAGGTGTTGTCTATGTCTATTATCACGTGACAGAATAGTAAAAAAATGCACTCACACAAAAAAAAGCCATTTGGGTATAAAAACTGTTGGCGGACTGCACTTCCGCATGTGAACAAGGATACTCTGTTATCCGAAACGCGTCGTAAGCTGTAACTGAATAAAGACCTGATTTTGCCACAAAGAAAACGGGTGTCCGTGACTCTCTCTTCGCTGTCTTGCCGGATGGGAAGCGGGAAGAGCTGGGAAAAGTGTTTTGGATATATATATATATATATACATATATATTTATTATATTCATGTACTGGGAAAGCGAACACAGACTCTCATAGAATTCCAGTTTAGCTCTTACGTATTTAGCATATTGGGCAAAAAAATATGATTTTATTTGATACTAATTATATATTGTGGAGACATTTTTGCTAATTTTTATTGTATTCTAAATGTATTTGCATTTCTTTTACTGTAATTTAAAGTTCAAAGTGCTGTTTAAAGTGTCCATCTTGTCTGAGAGCTTGTCTAGTGCCCGAGCGCACTAATATCGATTTAGAAAGCATTGTGTGCACTCTATATACACAAATTTGGATTTGAAGATTGCAAATTCCTATTTACAGAAATTGCAAATTTCCACATATACACTCCACTTCGTTAACTGAAAAGTACCATTGAATAACAGTTGATTTCTTCATAACTAAGGGGTATATTTCCAGTTTGCGAAACAAGAGTGCCACTGGAAATTAACGGGTCAGTAGCCCCTCCAAATTCAAGGTAGGGTAGGTACCAGGTTCTTTAGGGCAACATTTCCACTGGGTCCGCCATTGACAACCTTTCCCTGGCAGTCCATCTACCATAGTGCGTGTATGATCGAAGCCATATTTAAGGTGGGGTTTCTGACGTATATTTTAATTTCCTAGGACCACCTCAGATCCAGGCAGAACAAATGCTCAATGCATCCCACTTTGAGAGAGAAAACACCATGCACGTCATGGCCATTGACTTAACTTTCATCAAAAAGAAATGCCTGCTTTTGGGACTGGAATTACATTTTGACAAAAGTACTCCCTCCCATATGATGACTGATGACACCTTCACCTGAATGTTTCGCAGGTGTTAATCAGGAACTTCTAAATGATGCTGGTTGTCCTCCACCAGGACGGCAAAGGAAAGCTCTTTGGGCACTGGCAGGCTGGCAAACAGCCAACTGAACATAAATGATGTCCTAAGTCTGCATTAGTTATAGGAAAAGAGGGGGGCATGTTACAGAGGAGGAGGCCATGCAAATGTATGTGCACAGGCACAACGTTGGAAATTCAGAAACGTTTGCCATGCCATTTTTCACCCTGACAAGTCTTTGAAAACTACTATTAAGAAAATGTAGAAGAAAGTATGGATCCATACTGGGGCACTGAAGGGAGCATCACTAATATTTAAGTGGGGGGTCCCGCATCGCCACGAGAGGCTGCGAATTGCCATCAATGCTGCTGTGTCTGGAGGAGCCGCGGGAGGAACCTGGGTGTTGCCGCAAGGGAGGTCAGGCTGTGCACGGGACTCCACTGACCAGGAGTCCGTGCGTGATCTCAGGTGCGCTGCTGCCCGCCCACCCGCCTATCAGACCACGCCTATTTACTCTTCGCCGCCTGCCGCTGCACGGGACGTGCTCGGGCGCCGCCGGGAGAAGCCCGGGACAAGGGCGGGACCGTCTGTGGCCGTCCGGGGCCGGAGAAGGCTGGGCTGGGCCACCCCCCTTGTCTATTGACACTGATTCCTGTTTGCGTTGGAAGCGGCCTGTGACTCAGGGGGTACAGGTAGAACATTGTACTGGTACCTAAATGATTAATACTGGGTCCATTTCTGTGTTAGTTTTGTGTTCGGAGTAAGTGGTAATAAGGCTGGTGGGGTGCAAACGGCCTCACTAAACGAGGGACTTGGTGCAGGTCTGGCCTGAAGGAGGGTGCTTTATTTTCCCCAACATATCTTTAAGGGCAGGGCCATCAGGCGCTAGATATATGGCAGGCAAAACGGGGACACGATCAAAAAGGGCAAAGATGACATCGCCATTTGCCCCTCAGGTGCAAAATTCACTTCCCTGTTCACCACTCCCGGGTATCATGCAACCCACAGCAATAGATCTTATGCTCAAAGGGGCATTAGGGGTGGTATCGAGCGAAATTGAGCGCACAGAAAGGCGTCTCTCCACACACTTAGCTCCTGACTCATCTAGAGGCTCCTTTGATGATGACCAGGAGGTCATGTTACTCGCACCCTTCGTACCACTAGAGACAAGCGAGCAGGATATTCCTTGCGCCCAACTATCCGCCAGTATGTCCAGGGAGACTAGAGGCATAACTAAAAGCGCCACTACACAAAAGAAAAAGAAGGGTGGCCCCAGGAAGCAGAAGCCCAAAAAAAGCATAGATAGCCCCTCTCACCTTTTGACTCACCCTATGATTAGCAGGAATGCCGGGGTTGACCGAGCAGTACAGACATCTTTTTCCTCAGAGCCCCCAATATGGCTGTCGCAAATTACGTCGGATTTACAATCTCAATTAGAAACTTTTATTGTAAATCAATTAAAACCACTGACAAGCCGATTGGATAGGATCATGAGCGAACTTAAAAATAGGGAGAAAAATGCCGGTATTAGAGGGGATATAAGGAGCCTGCCTATCACTCCTACTACGTCTGTTATTAATGTATCTCCACACAGGGAGTCAAATAATAGCACTAAAGGGGCTGTTTATACAACAACCGCACAGATACATAAAGCCCCGGTCTCACACCTGCAAGGGCAGAAGGCCATAGACTGTAGTGAAGGAGGTTCAGACACCACCACTGAATTAGGCGTACACCAGCAGGAAAGGCTGCTCCAACTGCCTTTGGCCCCCATAACGCGATCAGCACATCACACAGAAAGGCCTGTAATATCTAACCCCAATGCCGCATTGCCTACAATAAATTTGCCACCGGAGTCATGTCCACTTGTAGCGGTGTTCACTGGGACCCCGGAATTAAAGCCAGGTCAGAGCGAAACACACCAGGAGTTAAAGAATAAACTTACCCACTGGCTGACTCTAAACAGACCACTAGCACCCAATTTGGATGGGGAAATCCTATTGGTTAGGAGAGTGAACTGGATTGGACATACACATAAAAATATAGAAGGCAATTGTATCATCGCAAATTTTAAGGACAGAGGGGTGGTTGAACATATTACCAGATATGGCCTTACTGACCGTCCGAGTGTCATAAAGCCGCTGCCCCTTAGTTATTTTTATCCGAGACAGCAGGAAACTTTTGAAGGGTATAATGTAATATGGAGAAGAGGGGAGGGCTTATACTCCCTTCCAAATAGGGCACCACATGGTTCCCATGTACTGGCAGGAACCAGAGAAAGATTATACCCAGGTTGGGCAAATAGATTTAACCCATTAAGATCGCTAGTTGAGAACCACTGACTAATGTCCCAGCATACCTCACCAAAACAGGATACCATCAACATAGAAACTGGTCAGGAGCCCCCGGTAGGGGGAGGTTTAGATAATAGAGGGGGGACATTGGCTACTCCCCTTCTGGCGAAGGAGGTTAGCCAGGTACTCCCAGAGGTGGGCAGGTGCAGGAGCTCATCACATATGTTGGAAGCCCCTTATTACACGTTGGGGGGACGCCCACACACACCTCTGGGATTACGAGTATTAGCCCTAAATCAAACACAGCAGGGCAAGAACTCTCAGAAGTTACCCCAGAGCCCCAAAACTGGGTTACCGATCAATTTTCAAGGGATGTCTGGGACAGGGCCTGTCAAAAGAGTGGAAGAGGGATTGAGAATAATCTCATGGAACATAGCTGGCTTGGCAGGCAAATTTGGAAATGTGGACTGGCAGCAATATATTGCTCATTTCCACATAATTTGCCTGCAAGAAACTTGGGCCACAGATAACTCCCAATTTCACCTGGCAGGATACAAATGTTTCTTCACACCTGCTCAAAAAAAACCCTCAGGTCGTGCTAAAGGAGGTCTGTCAATATATGTTGACTTAAATATTGAAGGCTCCTGGTCCAGTGCAGATTGGTTTGCTTGGAATATTCAAGCTTTAAGGTTTCGGAATAAAGGGGTAAGGCTAGTGCTGTTTAATGTGTACAACACTGGCCCCCTAGGAAATGGTAGTCCCACTTTGGGCGAACTAGACCTTAGATTGAGTCAAGAGCTGGCACCTGCTAATGGCGCTGCGACCCCACTGACAATAGTAGTGGGTGATATGAACTGTCACTTATGCCCCCTATTGTTTCCCATTAACGCTAATTGGTCAAATTGCCCAGCAGAAAAAGGTCCTCATTTTAGCCATTCATCGAACGGTGTAGAATTAGGAAAGCTCATTTCCTCTCATGATCTGGAGCACACGATTGACTTAATCCCACTGGGGCAAGATGGCAATCTTCCACCCACCTTTAAAGGCAGAGGGTGCTCTTCCTTTATTGACTATATTTTTGTCCCCAGATGCCTATAGCACCGTATTGTCACAGTGGGAATTGAGTGGAGCCCCTTTAGCGACCATAACCCCTTGGTTATGGAGTTTTTCTATCTGCCTAAACAAAAGTGGACCCCAGCTGAGGACATTGCTGAGAGAGTAACAGACCAAGGAAGAAGACTCAGGTGGGCGAAAGTAGATGGTGAAAGATTTTACCGGTCCTTAATGGATAAAGGTAAATCATGTATTGATAAATGTCTAGACCTGTCAGTTGAGGGGGCTAGTTTAACCCACGCTTTTGGCCAATTAACCAAACTGGTGGACGGATTGTTGCGCACCAAGGCTCCAGCAAAGACCACCCCAAATTTCCCGAGATGGTTTGATAGGGACTGTACACGAGCTCTGAGGGATTTAAAAAATGCCCTCAGCAGTAAACCCAGGGACCTACATGTGCAGACAAAATTACAAGAAGGAACTTAAAAGAAGGAAAGTCGCGCTGCAGGGGGAAGCGTGGGCGGCTTTGAGGGAGGCCTCTGAAAATAGGGATATAACGGAATTTTGGAAAATAATAAATACCCCTTGTTTTCAGGACAAAGCATCTCCCTCAGCTGCCACAAACATCCTCCCGGAACAGTGGACAGCGTATTTTGAGGGCTTGTATAACCATGGGGAGGGGGACAGTATAGAGGAGAGGTGGGTGGCTACGCAGGGACAGTTCCTAGAGTTCACGCTGGAAGAAATAGTTTTGGGCATAGAGGGACTAACTAAAAACAAAGCCCCGGGTCCTGATGGGACCCCCCCCGGACCTGTTTTTGAGTAACGTGGAATTATGGGCCCCCATTTTAACCAGAGTAATAAATGCTGCTATTATGGCAGGCTTGCCTAGGTCCTGGTCGTCAGCCATTATAGTACCCATTTTTAAGAAGGGTAACAGAGATAACCCCCAATGTTATCGCCCAATCTCCCTGATAGACGTTCCGGCTAAAATTTTAGGAAGAGTCATACTGAACAGACTGATTGATTGGGCTGAGGATAATAATATTATCTCGGATGTTCAGTATGGCTTTCGGTCAGGTAGGTCCACTACCGACCAATGCCTGCACCTCTATATGTTGGTCGCCAAATATACAAAAGCCAGTAAAGAAGCCATTTACTTGGGATTTATGGATTTGGCTGCGGCTTTCGACCACGTAAATAGGAACAAGCTCTGGTTAATGTTGAGTCATTTAGGGGTTGACCCGGGTATCATTTGCACGCTGAGGGAACTGCACAGAGAGACCTCTGCCAGAGTGCGTTATAACATGGATGGGGGGCTGACAGATCCTTTTAAATGCACTAGTGGTGTCAGGCAGGGATGCATAGTGGCCCCTTTTTTATTTTCCATATATATAAATAGTCTAGAACAATTTTTAACTAATTTAAAAACAGACTGTCCAAGGGTAGGTACACGCAACATCCCGGTGCTGCTGTATGCAGACGACGCGGTCCTTTTGGCACGCACCCCTAAAAGCCTTCAGATTTTAATTGACGGGTTTGTTGAATTTATGGGTGCGCTAGACCTGTCTGTCAATTAAAAAAAATCGTATGTGATGACAGCAGGTCACAAACCCCGGACCAGCTTCACTTATAAAATCGGGAATCACACGCTAGATAGGGCGCAATCTTTCTCATATCTAGGTGTGCTGTTTGATGAGGGCCTGAAATTTGCCCCACTGGTACAGGAAAGATGCGGCAAATTGGCGGCATCAACAGGGGCAATAGCAGGATATGGGAGGAGAGTTGGGCGCTGGTCCCCGGAACAATCAATGAACCTGTATAGCTCGATGTGTTGTTCTAGAATCACGTATGGTTCAGAAGTATGGGGTTTTATAAACCTTGACCCACTGCAGAGGGAAGAAAACAAAATTTTTCGCTCAATCCTAAAAGTCCCTAATTGCACACCTGCTTTTATCGCACACAGGGAACTGGGAAGACCCTATCTAGAGGATCTGATTAAACTCAGACCAATCCTGGCGTGGTTAAAGATTTGGTGTAACCCGGAAGCTGCACTAAGCAGACAGATCCTAACAGATTGTCTAGGGAGGGATAAAAGCCTAAATATCCCATGGCTGAATTATGTGAAATCTAGTCTGGATAGTATGGGCCGTAATGATTTGTACCTAAACCCGTCAAGGATTACCCTACAGGACAAGAAGACCCTTAAGAGAAATTTCTGGGACCAAAGATCTCTTGTCAGATCCATTGTGGAAGGGGCCAAACCCTCAGTGATCACTTACAGCAGACTCGAAACCAATGACGGGATTGAACCTTACCTATGTGTTGTGTATAATGCCCAAGACAGGTTTTTAATGGCACGTTTTAGGCTCAATTTTTTACCTTTTTTACTAGCTGAACCAGCTGGTTTTAGTCATTCAATTGAGCAGAAGGGTGCCTGCGGTTGCGACAATAAGTCTCCGCGGGACACCCTTCATTTTGTACTTCTATGCCCCTGGTATGCAACTCCAAGACGAAGATTTTTAAAGGAGATTTTAAAAAAGTCTAGGTTTATCCATGCTAAAGATGCACTGATCTTTTTACAAAGGGCCAGTGACCCATTAACCTTATGCTCTGTTATCAGTTTCCTGAAATTTGCACTAAGACTCAGGATAACTAGAGGATAGTTATTAACGACCTTATAGGATTCCCCATTTTCCAATAGCGACCAGGTTTGTTATGATGTTTGTACAGTGATAATGAATTCTATGCTTGTAGTCTCATTCAATGTTCTTGTATATTGATGTAATGTTTTTTAAAAAATTGTATAATAATGTACTCTTTTATGATGGTTTTTAACCACCGAATAAAGAACTATTGATTGATTGAAGTGGGGGGTTGGGAAAGGAGTTTCTTCGCACGAAAAATAATGGTCTATTGGTGAAATGGTGCAGATGCCTACTTATACAATACTTACCCATGAGGATTGCCCGCATAAGTACACCACAGTTTTTTAGAAACCTCTAAAAGAGGATATCCTCTCTACTATGAGATTTATCCCTTTAAAAAAAAAGTTTGTTAGTCATTGCCACTGTGGCCTGGTAAAAGGATTCCCGCTGTTGGTTGATTGTTCAACCAACACCCTGCATGATAATGGGTGCCCGATGTCTGTCTTAAATGCAGTTTGATTGTTGGTTAGCAGGTGAAATCCGGCACTGCCTGTAAACAGCATATCATGAGATCTTTCTTCATTGGTAAATAGCACACTTTATAAATGATAAACAGATTGATTAAATATTGTGCTGCACGGCATGCTTTGTGATAGGGCGTCTAACGGTGCTGAGCAGCCATGCCTCGCCTTCTGAGACAGTATGATTAGAACATACATGATGGTTTTCCAAGACGCCTTTATCAGTGAGCTTGTGTATCCATCTCCCTCAGTCTAGGTCGGAGCATGTTTTTTCTTTCAGTTTATGACAGGCCGGCGTGCTTAATAACTGTATTTCATCATGTTTTCAGAAATGAATCTCTGCAATAACAGTTTTCTCAAAAACCCCCTCTCGTTGTCAAATTGTCATTTTTCTGACTGTCGACCACAAAAGGAAATTGTTTGTCACTTGCTGAGGGTTTGACATAGAAATGTGCAGTTTCACTGCATTCTAAGACGTGGCATTGCCAGGTGAAAGAATGTCTCAGGACCCCTCCTCCTGCTGCGGCTCCCACCGATACCCGCAAGAAAGGGGATGTGATGGGAATGTCCCACTGTCAGCTCTCCTTCAACACCAGCAAATTATAAAATAATGTTCTTTTATTATGACTCTCAAGATACATTGTTTTTCACATCTTTATTGATTTTGAATAGATTTTTGATCAAAGTAATCAGAGCTGAAATCCTCGCATCTGTTTTCGGAAATAATTTCATTGCCTAAATATGTGTCTAAGGTGATAGCATAAATAATCCATTTGAGGAGTGTGGTTTCTTTATAAGTGAGAGTTACAAACATGCACACACATCTGGGGTCATATTACACAAGTAGCCTGGGCGTGTGCTCCTGCTTTGCGCTGCCCCTGGGCACTTTGGTTTACACTAGAGGCAGCAAATGCTTTTGCAGACCCTTCTGTAATACAGATAGCGCTGGCACACATATAGCACTAGCATTATAATTAGAGGGTGTTCCCTCATTTATGTAGGAGTGGGCCCCTGCAAAGTAGAGAACCTCTTAGACTTTGCACCCACTCTGTATTACTGACATTGGCACAGAGGCAAATATACTTTTAGAAGGCATATTAAAAGTGTCCAAAAAAAGGCGCATTCTAAATGCTGCACTCTAAATGGTTGACAGGGGGTCCGATAGACTCCCCAGACATCCCCTTGCAGGCAGGTGCAGTCACCAGTGCCTGGTGACTGCACCTGTGAGGAAACATACCATACATAACAACTCCAAAATTATGTGTGTCTAGAAACATTACCAGTGGCGGCTCCTCGAGGGACTGCTGCAGGGCGGGCAGGCGGAGGGGCAGGGTGGAGAGTAGCAAACTCCGGCATAAGGCCGGACGGAGTTAAGTAAATAAATAAATGCATAAAATGAATTACATTGTGTGCGCTGCATCGCCATGTGAATGTCGGCTAACATCAGGCTCTTCTATGGGTGCACAGTAGATTATCCTGGGGTAATCAACAGGGTTAATGGTGAACTAGCACACCGGCCCCTTCCCGTAATCCTAAGTGGAGATTTTAACATCAATTTATGTAGTGATTGGAGGGAGGGCTAACCAGTGGAGATACACAGGCCGAAAACCTAAGGTATTTCAAGCAATAAGGAATTTAATGGATACACACGGGCTGATTGATGTCTGGGCCAATTTAAAACCGAGCCAGCCAGGTTTTACTTATTATTCTGCCCCCCATCTTTCTTTAGCAAGGTTGGATTATTTCTTTGTTTCATCCTCTTTGATCTGCAATTGTGATATTGATATTGCTCCCCTCTTTTTATCAGACCATAATCCACTCATGCTAAACATAACTGGCTTAGCCTCTCGCAAAGAAGTCTCATCCTAGAGCTTTGAGAGAGCGCTCCTCTATGATAACGGGTATCCGATCCACATGAGGAAATGGATCCAAGAATTTCTGGCCGATAATATGTCCGTAATGGTCATCTGGGACACATTAAAAGCAGGTGTCAGAGGGAAAACCTTACAATTCACTTTTAGGAAAAATAAACAGGAAAAAACACATATTTTGGAGCTCCACAGTGAGCTAGCAAAAGCAGAAGAGAAACTAACTGGCGCAGTTACAAAAGGTGCCGAAATAGAACCTGCACAACTAGCCGCTTTAGTTATAAGGGCTAAAATTGGGATAATATTGGCGGAGAAAACTGCAGCTAAATGGGCCGCCTCAAGGGAAAAAATCCACAAAGCGAATTTATTGGTCATCAGTTGGCCGTTAGAACAAGGCAACAAGTAACCTTTAATGAAATACAGTCAATATAGACTTCCTTAGGGGAAATCACGGGTGATCCCAATAAAATTTGATCAGCCTTTCATAAATTTCATCAAAAATGATATTCCGAAGAGGAAGACGGTCCCCAGGAACTGAGCTGTGAAGAGATGGATAATTATCTAGATGCTATTTCTTTAACACAACTCAGTCCTGAGGATTATGATATGTTGTGTTAGACCCGGGATCCCTGGTTGGCTGAGGTAGGTACCTTAGGCCGTACCTTAGGCCAAGTAGGGACTCGCGTTCCAACATCAGGGAAAGGAAGGTCACCTTTTTAGATAGCCCCGCTCACCCCCTCGGTTGCTTGGCACGAGCAGCCAGGCTTATCTTCAAGGCAAATGTGGAAAGTATTCGCAACCACGCTCACAATAATCCAATGATGATACCACAACTAGACTCCACACGGGTTTTGTGAAAACAAGTATAAACTTTATGTAGAAAGATATACGATAAGACCACACAATATAAAACCAACATATGAGGTTGTGTAATATTTCTCCTGGCCGGTTGTTAGGCCGGCCAGCCCTTGTAAGTTCTGGCGATGTCAATGAGCACTTCTAAACATTCTCCTATACTCCTAAAATCATATCATACAGTTGTAATGCTAGAATCAGATACTTTTGCAAGTAACAATACTGTAATGCACAAAGCAGCAATCAGACACTCTGCAATGAAAAGAATGCAATGCGTAACGCAACAATCAGGCACTTTGCAAGATCAAATAATGCAATGCGTAGTACAACCACCAGATATGTCGTTCTGCAAAAATAAGGCAATGCGTATACACTAATCAGGTAATTTGTTATGCAGGAGAAATGCAATGCGCAATACGCTAATCAGGTAGATCGTTATTCAGAAACAATGCAATACGTCATATGACAATCAGGTAGTTCGTTATGCGGATAGAAATGCCATGCGTCATATACTAATCAGGTAGTTCGGTATGCAGGGATAATGCAATGCGTAATACTCTAATCAGGTACTCCGTTATACAGAAAAGATGCAATGTGTAATACGACAGTCAGGTACTCCTTTCTTCAGAAATGGAATAATGCGTAGTACACTCAGGCACCAATCACCGGGCCTTAGGCTGTCTCTCCGCCTTTCACAGTTGCCCCACACACAGTACGATGTAATCCCAAAGTGCAGCTTCGCACTCCGGCCCCTGCACCACCACTCTTTTGGCGATACCGGCCACGACACGAGCCGAAGCAGAGGCTCACACTGCCAACACGAGAGATAGGCCGAGACTGTCTCCCTCCGAGCCCGTGCCCGGCCCCAGGAGTTGATACACGTTACCTCGGGGGCACAAACTCACTCTCCTCTCCTCATCCAGCGGCTGGGCCTCCAATGAAGCTTGGTGAAAAGGCAACGGCGGCTCGGGCCGGCAACTCAGCTCCTCCGGGACTGCCGGTCCGGGCCGACTTCAACTACAAAGATCTCAGGCTGCCACAAAGCACACACACACAGCGTCGCTGAATCTTCCTTCACTCCGGGGGCACGATCACTGGGCACTCCACACACAAGTCTCCAGCTGCACGAAGATCATGAGCACAGCGTCGTTGGGTCTCTCTTTACTCCGGTGCACGCGATAACAAGGCAAATCCTCACGAAGGTCTCCCGGTGCACAACGCACCCGCACACAGCGGCGATGCAACTCACTTGGATTCTGGTGCACACGATAACAAGGCAAATCCTCACAAAAGTCTCACAGTGCACAACTCATGCGTACACAGCGTTGATGAGACTCACTTCACTCCGGTGCACACGATTACAAGGCAAATCCTCAAGAAGGTCTCACGGTGCACAACACACTGGCACTTTATGTATCTCTCTGCTTTAGGCTTGAGTTTTATTAAATTATTTAAAGTTTTGGAACAGACAGCAGCCTAAAGACCACGAACATGCCTATGGTGCACATGGACTATCTTGAATAAGTATCAAATGTATTTATCATCCGATTGAACTCCTGGGAGGGTGGGGGGTGGCGTTGAGCTGTTTTGAATTGTTATGTTCTTTGTTGTTTTACTGCAGAAAAAGAAAAAAAAGGAATTAAAATGCAGTTCTCACATGCACCTGAAAAAAATCACAAGCCTGCTCCATTGCAAAGAAGTGCAATATCGACTCAGGCATGCCAAAGATTATCTCAGAAAAAATATACTGTATGCTACTGTGCAGAGTGGTGTGAACCTTTTCATCTGTGTGCTGCATCACCATAATTAGCAACTAGAGAATTATACTGGACTATAAAGCCTTTCAGTGCAACAGGATAGAGCTTGATCTACAGTATGGTTTGACTGCACCAAATGATTTTCCTCTCTCCTTTGACCCCTATGGGAGTAAGCCACATTGCCCCCACCCAGCAAGTATTGCTGTACAGGAATGGTTGTGATTTTGTTTTTCAAATTGTCTTTTTCTATCAGATATCTTCTGGAGAAGATTTTTGGTTGACATTTTAAATGAATGATAACTTATATAAATAATTATGACTATTTTTCTCTTTCATGACAAATGATGGGAGCAATCAGAATTTGCCTATTCTGGATTGCACACCTGCCAGCAGCAAGATTTGGAAAGGGGCTAGCAAAAGCTCAAATTCAGATAATCTTCTTTTTTAGGGTGCTGTGCACATAAAACATCCCTACCATTACCATAATCCACAGTTTTCCAGTCTTGACACAATGAAAGATTGACAAATAAGAAAGATGCACTTAACAGGAATCATTCAGAACCACAAGTAATTTCCATTTATCTTGCTTTATTCCAAAAAATTGTAAAGAGAACGACAAACAGCCAATGCGTTTTATCCCTTTTGCCAAGGAACTTCTTCAGTGCTATAGAATAGATCAATTGACACGAATAATATTAAAAAGGCGATTCATACAATATCCACGAAAGTGCAAATTAAATCACTGGAGAGTGTTCAGCATAGATGTACATAGATGAAACATCAAGGTTCAAATCAATAAATTATATTGAAGCCACTTCCATTTCAAGGTAGACGATAGGAACACAAAGTATGGTTGCAACAAGAAACACAATTCTTTACATGTGTAGTTAGAATCCGGATTTGTAAGAAACCGGCATGCCAATCAGCATCATAACTGGCAGCAAACAATGGAAGATTGGTTAATGTGAATGGGCACATAACAATAAAACATTGGCATCCCAGCATTACAATAACGTCCAACATGAACGCTCATGTAGCCTCTTTAAAAATTAAAGCTTTCTGACTGTATTGGTCAGAGACAGTGTAGGCAATAGCTGGTTTAACAGACTGAATCCAAAAAATGGGCTTGTGGTGTGCTACCTCTGGCTTCAAAAACGAAGGCACTTGTTCTCTTTTTTTCAGAAAGCCAGATTTGGGTGGAAATGGGATTTTCGATCCAAACCTGATGGTGGCACATAGGTTTCTTTGGCCTGCCTGCCAAAGACTAAGGTCATCATTGCAAAACGACCTCTCATTTCCGATGGGCCACAGCGGGTATTGACTTGATTCTGAATTATTAGATTTTTACTTTCAGGCAGAGTTTTTGGCTGCAAACAAAAGTCCTGTCCAGGGTGAAGAATTAGCAGGAGGAGAATCGGACCCAGAATTACTGATTCCCCAGGAATTCCTGATTTCATAGTGAACCCTCAATATTGGGCTGTTTTTTTCCCAATCCATCCGGTTACTGGTAGCTTCACAATCAATAGCTCCAGGGGTGAGGAAACTCGACCCATTTACCCAGAAACTGTAGACAACAGCCTAGGGACCTTACATAGAGTTTGGTGGACAGGGTACTCCATCAAAAGGAGGATGATGTCCTGTGCATGATATTTAAAGGGCCATTAACTATAATCCACTTGTAATAAGAGATAACACATCCTTGAACACGAATGCATTTACCAGCATCAAGAAAGCATAGGTGAGCGCGCAGTATATCAAGTTATGTTAACAAACCGTAGCATCAATTGTAAAACAGAACATTGGAGACCAGAATTCAGCGTGAGAAACAGTGAAGTGAAGTACATGAACGACTCTTTACAAGTCTTCACAAGCTCTGTTGAGACGTTCGCCTGCTGCTGTCTTTTATTGTGTTGACATCCTCGATGCCTTTCATTTTATGGAATCTTAGGAAATGTCCCAAGTACAAAAACACACCTATTCGTGGTGTATTGTCACAATGATCAGAGATAAAAAAAATAATTATGAATTGAAAGCAGTCATTAAATAAATTGAAACTGACTTGCTAAGGGCGGCTACCTATATACGGGGATCATGTAAAATATCTAATAGCAGCTTAAGTCATTAATGCACATACAGCAGTACAATTTGAGCAGATTGATGCTTGTTCTCCTTTGGCAACGTGTGTGGACAGAAGCAGGTCTGTAAAGGTTAATAAAGTCACATCATTTACATAATAAAATGAAATACCATATCTGTAGTGTTTTTAACTGTCTGAGAAGTCAGGCATGAGGGTTTAAACAAGTGTGTGTGTTTATGAATATGTGTCTGTGTATTCATGTGTGTGTGTTTGTTCATTTGCTGCAGCACTTGTACATAGATTAGCAAGTTTGTATGTGTTTTTATGAAGGGTGGACTGGCTGAATGCAATCAGCGGGTGGATTAACAGATGGAGGAGTGTGTAGATGATTGAACAGGTGAGCTGCAAAAACAGTACTGCCTTGTCATACCAGGATTGAAGTGACATTACTCCAGAGCTATATATAATACCAAATGACAAAAGACAATGTTTAACATGTACTGTGTTTGTGATCTGGCTTTAGCCAAGTCCGTTTGATTTTACCAAAATTAAATATATGTAGTATGCTTACTTATAGAGGCTTTCAGCCAGTCTTTGCACCCATTCATCTGTTATTGTGCCATCCACATTTTTCTTTCACCCACTACAGCATAGGGCAAGGCATGAATCCACTTCAGTAATTGGCTAATTTCACTGTGAGTGATTGGATTATGCTCTTTCACAAAGAGCACACCCACACACAAATTAGTTTCCTTCAGTGGCCCAGGCTACCAGTTGACTCTAAGGGGTATAGTCTCAAGAACGTGCGATAATCATCGCCAAAATAGGTTAACGCAACTTCACATATCGTCGTCTATCGCTGGAAAATAACTCTGTATCAACCTCACATTCTCAACATGGCGGTAACATGCAATAGTGTCCAGATAACGCGACAAATGTCCGCAAAAACATTACTGGGACGGCGATAAAAATCTAAATTTGAACTCGAAAAAAGTGGCAATGGTACCAACCGCAATGACAAAATCAGCGATAAGCTGTGCCAGGCCTGCAATTCACACACGTCAGGTGGGAAAAATCACTTTAGAAGCAGAAAGAAAACCCACAAAAAAAACAACTGCAAAAGACAATGGAGGTAGCCGCAGCAGGAAGAGAGGACTACTAGAACCCCACAAACCCCCCGTAGGACCAGGCGGGGACCTCGGGTCAGGGAAGGCCAAGGACAAGAATAAGAGGAAGACGCGGTTCAGTCCACAAGAGAACAGGATCCTAATAATGGAGGTGATAAAATACTGTCAACAACTGTTTGTCACCTCCAATGTGTCATTTGCGACAAAAAATAGAATATGGCAGTGCATCGTGGCCAATGTGAATGCAATCGGAGTGCTGAGGAGGACAATGGAAGAGGTCAAGAGGCTGGAATGATGTGAAGTGCAAAACCAAGCAGAAACTCAGCAACAACCAGAAGGCAGCAATGCAGACTGGAGGTGGGAGTCTAGGGCCGCAGGAGGAGCTGGATGAGATGGAGGAAATGCTGTCCACAGTCATCAGTGTGGAGACGGTGGCAGGAGTTGGGGGACCGGACACTGCTCAACAGGAGCCAACACAACAGCAAGAGGGTGAGTAACGACCAGGGACTGGGGGGACGGGGGGAGATGGGCACAATGGCACACATGCACAATTAAGCATAGCACAGTGCACACCCACAATGACTCTGGAGCATGTCCCTGATCCCCTTGGCACACTGCAGCACACCTAGAACCTGCAAATAGGCCCCCGTCGACTATGTGCCCAGAGGGGGCCCTCCCCGGTCATCAATAATCTCACAATAAACCCATGCACATGTGCTGAACCCAGCAAAGCTGCGGGTCCGTGAACCACACTGACAATGCAAGTGACACTGCATAACGATTAGCATGGCTGCAGTCCAATTATCATGACATGGTGCACACCACAACACTGAGGTGGCTGAGTTTGGACCACATCTATAAAGGAGCAGGTCACACTCTGACACATCCACATGCACAAACAAACCCTGATGTCAACAATACATCTGCAGACAAACCGCGCCCAAGAGTCCCAACTCCCACCAAGGGCCCAATTTACCCAAGTCTGCAGCATCTCAGCACTGTACAAGCACAGAATTGAAAGGCACACCGCATGAAAGGGATAAGGGCCAGCAAAATCAGAGCTGCAGGGGTGACTCTCCCACAATGCAGCACACACACATTAGAAGCAGAGCACATCAACATTGACAACAATTTGGTACAAACTGCAACACGTTCACAGCAGAACAGAGGACACAACTGCTGCCACTTGTGGGTAGAAACTGGCCAATCACATGTGGCATAGCAGCGAAATGTGAGATGATGATGTCCAAGTACAAACACACATCCGTGATGTTGTCGAAATGTCCACTGTCCTGCATCAAATAGACAGCTCCTCCCAAACAGTCACAATGTACATTGTCATGCAGTCTGTATGTAAACTTGTACAATGCGTCAACATACATGTCAACACAATGTTAAACTGCATCTCCCCTTCACATTGCAGAGGGAGAATTAACACCTCCTGCAGAGCAGACCCAACAACTCTTCACTGATGATGAAGAGCACCTCCCCAACTTCGACACCGACGCCCTCCAAAAGCTCATGGACAGCTTTGGCACCTCACCTCCAGGGCAGTCCAGCTGCATCCAGGAGACCTCACCCCCTGCACAGACCACACAGCAAGAAGCACCAACCACCACGACTAACACATGGCCTTCCAATGACGTGTGTTAGGGTGCCAGGAGAAGAAGGCTGATCAGGTGCGGGTGGGGTTCGACCTCATGGCAGCCAAACTAGATGCCATACGTGGATGTCTAAGTCCCATCAGGGACTACTTACAGTCCCTAATGGACACCCACAGTCCACTCCATGCTCTCCAAGGATCCATGGATGACATTGCTGGAGTCCTGACTCTGAGATAAGGACAACTGTCTAGTCAGAGTGGCTCCAGCGGTGTCATCCGGGAGTTGGGACACATGCGGAGGACCATGGAGAACATGGAGCGGGTGCAGGCGGAAGGAATGGCTGCCACGGCTGCACACCAGCGTGATGTAGCTGGGATCTACCGTGCCCTGCAGATCCTCATCATGGCATTGCTGCCACAAGGCCTGGCGCGGATGAATGCTGCTGCTGCTTTGACATCCACATCTCCGCCCCCCGATGTGTCAGTGCCACACAGTGCTGGAGACAGAACATCACCACCCACATGTGAGGCACATGAAACATCAAAGGACGAAGATGCGGATGATTCTGCCTTACTGGTAAAAAGGAAGCTGTAGCATTCATCTCCGCCATATGGCCTGTTTCTGCTTGGTTCTGCCCTCTGCATCATCACCTTCCGCTGTCCCCCGATGCACTCTGCGACACTCACCTTGGACCTCGATATGGACTGCCATATTCTGTTGGGTCACCAATGACACAGCTATCAGACTGCGGACTGAACTCTTCCTCTTCCGATGTACTTGTCATCCCCTGAAGGACTCTGGCTGGCCCTCCATGGGCCAACAATGTAAAGTGGGGTTTGCATGGCCCTGTTCTGCTCCAGCTACACCACTCCACTGAATGTGCATTAAACATTCAAATTCACACTGATGTGTCATATCTATGATCATTCAAGTTTGAAAGTATGGATGAATGTAGGGTCAGCGATTCCCCCTTATGTCCATGTTGCTCATGTTGGGGGACTTGAGTCACAGGGTGCAACATTACCAGTTGCGGTCCGGGTGGTGCCGACACTACAACTGAGACACACGCATTAGTTACTTCCTTTACCAGCCCAGAATGGAACCACGCCCAGAGCCCCGCGGTCATTGTTCACACTCCTACGCTGGACTGGCATACGCAAGACCAGCCCACTCCACTTACACTTACAGGGGGGGACAACGCTGCATGTCCCAAGCCTTCCCTGTAGTGATCTGCTGATCACAGGTCTAGTTGTCAGCATGCCACAGCCACTCCCTGAGGGCTGGTTTACACCCACACCACACCCATTCAGCACAGGCATCACAGGACATGTGACCCTACCAATAAAACGGGCCGGGCGCACGTGCTCGAGGCCATTTCCACTATACATCTGAGTGTGTCCGTGTGGTATTTATTTATGCATGAGGCCACCACTAACCCTGGATGTAGGACTACGCTACGCTCGCGTAGTTTGCGCAACTACAAACTACGCGAATTGCACATAGCACAGTGCACGAACGTGTAGCGGGCATTTTTTGCTTGCTCGCGGTCCTCAACGTCAAGTTGGCGACTGCAAGTGAGCAAAATGACATCCCAGCGAGACTTTTTCCTCGTTCGCGATCAGCAACATAAAGTTGCCAATCACAAGCGTGGAAAATAAACCTCCTGGCGAGATTCTCAACGTGGGGAGGTCAGGTTTCTCATTGCGAGTGGTTGCGTATGCTCGCGACCGCTCGCGATGAGAAACTACCAGTCCGCGTTGATAAAACTGCCTCTCGAGTACAAATCTACTTGAGCGGCAGAAAACGACAGCTTGCACTGTGCAAGATGCCGTTTGCAATGATTGCACATTGCAGACATGCATCCGGCACTGTACAATCAGTGCGAACAGCATTTTCCCTACCACACTGCGCCACTCGGGTATCTACACTTAGCTTGCGTAGTGCGAAGTGCACTTCTCGTAGCGTAGTGCTACTACGCAAACTGTGCCCAGGGTTAGCCACCACATTATATTTCCCACTGCTGGAGGTGACATGATGGCGTCCGACCCATGAGACTCAATCATAAAGGACCCATGACTTGGGGTGCAAAGAGTTGGTGGCAGCCAAGGCACTTTGGCCAGCACGGGCCTACCGCCACGAGACGGTGACTCGTGGTGCACAGAGTTGATGGCAGCAGAGGCACTTTGGCCGGCACGGGCCTCCTGCCACGTGGCGATGACTTGCGGTGCACTGAGCTAGTGGCATCAGAACTGTGCCAGTGTGCAGCCTGCGATGATGCGTAGGCCTCGATATGCCATCCTGCTAATCAAGATTCGATTTGAATTGTGAGCCCAGCTGGACCGCAGTGTACACCGAAGGCAGCAGGCTGCACAGACATGACTCCGCAGCACGGTGCAGCAGGGTGCGCTGGGGGCCTGTGGCACGGAATCCAGTGATCAGCTGAGGAGGTTGCACCGGCACGTGGCTGGCCCTCTTGGAGACACGCCGGTGGCGGCAGGTGAGCATTGAGGCCTGGGTGCGCAGGTGTGGGCAGTCATCGCTGGGTTGCAGACCAGTCTGGGGACCAGGGTTGGGGTGCAGCAGGTGCACAGGATCACATAGGCACCACCGGTCACGGCTGCACCCTCGTGGCTGGGTGGGGGAGTGAAGGTGCATAGGTATCAAGCTGATACAAACCGTGATGCTTACAGGTATGAGAAATCCTGCATCATGAGACCGTACCAGAAGTTCGTGTGACCGTAACCTTCCTTTTCTTTCCTACGAAAGATACGACCACACATACTTCTGTTACGGTATTTTTGTGCAGGAATTGTCTTTCCTGTAAGCATTCTGGTTTGTCCAAGTGCTATACACTGTACCAGATTGGGTTTGTGACTATACGGATGCTTGACCATTGTCACCATTTCTCCAACAGATTTCTGAATACTGACTTCTGGAGTATGGAATTGTATTGGGGAGTTCCTGCAGCATATGCAGTTACTTCAATTCACATGTTGCCCTGATGAAGTTCGCCGTTGGGCGTTGGCTGTGCTTTTTATATAGTTTATTTGTGTATTTGTAAAAAAGGACTAATTTTAAACTACTTTTGACTGCTGGACTTCATGACCGTGCGCACCCCCATTTCAGTTACTACAATCTTGGATCTGTGGCACAAAGGCATCTGGCAACGTCTGGCATTGAGTTTGGTTGCACAGGAACACTATGAATTGGAACTGTGGTGTGGTGCGCATACAGAGGCCTGCCCTTGCTATTGTGGACATGCATCCAAAACATGTGTGAGGAAGTTTGATTGGGCTGGCTGTGAGACTCCTCTGACTCTGGCAGTTGTTGGTTCGGAGTTACCAGGGGCCAACAGGTGCAGCACAGCCAGCAGCTTTGTCTGTGGAGGGATGTTTGTTGTCCGCTGTGTTGGTACCGCCAGCCTGTGGGCAATGTGGGTCGGGATGCGGAGGATGGTTGTCCTTTTGTGCCTGCAGTGGGCAATGACTTCCTCTGGCGTTGAGTCTCTGAGGCTGGTGCATGTTAGGAACGTACGCTGTCCTGTTCTGCGCTGCCTCGGTGGTAGTCTGGGGAGTTGGTCCGGGGGGGCATGGGGGTGGTGGGTGTTGTGGACCTCTTGGGTCTCCGAGCTGCATGATCAGTGTCTCCATGACATGTGCTTGGCTCCCTTTCACACTGCAGGTAGTCGTCCTGCTTTACACCAGTAAAAGGCAGGTGTTAAATCCCTGCTGCTAACGTACCTTATCGCCTGTTTTTGGATCACATCGCAGATCTGGCTGGTCGTTGAGAATATCGCAAAGTGGTGTTTTTGAGTGTTTTTGCACGGGAACGCCTGCTCTGCATATCATTAGCGTTAGTTGTCGCCCTCATCCTTGGCAATGTTTTTTGCGGCAGCTATCACTGGAAAACTGGCAATATTGGCAGTTTGCACCAGCTTGAGAATGGGGCAATAATTATTTCGCCACTTTTGCTGCGCTAAAGTGCCAATAACTTGGAGATAAGTCCTTGAGAATATGCCCCATAATTTACTATTCACAGAACACACATTCAAACACCAGTTGCTGTCACTAAATATTCTGATGCGTTCTCACATGCAGCCAGTCGTAGTGTTGCCCCTGTTGAACTGCCACTCTATCCTTGTCTGATTTGACCTATCAATTTGCCCTGTATTGTGTTATTTCAATTTTATGATGATACTTTGCTTTCTGTCATTTTCCACGAACACATGTAATAAAGTACTCATATGATGTTTATGCAGAAGTGCCCAAAACCTCAGACTTACCGCAAGGCTAGCTAAGTGGTAAAGCTTTTGATTGCAACTTACAAGGTACACTGTAAAAGTGTACTTGTAGATACGAAGTACACTGGGACAATGGTTTAAAGGTAAGTTCATTTCTTCATACAAAGAGCAGCCTTTTATCACAGCCAGCAACGGAGGTATCTATATCTCTCTCTAACCGCCTTTCTTGAAACTCTCTCAATCTCCTCTCTCACAGCATTCCACCCACTTCCTGCCCCTCCCAAGTTTCAAGATGCAAAATATAATACACCTCTTCCCTTTGGCAAATAATACAGTGACAGAAACAAAATTAACAAATATAATACCCCAAAAACTTTATTTAAAAAAATATGCATATATGAAATATATAATGTCTAAGCAGAAATAAATAATACATTCATAATACATTACATCACCAGCACAAAGCATGCTGTAAGTTAATATTTAACATATTCTGAAAATGTTGCAGGTGAAAGTTTGGTTCTTGAACTTCTTCTTAACACATCTTCAATTCCCTTCGAATGCATTCCTTTTTCAGAAGCATTTTCAGATTTACTCAAGACCACAGCATTGTCACATGGTGGCGCATCCACAAAAACATTGCTTTCATCCACTTTCACAGGAAACTGCTCACTATCATTCAACCCAGCACACAAGGTACTTCTGCAAACAGAAACCCTGCTCATATTCCATGCGCAGTTCCCAGAAGAAGACGCGCTGGAGACGGATGGAAGCCCTATTCTTCACTTGCACATATGAGCATAGGTACTTACAGTTTCTAACCTAACAATTGTGTTTTCATTCATGTCACATGGAAAATTCCTGAGTTTTAAAGTTTTTATGCCTTTATTTTGTGTGTTTCCCCACTGTAATGTATTGTATTTTGACTTAAGAAATGCAAAGTTGGTTTCCATTTTGATAGTAGTGCATAGACATCATTGTCTCCCTATGTCTTAATAACCTTCTCAACTTGCACTAATCGGACCTTTGTTCTTTTAGAAATATTTAGACCCCTGGTCCCTGAGTACCCATGGGTCCCTTTTTCTTAACAATTTTCCCTTGTGCATGCCAATAAGTCTTTTTCCATCACAGAATATTTACGACACCACATACTCCTCAGATCTTTCTCTCTTCAACAGAGTAGCCCCAATCCATAATTACTGACATGCATAGCAGTTTTACACTCCCTTCCTAATTCAAATGGCTTAAGAAAAGAAAAGGAGTGTTGACCTTTTGTTTTTTGAGATCTGTAAAAGCATTACTGTGTTCAACCCCCGCCAAAAAAATCCTTGTTCCTTCTTAGGAGTTTGCATACAAATTCCACTTTGGAAGCATAGTTGACAATAAATCAAGTAAAACAAGGGCATCCTCTACAACCTTAATATGATCTTACCATTTTTAGTGATACAGTGGCCAAGATATTCCACCCCCCCACATTTCACTATACATTTAGATTCCTTCAAAGTCAACCCTTTCTGGCCGAAACATTGGAGAAACCTTCTTAGATTAAATAAATGTTCATTCTCATCCCTACCATACACCAAAATGCTGGCTTGTAATGCTATGACCCCCTGGAAACTTTGCCTTCATTAATCACTGGAATTCGGCGTTGCACTAGCCAACCCTAAAGGTATTCTGAAGAATTGAAACATTCCTTCCGGAATGACAAATGCAGTCAGATGTCATGACTCTTCTTGTAACTCAATCTCATAGTAATCATTGGCACAGTCTAAGGTGGAGAAAACTGTTTCCTCTGCCAGTGTAGAAAAACCAGTTCATGTAAATTAGGCAATGTGTGCCTTCACTCCATATTTCATTGTTCAGCCTCCTAAGATCCACACAAAACCGGGAGCTCTCAAATGTTTCAAAACTATAACCACCAGTGAACTCCATGGAGATGATTCTAAAGGCTCGATTACTTTCTTATTGCATAAATCCTACATAATTTCTTTCAATGTAACACTATACATACGTGGAAGATTTCAAACCTTTTGCCTAATCAGCACTGCATTTTCCAACAAAATAATTTTGTGTTTGAACCCAGCAAATGTCCCCAATTTGTTCACAAAAAAAAATCTGGAATTTCTGATTTTACATCATTCATAAACAGTTCATGTTTTTCATTTCCCACATCAGAAACAGGTGGGACAGCATTAGGGTCTAGTTTCATATTTAATTCTTGTTGATGACGCCATCCCAAAATTGAATCACCTTTGGTAGCTACATACATTTTCCCACAACCCTAACACCAGCAACACTAGCAACAGTGGTGTCTGTGGAAGCAGGAGCTCTGCAGACATGGTTCAATTTTCCACTTTTGGCACTTGCCAACAATACACTTTTGGTGCCTCGATTACATCTTGCCTCCAGGCGAGAATTATAATGGCAGATGGAGCTGCCATGGCAGAACTTGCTTTTTTGACAATTATTTGCCACTCTGCTTGTGTTTGTACCTAGTCCAATCAACTTTACACCAATCTCCACAAGACTGACAGCCACCCTACAGTCACAGCAGCAAAGGTTATACATCATCCTTGCAAGTACCAGGAGGTTTTCACCTT
Source organism: Triturus cristatus (assembly GCF_964204655.1). Taxonomy (NCBI): domain Eukaryota; kingdom Metazoa; phylum Chordata; class Amphibia; order Caudata; family Salamandridae; genus Triturus; species Triturus cristatus. Next base: position 336,483,354 of record NC_140581.1, on the reverse strand, counting down.
ACCAACAATTTGGGGACCTAGACTCACAAGTCACCTTAAAGCCTTGAGAAGATGAAGAAGGCTGCCTGCCATTGTCAGCCCACCATTTGTCTCCCTCATAAGTACCAGCATCTTAAACCTAAACCTTCAGCCTCAGTTCTTAGCTTGCAGCAAAGAGGATCTAACCTCATGATGCAGTATATCCCCAAGAATGTAGCAGGGGCTATCTGGAATAAGAAGAGACTAAAAGTAAGCTAGGGTATCATATAGTAGTGCAGACTAAGGCGCGGTGGAGTGCCGAAAGCATATTGAGAGGCCAAAGGATATTCTACTCAGACTGATTTTGGGGGGTGTAATACAGCTTTAGATGCTGTAGTCTAGGGTGGAGCTGGGATTGGTGCGGAAGCGGTCTGACAAGGTTCAGTTCAGCTCGTACCTGCTGAGAAGCTCCCCAGCCTTGATTTCCGCTGTCTATCTCAGCTCGCTGCCAAACAGCGTGAGATCAGGAAAGGTCTGAAGGGTACCCAAGCCCCAGGCCAATGAAAAACATGGAGGTAGGGTGAAGGAGAAGCCAATGTTCAACCCCAACTCATTGGCCCCTGCTACATTTCCGGACTTAGATGTGACCTGCAGGGAGGACTATCCCCCTACATCAGAAGTACGCTGTTCTAAACTACCAGGACCAAGAAAAGCAAAGATTACAGAATTTTTAACAACCAATAGGCAGTTGTCGAGCTCCATGGCCTAGATCGACCAAGGGACTGGTTGTGACAGCGAACTACCTCTAGTGAAGGAGCTACTTCCCCTCTCAGTCAAGGACAAACAGGTAGCACTGCCAGTGTCATACCCAACATGTCATACCCAACAGGGGATGCAGGAACTCTGGCAAAGGAGCCACTATCTCCAACAAATCATGTTGTCTCCAAAATGGCACATTCGGACATCCAATCGCAACTTAAGGTGGAGGTCCAAGTACATGGAGCAAAGCAGTGGTCTCATAGTTCAAGCTCCCCGGTGGACTGTGAAGATCCTAAATACACACAGGACCAAGATCTCATACATGATGGGGGTTTATCCTACACTAGCCATCAGCACGCAAATCAGCATACATCTGGGTCTCCCTCCCCAAATAAATCTCACAAAGATTTAAACAACTTGGCACTGGAGAGGTCTAATAAAGACCCCTATGTTTGGCATGAAATGCTCTTAAGCCCATTTGAACAATCACACGTTTCACCCACAGACCAGCTCTGCTCTTCTCCCTCTATTACTCCAAAACATAACTATAATTCATTGCTCTCACTGATCAAATTATCAGTAGAGGCCCACACCTCTGCGGAGGAAGTCTCCCATGACAAGAAAATTATCGAAGACCAGTCAATGGGACAGCCTAGCCCATCTGTATTTGCCTTTGGAGAAGTAAGGTCTCAAAACAAGAAAACCTAAATTTCACCAGTTAGCACAAACCAACCTTCAGGTCCTCCATCTGGCCTCAGCTACTGAGCACCATGGAGGTGAGTTCATCAGCACTAATATACCACACCGACAAGTTGGACACCCAATTTGATCTACTTAATGCTCTATGCATGTCCAAGGTATAGATCTCAAACTAAAGGAGTTAAACACTACACTCAAGAAAGTACAGCATGATCTAGCTAACGCTTATTACACTTGTCAATGTTCCACTACCATGGACTCCCTTGCCATGGTCCCAACAATACTGTCTGAATTACTTGGAAGAAGTGAAGGTCTCCCAAACAAGACTCTCCTCAGCATATCTGTGCAAAATCATCAAACAGGACTGACATGATAGCCCAATCACAATAGGAACCTTGCCCCAACTTTCCATACAGGAGGAGCCAGAAACAAATTAAGCCCTGCAAACAGAGTCATTGCTAAAAAACCAAACAGTTATCACCCAGCTGCACACAAATGACCTGCAGAGGCCACTCCACCTTCAAGCCCACGACCCACGCTTTCAGAGGGAACATTAGCAACTGAGAAAATCCAGAAAAAAGAAAGTTGGAAAAGTTACCAATGAAGTAACTTCCTCTCCAAATCACACATCTCGCAGCGGTCAGTCAGCCGCCATCTTTGCTCCGCAGTTCCTGTCCACATGGAGGGAGCAGGCGGAGCTTTGCCATCTGCTCTGCCCGACCAAGCAGATCAGGTTACTTTGCAAACACAGCCATCGGATACAGGACCACAGCAGCCGTACACTATAGGTAGTGCAGATCCAACTCAGGCATGGTCTCCACAGACGGGGTTGGAGTTTAACCTGTTGGGCAATGGTAACCACATCTCTGGATCTGCTAGCCCATTGAAGGAGAGAGAACTGGAGCTTCTGGTCGAAACACTGGCAAGAAATAACTACATCGTATATATCTATAAATACTCCTCTGGCTGGGGCAGTAACGCGGGGGGTATCACTCGGACCCTGGCTAAAAAATCCAATGGGCTCTCCTGACCTGGGGGGGAGAAGAAATTATTTTCCTACAGATGAATCTGAGTTTTCTACCTCAAGTTCAGGGATCACAGAAGAAGACTCAGGGACAGAGGATTCTCGTGTTAGAAAAGGCTATGACAAAATAATCACTCAGAAATGTAGAATCGGATCTAAAGTAAGTGGGAAGCGTCTGGATAGTAATGGGAAAATGGCTCGCAGCCTAAAAAGGGACAACTCTACCACCAGTCAGGTCTATAATGAGGAGATGGGTGAGCAAACCACAATTGATCCCAGTGACTCTACTGACCCAAAAAACCCTCCTTTGATAGATCTGGTCTATGCCACTCCTAAGCAGATGCAAGTGGAAACTCAGCAAGAAAATCGCAGAGCACACAAGGCAACCATGAAGCCACAAGGCTCAATCTAGAAGGTGAGCAAAATCTTCCTGGAAATTAAAGAAAGGGTGATCCATGTTGAGGAAAGGATAATGGTTTGAAGTCGAGAAATTATAGACACACAAGGTGCTGCAGGACAAACAGGCAGCGGACATGTTGTGGAAGCTCGAAAAGTTCAAGCATCGACAATGTCAAAACAATCTTAGATTCCTGGGGTTAGCTGAGAACATTGAAGGCAATGATATGAGAGCAAGTATGGTAGGCTTACAAAAAGTCTCTTTCCCTGAACTATCAAACTGGAATTGGGATGTCAAGGTACAACGAGTGCACCGCTTCCCCCTGACCCAAAATAAAAACAACACGTCAGGACAATCTGAATGTCCCAGGGCGGTCCTAGTCTTCTTCGGGAACTTTCTTCTTCGGCAGGATATATCAGACAAAGCAAGACCGGACACTAAACGCCACTTTGACGGTCATACCTTCTTCGCACTACCAGACTTTTGTCATATCACCGTAGAAAGGCGATGAAGACTACGCCAGCTAATCTCACCATTTCAGGTGCTTGGGTGCGAAGTGTATCTTGTGAGCCCAGCGCGACTTAAGGTTATATGCAGGGGAAGGACGTGGATGGTAGCATCAGAAATCAAGGCCCAAGACTACCTGAAGGAGCTTCAAGATGCAAAAAAAGGTGCTACTGCAGAAAGATAGAGCAGTGAGGATTTGGAAGAGTTGGGCTTTGGTCACACTAAAATGGGGGAGAACGGGGGTTGAGGCGGGCCAGTAGATAGACCGATAATGATATAGATTTTAAACAATGGGAAAAAATTACTTTATCTGTAATTAAATAGACACTGGTGGTTTCATTTTTGTTGTTGTTGTGTCTGTACTCTTTGCTGAGGGGCTGGGACACAGGGGCACCTCAAAGGCGGGTGGAACAGGCGGCATCACATAGGTCACATGGTGACCTATTTGCTCATATGTAGGGGGCAGGTGGGGAGGGAATGGTCTACTGATTAGATTTTTGTCATTTTGGTGTCAAATAATATACTAAATTTCACTCTATATTTTTTTAATTGGTTTGTGATTTTTGTTGTGCCGTGTTTTCACTTCAGTCTATTAATGTTTGAAATGCAATATAAATACTTCACTCATTGCCTCTGAATTATGCCGAACTGCTTTTTTGGCAAGCTCCCATAGGGTTAACCCCTCCAGTGCCCATGACGAGCTGTACTCGTCATGGAGCACAGTCGCGCTGTGCCCATGACGAGTCCAGCTCGTCATGAGGCATTCCCTGGGGAATCCCTCTGGTGCTGGCACCAGAGGGATTCCCTTTAATTAAAAATAGCCTCGGGAGCTGGGGCCCAGCTCCCGAGCCCCCCCCCCTTTCACTGTAATGACGATCGGCGAGCACGTCGCACCGACGTCATTACAGTGAAAGTGAAACTGAAATGAGCCAAGAGGCTCATTTCAGTTTCACTTTCTACATGCTCATGGGTCTATCTCAGCCCCCTGAGCACGTAGAAAGACGGGAGAGGTATCGTTGGAAAGGGGAGAATCTCCCCTTTCCAATGGTACCCCTGCTTGGGGATTGCCACAGGAGGGCGATCCCCAAGCAGGGTTCCACCCACTAGACACCAGGGAGGGGGGAGCGGCCCCTTGGGCAAGGGCCTTTGCTCCCCCCTGGTTATTTTGGTGTAATTTAGTCTTTTTACCCCCCCTGGGGGGCAGATGGGGGCTAATGCCCCTGGGGGGGCAAAAAGCCCACTAGACACCAGGGAATTAAAAAAAAAAAAATAGTGGTGGGTGCTGCCCAAAACGGGCAGGCCCATGCCCCCACCCCACCCCCCAATTACTACAGTGTTTCTGCCCCCCCGGGGGGCAGATGGGGCATTGGCCCCTAATCTGCCCCTTCTGTGGGGCCGAAAGCCCACTAAACACCAGGGATTGATTTTTAGATTTATTTTAGGGTGGGGTTGCCCGAAACGGGCACGCCAATGCCCCCACCCACCCGCCACCATTACAGCCTTTCTGCCCCCCCTTGGGGGCAGATGGGGCATTGGCCCCTAATCTGCCCCTTCGGGGGGGGGCAGAAAGCCCACTTGACGCCAGGGATTATTTTCGCGCAATTTTCTTTAGGTTGATGGATTTTATTTAGGGTGGAGGCTGCCCGAAACGGGCACGCCAATGCCCCCACCCCCTGCCACCATTACAGCCTTTCTGCCCCCCCGGGGGGAAGATGGGGCAGTAGCCCCCAATCTGCCCCCCCAAGAGGGGCAGAAAGCCCACTATCCACCAGGGATTTTTTTGTGTAATTGTTTTTAGGTTTTGGGCTGCCCGGAACGGGCACACCAATGCCCCCACCCTCCCCCCCCACAAAAATTACAGTCTTTCTGCCCCCAAGGAGGCAGATAGGAGCTGTAGCCCCCAATCTGGCCCCCCCTGGGGGCGCAGAAAGCCCACTAGAAACCATGGATTTGTTTGTTTTATTAGTGTAGGGGTAGGGGCTCCCCAAAATGGGCATGACAATACCCCCACCCCACCCCCAGAGAAACTCCAGTCTTTCCACCCCCCTGGGAGGGTAGTTGGTGGCAACGGCCCCTGATCTGCCCCCTGGGGGGGCAGAAAGCCCAATAGGCGCCAGCGAGTACGCAGGCTTTTTTTATGCGTGGGGGTGGGGGCTGCCCAAAATGGTGAGGCACCGTTTTTATCGGGAGACCCGGAGGAACACTGGGTGGTATGAAATTTGTCAGCCCGGTGATGCCACAACTTTCCCACACAAAACTGTGTCAAAAAGGTGATTTTTTCAGCTAAATTTGAGGTTTGCAGTGCAATCTAGGTAAGGAAATATTGGGGGATCCACGCAAGCCATACCTCCCTGGAATCCCCCGGATGTCTAGTTTTCAGAAATGTGTGGGTTTGGTAGGTTTCCTTAGGTGGCCGCCGAGCACCAGGACAAAAACCCAAGTGACCCCCCTTGCAAAACCAGGTCGTTTTGAGACAGGCAATTTTCATGTCGCCTCACTACGTTGTGGGCCCTTGCCTGTCGCGGGTACTTGGGCCTCCCACACGAGTGAGGCACCGTTTTTATTGGGAGACCCGGGGGTACGCTGGGTGGTGGGGAATTTGTGTCAGCCCGGTGATGCCACAACTTTCCCACATAAAAATATGTGAAAAAGGTGATTTTTTCAGCTAAATTTGAGGTTTCCAGGGCATTCTGGGTAAGGAAACGTTGGGGGATCCACGCAAGCCATACCTCCCTGGAATCCCCCGGGTGTCTAGTTTTCAGAAATGTGTGGGTTTGGTAGGTTTCCCTAGGTGGCCGCCAAGCACCGGGCCAAATACCCAAGTGACCCCCTTGCAAAACCAGGTCGTTTTGAGACAGGTAATTTTCATGTCGCCTCACTACGTTGTGGGCCCTTGCCTGTCGTGGGTACTTGGGCCTCCCACACGAGTGAGGCACCATTTTTATCGGGAGACCCGGAGGAACGCTGGGTGGTAGGAAATTTGTGTCAGCCAGGTGATGCCACAACTTTCCCACACAAAAAAGTGTGAAAAAGATGATTTTTTCAGCTAAATTTGAGGTTTGCAGTGCATTCTAGGTAAGGAAACATTGGGGGATCCACGCAAGCCATACCTCCCTGGAATCCCCCGGATGTCTAGTTTTCAGAAATGTGTGGGTTTGGTAGGTTTCCTTCGGTGGCCACCGAGCACCGGGCCAAAAACCCAAGTGACCCCCCTTGCAAAACCAGGTCGTTTTGAGACAGGCAATTTTCATGTCGCCTCACTACGTTTTGGGCCCTTGCCTGTCGCGGGTACTTGGGCCTTCCACACGAGTGAGGCACCGTTTTTATCGGGAGACCCGGCGGAACGCTGGGTGGTAGGAAATTTGTGTCAGCCCGGTGATGCCACAACTTTCCCACACAAAAATGTGTGAAAAAGGTGATTTTTTCAGCTAAATTTGAGGTTTGCAGGGCATTCTGGGTAAGGAAACGTTGGGGGATCCACGCAAGCCATACCTTCCTGGAATCCCCGGGTGTCTAGTTTTCAGAAATGTGTGGGTTTGGTAGGTTTCCCTAGGTGGCCGCCGAGCACCGGGCCAAAAACCCAAGTGACCCCCCTTGCAAAACCAGGTCGTTTTGAGGTGGGCAATTTTCATGTCGCCTCAATACGTTTTGGGCCCTTGCCTGTCACGGGTACTTGGGCCTCCCACACGAGTGAGGCACCATTTTTATCGGGAGACCCGGCGGAACGCTGCGTGGTAGGAAATTTGTGTCAGCCCGGTGATGCCACAACTTTCCCACACAAAAATGTGTGAAAAAGGTGATTTTTTCAGCTAAATTTGAGGTTTGCAGGGCATTCTGGGTAAGGAAACGTTGGGGGATCCACGCAAGCCATACCTCCCTGGAATCCCCAGGGTGTCTAGTTTTCAGAAATGTGTGGGTTTAGTAGGTTTCCCTAGGAACCGGCAGAGCTAGGGTTCAAAAACGACAGCTAGGCACTTTGCCAAAAAAAGTTCATTTTCACTGCGAAATTGAGGTGTGTCCACGATGCGTTTTGCGCCGTTACCTGTCGCGTGCACTAGGCCGACCCACACAAGTGAGGTACCATTTTTCTCGGAAGACTTTGGGGAACACGGGGTGGGTGGAAATTTGTGAATCCACGCAGAGTCCAGAACTTTCCATCACAGAAATGTGGGGGAAATGTTTATTTTTTGGCAATTTTTTAGGTTTGCAAGGGATTCTGGGTAACAGAACTTCGTGGGAGGCAGTCAAGTCACCCCATCTTAGATTCCCCTGGGTGTCTAGTTTTCAAAAATGTATAGGCTTGCTAGGTTTCCTGTTAGACCTGGCATCATTGGCATGAGTCTCTCCTCCATTTTTTTTTCTGTTTGCCTCCTCTGTGTACAATGTTTTTGCTGGATTATTGCTTTGGGCACTGTGCCACTGCTGATCAGTGCCACAGTGCAAGTGCTCCCTATGTTAAATTGTTACATTGATTGGTGTTACCCTGATTGGCTTGGTTGACTTACTGTTCAGACCCTAGTCTAGTGCACTGCGTGTGCCAAGGGCGTGTAAGTTAACTGCTGCTGGTGGGCTTGCAGCACTGGTTGTGCCACCCACAGAAGCAGCGTGTAAAATGTGTCTCAGGCCTGCCACCGCAGCGCCTGCGTGCAGTCCCTGACTGCCATGTCGACTTGGCAAGGAAACCTACTTGCCAGTCTCTAAACCTTCACTTTGCCACATTTCAGACACCTCTATGGAAGGCCCTAAGGCAGGGTGCATTGTTGGTAAAAGGTAGGTCATTCCCTGATGTGTGTGGCATGACCTAATAGTGAATTACAGCCATTTTCGTTTTTCACTATTGAAGGGCTACCTGCCTCCCATAGGCCAGAATGGGCAGACGGATTATTAACTCCATTATAATCTATCTGACTCAGGGAGCATGGTAGCAGGTCGAGTTTAGTATCCCTGAACTCAAAATTTATTAACACACTGTTAGATCTGGGGGTCTCTAGTTGGCAGAGGTATTCACCTTAGACCAAATAGGGACCCTTGCTTCTAGTCAGGGTACAGGGACACACACGGTAGATAACCCCTGCTCACCCTCTAGGTAGCTTGGCTCGAGCAGACAGGCTTATCCCCAAGGCAATGTGTAAGGTATTTGCACGTAGACACCACAATGACCCCTCCTCCGCACACCACAAACTTAGACCACACCGGTGAGTTATATCAAAAATAATATATCTTTATCTAGTTTCCGCAGTTGAAATCAAGCATCACAGGTTTACACAATAGTCGCTTTCTTAGTTGGTCGGGACCGTCAGACGATAGTCTCTAGTCTCTTGAGTGATTCGATACTCACTGAGAATGAATCAGTTTGTAGGCTCTCGATGTTTTAGGCAGCTACGTTGCTCCGGCGGTGTCACTGCGCTCGTTATACTAGCGCTCCTCGGGCTGTTCGGTGCAAGGGTTCCACAACTCCCTCGACGAGCCCCCAGTGACGATGTCGACGTCACCGGAGTCAGCCACTCACAGCGCGGCTTCGTAGAGCAGGGAAATACGACTCTCGATCTGCGTCAGGCCTCCGGGTCGCGGCAAGGCACGTGCCGATGAGCACGTCGATCTTCTTGATGCGGCAACCGGTGTCGGGCCCGGCTCGGTGTGGTACTCTCCAGCAAGACAGAGAGCAGCCAGCCCACCTCACAGGCAGATGTTGAGAAGCTTGGTAGAACAGTCCACGGTCCCTGCGGCACACAGCAGCGCAGGTGGGACACAGCAGAATCTTGAGTTCTTGGCAACCTTTCTATCCCTGGGTTGCGAAACAGGAGGCCAGCTCTTCTCAGGCCCTTGGAGATTCAGTTGAAGACACAGCACACAGCAAAGTCTTGTTTGGTCAAGTGGATAGGGTCAGCACACAGCAGGACCCCTTCTTCTCCTTAGCTTCAGTTGTACGCCAGAACAGGTCAGCCTTTAGAGCACACAGCACGGCAATCTTCCTTTAGTTCTTCAGCGGTCCGTCTTTCAGCAGAGGTTCCTCTCGATGGTCGAATCTAAAAATCTGTTGTCAGGGGTCTTGTACTTATACCCCTAGAAGTCTTTGAAGTCTTTGTGCAAGTGGGTCCTGAGCCCGGTCTGATCCAGTTCTGGGTGTTGCTGGAGCACTTTGTTTTCCTGGCTCCTACATTCTTTTCAGAGCGAGGGGCAAGGTCGTCAGCCGCCCAGCAGGAGGTGGAGCCAGCAGAGTGGCAGGCAGGCACAGCCCTATTCAATCCCAGGTGCTATCTCCTCCCTCCACTCTCCTTGCGATTGTCGCCATTCAGCAGAGGGCTGACTCAGCCAACCTCCCGGGGGATCCCCAGCCCCTGTCACTCTCGAACCAGACAGTCAATCCACAAGCGCGCCCAGGCACACAGAAGGGTGAGACAAGAGAACAGCTACTCTCTAAAAAGTACTGTTCTCCAACTCAGGTTTTAAAAACAATCTCTCCTAAAAGATGTGTTATTAAATGCTGAGCTCAGGGATATCAAACACTCATGTCTTATCTTGTTCGAATGAGAAGATAGGCGGATAGCCATTGGCACCCGCCTCCCTCATGTTAGCCTATGGAACAAGATAGCCTTGCAGTAGTGAACACATAAAATGGCCGGTGTTCACTACCAGAACATGTTACCTGCACTAGTACATGCTCTACCTTCTACATACACTGCACCCTGCCCAGGGGGGTACCTTGGGCCTTCCATAGGGATGACTGACGTGTATGAAAAGGGAAGGGTTAGGCCCGGCCAGTGTGGACACTGGCCAGGGGGACATGGCAGTCCGGGGACTGCAGGCAGGCCTGCGGCGGCAGGCCTGAGACACTGTTTTAGGGCTACACAGGTGGGTGGCGCAATCAGCGCTGCAGACCCACTAGTAGCATCCGTCATCACCAGCCCTGGCACACACAGTGCACTTTACTAGGGACTTCATGGTGATACAGATATGCCAATCAGGTATATCCAATCGATACGATATTTTACACAGGGAGCACTTACACTCTGGCACTGATTAGCAGTGGCAGAGTGTCCAAAGCATCTAAACCAGCAAAACGAAATCCAGCACAGCATCAAAAATCCATGTAGCAGAGGCAAAAGATAGGGGAAAAACCCACGCCAAGGATGTCAGGTCTAACACACACCCTTTAGGATGGATGGTTTTTAAATTCTATGTTTAAAAATAGCCCTTTTAGAAAGTGGCTATTTTCTTGTCCAACTATCCACCGGTCTCTGCTGGTTTGGTGTGTGTGTCAGGGGCTGGGTGGCTCCAGAGGTCTGAATGAGTCAGTGTGGGGTGAATGAGGCATTTACACATAGAGTGAGGGAAGAGTAACCTGCCCTGCCTGACACAATACTGGCTCCACCTCCTGCTGGGCGACTGATAGCCCTGCTCCTGCCAGTGACAATACTGGCTCCGCCTCCTGCTGGGCGGCTGAGGACTCTGCCCTGCTCAGTGAATAGGCCAGGTGCCTCTGCCTGGCAACACCCACAACGAACCTGAGATGGGGGGAATTTCCCTGCTTGGACAAAGGGAACAAAGGAGAAAAGGGGTCTAAGAGAAGGACCCCTGAACCAAGAACTCAGATCACTTCTGACAAGGAAACCTGTACCAAGGACAAGAAGCTTGCTGATCTAAGGACTTGCCTCCCCTTTCTGCCAGAGTGCTGTTTTGCTGTGGAGGAACCTGAAAGCTGCTTCTTTATTTTTGCCAAGGAACAAGGAGAGAAGAACTTGGTGTGTACTCTCTGAACACTTGCTAGGAAATCTCCAAGGACTGGAAGAGTGCCAGTCTCCTGTTGAAGTCACAGGGCCAAAGGACTTCACCATCTACTGAATTGCTGAATTGCTGGAAAGTGTTGTTTCCAGTACACAAGGGAAAATCTGCAGTCTCGATGCCACCGACGCCGCCGACGCCGCCGAATCCAGCTCGACATCGTGAGTAACGGCTCAAGTGACCCGAGCCTTTGACGCCGGCCGCCGGGCCCGATCGACGCCAGCAGCAACGCCAGTGAGCAGTGGGTATCGGCCCCGGCTCCAAGTGACCCCGTCTCGACGCCGGTATCGACGCCAGTGAGGAGTGAGTATCGGCTCCATCTCCAAGCGACCCCGTCCCGACGCCGCTGCTGATCGCATCGACTCAACGCCCTGCTCGACGCCGGGAGCACTGCTCCGGCCCGACATCCCTCGACGCCGTTGCGGATTGACCCGACTCCGAGGCACGATCGACGCCGACCTCGACGCCGACATCTCGACGCCGTGGATCATCGTTTTCTTCGTTTCTCAAGGTACTGTACTTGTGGGGTCTGTTGCAACTCCAGGCTCGACGTAGCGCTCCTCGCGGTCGACGCCGAACCTTGGGAATCTTGTAGACTCGACGTCGTGTGACTCCTGTGGGGGTTACATTGTTGCCAAAGAACTGTGCTCAGAAGAATACTTAATTTTGTTGCTAAAAGACTATTTGCCAAGAAGAAACCTTACTTGAACCATTATTTTTCCTTCCAAAGAGTATTTATTAAGACTGTGGTATATGTTTGTCGTTATTTGGTCTTGTGCTAAGCCTTATATAAAAATACTATTTTTATAATAACTCCGGTGTTGTGTCCATTTGTAGTGTATTCACTTTATTACTGTATGTGGTCCTAAATGCTTAACACACTGCCTCTGAGATAAGCCTGTCTGCTCTGCCAAGCTACCAAGGGGGTAGCAGGGGTTATCTGAGTGTGTAATCCCCTTTCCCTGACTAGAGTTGGTTGGTCCCTATTTGTCAGAAGTGTATACCTCTGCCAACTAGAGACTGCCGGTTCTAACATTGGTGGTCAGCGGTGAGAATTGAACTTTGCATTTATGACTCATGTGCAGTGATTAGTGTACGCTACATAGTGAAAGCAGACCATAACGCAGCCACAATCTGTTTTTGGTAGGATATTCTATTTTTGTTCTCCGCTTTCCTGGAGCTTATTTTTTAAACACTGCCAGTTTTGACCATGGAGGATGCCGGAGGTGCTGCCCCTTCTCTTATTGTTGTGGAGGAATTTGATAAGAAATTGATAAATAAGTACAAGAAAAAGGAGCTAGAGCAATTTTGCAAGAAGTTTAAAGTTCCTACCACAGGTCTCAGAGTGAGAGACGACTTCCTTAAAGCGCTGAAGGCCTGGTTAGAGGCCAGAGATCCCTCTGATCCGGGGGTGGTACCGGAAGAGGAAGAGGAAGAGGAAGAGAACCTGAATGGGCACGTGTCATCTCCCGGCAGCAGTGTTTCCTCTAAGAGCCTTTCTCCTGAAGAGTTGGAAGACAGGGAGAAGGAGAGGGAATACAAGTTAGAGATGGCAAAACTTAAATTAGGAGGGCAGTTGGAATTAGAGAATGCAAGAAGCAAGAGAGAAGCTGAGATGGAGAGCAAAAGATTAGATTTTGAGAGAGAGAAGTTAGCATTTGAACGTGAGAAGATGTTGAGGGAGATGGAAATTAAAGAAATTTTTTTAGAGTTGAATCCCTCTGGTGGCAGCGCTCCATCTGTGCCTGCAGAAAGTAGGTTTTATTTTCCTAAAGATGTGATCAAAGATTACAGTAAGAATGAAGATATTAGCCAATGGTTTAAAGCGTATGAGTTAGCATTGTTGGCCCACAGGGTCCCTGAGAAAGATTGGGGAACGGGGTTGTTGAGCCGCTTTTCAAATGAAGGGAGAGATACCTTGTTGAGCATGCCTGAAGAGGAAAGGGCGTCTTATACTCATATGAAAAATGCTTTAATGCTGAGATATGGCTTAACTCCAGAAAAGTACCGACAAACCTTTAGAGAATGTAAGAAGTTGCCTGGTACTACGTGGGTTGAATATGTGTCTTTTTTTTGCAGAGCAATGGATGGTTGGATAAAGGGTAGCAAGGTTGATAGTTATGATGCTCTTTATGATTTGTTTGCTTGGGAGCACTTGTCTAATAACTGTTTTCCAGAGCTACACCAGCACCTTGTTGATAGCAAGATATCTAACCCTAGAAAACTTGCTGAGGAGGCGGACCGCTGGGTCAGTACCAGGGTCCACAAGGGTCCAGTGGGAGACTCAGCCAAAGGTGGGCAGGGTCCCCAGCAGAAGAGTGGGGGGGACAGGGGTAAACAGAGGGAGTTTCAGAAAGGGCCCCAAAGTAATCCCCAAGGGAACCAAGGGAAGGGTTCCCAGCCTCCCCCTGTAAAGAAGCCAGAGGCCCCGACAGGTAAACCTGTTCCAAGGGGCCCCATGACCTGCTATGCTTGTAAGCAGGTGGGACACTGTTATTATGATCCCCAGTGTCCCATGAAGGATCCGAATGCACCGCCGCGTGCACCCCCTCGTCAGGTAGCGAGTGTAGCCCTGGGTGGGGTCCCGCAGAAATGTCCCTGGTCTCTTTAGGAGACGTGGAAATGGTCCCTCCAACCCCTCTGCCTAATAACACTAAAAAATATAGGCAGTGGGTGACCATTAATGGCCATAGGGTGGAAGCTCTCAGAGACACCGGAGCGAGTGTGACAGCTGTCAAGTGTCACTTGGTGTCCAGAGAGCAGGTGCTCCCTCATGCATTCTACCCCGTGGTAGCTGCTGACAACTCACAGAGTCAGTGTGAGGTAGCTCAAGTTCCTTTTGAGTGGGGGGGGGTCTCAGGTACTCTTCAGGTTGCTGTGAGGCCCGCCATGCCTGTTGATTATCTCCTGGGCAATGATTTGGAGGACTCCCCTTGGGCTAAGGTGGAGAGAAAATCGCATCTGGAAATGTTGGGTCTGCCTGAGTGGGTGTGTGCGACCACCCGGTCCATGTCAGTTAGTAAGGGTGTTGATGGGGCCCTGGAGCCTGAAAGTATGGCCCAGGTCCCAACAGTGAAGAGAAGAGGCAGGGGGGACGGGAAACCGTCCCCCATCGTTCCCGCGGTCCAGGAGGGAGCAGACCCTGAGGGGGATGCCCTGGAACCGACAGGAGAACAAGTGGCCGAACTGGGAGACCTGCCCGAGCTGACCCATTGGCAGCAGGATGGGGGTCCCTCCAGGGAGGAATTTTGTGCTGAACAGAAAGTGTGCCCTTCTCTTGTGGGCATGAGGCAGCAGGCCTCAGCCCAAACGACAGGTGATCAGTCAGGATCACATTGGGTCTACTGGGAGAACGACCTCCTTTATAGCGAGCCTAAGGCTGCTGAGCCTGGGTCAGCCCGTGTGCTGGTGGTACCCCAGCGCTTCAGAGCCTTCCTACTGGGGTTGGCTCATGACGTTCCGTTAGCTGGACATCTGGGGCAGGACAAGACCTATGACAGGCTTGTCACCCATTTTTACTGGCCCCAGATGAGAAGGGATTCAGATATCCATTGTAGGACCTGTCAAACTTGCCAGGCAAGTGGGAAAAGCGGGCGGAAGCAGAAGGCTCCCCTCCAACCTTTTCCCGTCGTCAGTACCCCCTTTGAGCGAGTGGGGATTGACATTGTGGGGCCACTGGACCCCAAGACAGCCATGGGCAACAGGTTTATCCTGGTCTTGGTGGACCATGCCACCCGGTACCCGGAAGCCATCCCTCTCCGAACAGTGACGGCCCCCGTGGTGGGACGGGCACTGATGGGTGTTTTCTCCCGCATGGGGTTCCCCAGAGAGCGGGTGTCAGACCGGGGCACCAACTTCATTTCGAATTATATGAAGTCTCTGTGGAAGGAGTGTGGGGTAACCTACAAGTTTACCACTCTTTACCACCCTCAAGGTAATGGGCTGGTTGAGAGATTCAACCGGACCCTGAAAGGCATGATTATGGGTCTTGAAGAACCAATGAGGCGTAAATGGGACGTCCTCTTGCCATGCCTGCTGTTTGTTTACCGTGAGGTGCCACAGAAGTCTCTAGGGTTCAGCCCATTTGAGCTTTTGTATGGTCACCCGGTAAGAGGACCTTTGAGTCTGGTTAAAGAAGGCTGGGAGCAATCTCCCAGGAAACCTCCCCAGGATGTATATAGTTACATGCTGGCCTTTAGGAACCAGACTCGGCGCTTCAGAGATCTTGCTCAGGCAAATCTGGAGGCCAGCCAGGAAGAGATGAAGCGGTGGTACGATCAGAATGCCACTCTGGTTGAGCTTCAACCTGGTCAGAAAGTTTGGGTCATGGCCCCTGTGGAACCTTGTGCGCTCAAGGACAGGTGGACTGGACCGTTTGAGGTTGTGGAGAAAAAGAGCGATGTCACCTACTTGGTGGACTTGAAATCTCCCAGGAACCCCTTAAGGGTCCTGCATGTCAACCGGTTAAAGCCCCACTTAGAAAGGTCCGAAGTGGGCATGCTCCTTGCCACAGATGCTGGGATGGAGGAGGAGAGTGAGCCTCTTCCTGACCTCCTGTGTGCAAAAGAGAAAGATGGGTCAGTGGATGGTGTTGTCCTCTCTGACACACTGACCCCTGAGCAGCAGCAAGATTGTCGCCATCTGTTGGTACAATTCCCTGATCTGTTTTCCTTAATCCCTGGTGTCACTCAGTGGTGTGTCCATGATGTGGACACTGGGGACAGCACTCCTGTGAGGCACAAGGCCTACAGGGTGACTGAAAAGGTCAGAGCATATATCAAGGAGGAGGTCTCCAAGATGTTTGCCTTAGGGGTGGTTGAGTCCTCTAGCAGTCCTTGGGCCAGCCCAGTGGTCTTGGTCCCAAAAGCTGCAGCGCCTGGTGCTTCACCGGAACTTCGGTTCTGTGTGGATTACCGAGGACTCAATTCGGTCACCAAGACTGACGCGCACCCCATCCCCAGAGCTGATGAGCTCATCGATCTGTTGGGGGCTGCCCGGTACCTTAGTACGTTTGATCTAACGTCTGGGTACTGGCAGATCGCCTTGACCGATGGGGCAAAAGAGAGGTCTGCATTCTCCACACCAGATGGGCACTACCAGTTCCGGGTGATGCCCTTTGGGATGAAGAATGCCCCTGCCACATTCCAGAGGTTGGTTAACCAGGTATTGGCCGGGCTGGAAGATTTCAGCGCCGCCTACCTGGACGATATAGCAGTGTTCAGCGCCAGCTGGGAGGAACACTTGCGCCACCTCCAGGAAGTGTTGTTGGCCCTGCGCAGAGCAGGCCTCACAATCAAGGCCAGTAAGTGCCAGATTGGGCAGGGTTCAGTGGTGTACTTGGGGCACCAAGTAGGGAGCGGCAAGGTGGCCCCCCTGCAACCCAAGATAGATACCATCCTGGCTTTGGAACCGCCCAAAACCCAGACTCAGGTGAGAGCCTTCTTGGGTCTCACGGGTTACTACAGAAGGTTTGTCAAGGGGTATGGCAACATTGTGCACCCCTTGACCTCGCTGACTTCCCGGAAGCAGCCGAGACTTGTGATCTGGACTGACGCCTGTCAAAAAGCCTTTGACACCCTGAAAACAGCAATGTGTACAGCACCGGTCCTCCAGGCACCCGACTTTTCAAAAGAGTTCATTGTCCAGACAGACGTTTCAGAGCATGGTGTGGGGGCTGTTCTAGCACAGATGAATGAGGAGGGCCGAGACTTACCTGTAGCCTTCATCAGCCGGAGGTTACTTCCCAGGGAACAAAGGTGGAGTGCGATAGAGCGTGAGGCATTTGCTGTGGTCTGGGCGCTGAAGAAGCTAAGACCCTACCTGTTTGGGACTCACTTCCGGGTTCAGACAGACCACAGGCCCCTCAGATGGTTAATGCAGATGAGGGGTGAGAACCCAAAGCTGTTGAGGTGGTCCATTTCCCTACAGGGGATGGACATTATGGTGGAACACCGCCCTGGTACAGATCACGCCAATGCTGATGGTCTGTCCATATTTTTCCGGCTTAGTGATGAGGACTCCCTGGGTGAAGGGCAGTTCTCCCCACATTTCAGCTGGAGGGGACACGTGTTAGACCTGGCATCATTGGCATGAGTCTCTCCTCCATTTTTTTCTGTTTGCCTCCTCTGTGTACGATGTTTTTGCTGGATTATTGCTTTGGGCACTGTGCCACTGCTGATCAGTGCCACAGTGCAAGTGCTCCCTATGTTAAATTGTTACATTGATTGGTGTTACCCTGATTGGCTTGGTTGACTTACTGTTCAGACCCTAGTCTAGTGCACTGCGTGTGCCAACGGCGTGTAAGTTAACTGATGCTGGTGGGCTTGCAGCACTGGCTGTGCCACCCACAGAAGCAGCGTGTAAAATGTGTCTCAGGCCTACCACCGCAGCGCCTGCGTGCAGTCCCTGACTGCCATGTCGACTTGGCAAGGAAACCTACTTGCCAGTCTCTAAACCTTCACTTTGCCACATTTCAGACACCTCTATGGTAGGCCCTAGGGCAGGGTGCATTGTTGGTAAAAGGTAGGTCATGCCCTGATGTGTGTGGCATGACCTAATAGTGAATTACAGCCATTTTCGTTTTTCACTATTGAAGGGCTACCTGCCTCCCATAGGCCAGAATGGGCAGACGGATTATTAACTCCATTATAATCTATCTGACTCAGGGAGCATGGTAGCAGGTCGAGTTTAGTATCCCTGAACTCAGAATTTAATAACACACCCTTTAGGATGGATGGTTTTTAAATTCTATGTTTAAAAATAGCCCTTTTAGAAAGTGGCTATTTTCTTGTCCAACTATCCACCGGTCTCTGCTGGTTTGGTGTGTGTGTCAGGGGCTGGGTGGCTCCAGAGGTCTGAATGAGTCAGTGTGGGGTGAATGAGGCATTTACACATAGAGTGAGGGAAGAGTAGCCTGCCCTGCCTGACACAATACTGGCTCCACCTCCTGCTGGGCGACTGATAGCCCTGCTACTGCCAGTGACAATACTGGCTCCGCCTCCTGCTGGGCGGCTGAGGACTCTGCCCTGCTCAGTGAATAGGCCAAGTGCCTCTGCCTGGCAACACCCACAACGAACCTGAGATGGGGGGAATTTCCCTGCTTGGACAAAGGGAACAAAGGAGAAAAGGGGTATAAGAGAAGGACCCCTGAACCAAGAACTCAGATCACTTCTGACAAGGAAACCTGTACCAAGGACAAGAAGCTTGCTGATCTAAGGACTTGCCTCCCCTTTCTGCCAGAGTGCTGTTTTGCTGTGGAGGAACCTGAAAGCTGCTTCTTTATTTTTGCCAAGGAACAAGGAGAGAGGAACTTGGTGTGTACTCTCTGAACACTTGCTAGGAAATCTCCAAGGACTGGAAGAGTGCCAGTCTCCTGTTGAAGTCACAGGGCCAAAGGACTTCACCATCTACTGAATTGCTGAATTGCTGGAAAGTGTTGTTTCCAGTACACAAGGGAAAATCTGCAGTCTCGACGCCGCCGACGCCGCCGAATCCAGCTCGACATCGTGAGTAACGGCTCCAGTGTCCCGAGCCTTCGACGCCGGCCGCCGGGCTCGATCGATGCCAGCAGCAACGTCAGTGAGCAGTGGGTATCGGCCCCGGCTCCAAGTGACCCCGTCTCGACGCCGGTATCGACGCCAGTGAGGAGTGAGTATCGGCTCCACCTCCAAGCGACCCCGTCCCGACGCCGCTGCTGATCGCATCGACTCGACGCCCTTCTCGACGTCGGGAGCGCTGCTCCGGCCCGACATCCCTCGACGCCGCTGCGGATTGACCCGACTCCGAGGCACGATCGACGCCGACCTCGACGCCGACATCTCGACGCCGTGGATCATCGTTTTCTTCGTTTCTCAAGGTACTGTACTTGTGGGGTCTGCTGCAACTCCAGGCTCGACGTAGCGCTCCTTGCGGTCGACGCCGAACCTTGGGAATCTTGTAGACTCGACGTCGTGTGACTCCTGTGGGGGTTACATTGTTGCCAAAGAACTGTGCTCAGAAGAATACTTAATTTTGTTGCTAAAAGACTATTTGCCAAGAAGAAACCTTACTTGAACCATTATTTTTCCTTCCAAAGAGTATTTATTAAGACTGTGGTATATGTTTGTCGTTATTTGGTCTTGTGCTAAGCCTTATATAAAAATACTATTTTTATAATAACTCTGGTGTTGTGTCCATTTGTAGTGTATTCACTTTATTACTGTATGAGGTCCTAAATGCTTAACACACTGCCTCTGAGATAAGCCTGTCTGCTCTGCCAAGCTACCAAGGGGGTAGCAGGGGTTATCTGAGTGTGTAATCCCCTTTCCCTGACTAGAGTTGGTTGGTCCCTATTTGTCAGAAGTGTATACCTCTGCCAACTAGAGACCGCCGGTTCTAACATTTCCCTAGGTGCCGGCAGAGCTATGGTTAAAAAACTACAGCTAGGCACTTTGCCAAAAAAGGGTCATTTTTCACAGCGGAATTGAGGTGTGTCCACGTTGCGTTTTGCGCCGTTTCCTGTTGCGGGCACTAGGCCAACCCACACAAGTGAGGTACCATTTTTCTCGGAAGACTTTGAGGAACACGGGGTGGGTGGAAAATGTATGGATCCACGCCGTTTCCAGAACTTTCCACCACAGAAATGTGGGGAAAATGTGTATATTTTGGCAATTTTTTAGGTTTGCAAGGGATTCTGGGTAACAGAACCTGGTGGGAGGCAGTCAAGTCACCCCATCTTAGATTCTCCTGGGTGTCTAGTTTTCAAAAATGTATAAGCTTGCTAGGTTTCCGTAGGTGCCGGCAGAGCTATGGTTCAAAAACTACAGTTAGGCACTTTGCCAAAAAAGGGTAATTTTTCACAGCGAAATCGAGGTGTGTCCACGTTGCGTTTTGCGCCGTTTCCTGTCGCGGGCACTAGGCTGACCCACACAAGTGAGGTACCATTTTTCTCGGAAGACTTTGGGGAACGCGGGGTGGGTGGAAGTTTGTGGATCCACGCAGATTCCAGAACTTTCCACCAGAGAAATGTGGGGAAAATGTGGTTTTTTTGGCAATTTTTTAGGTTTGCAAGGGATTCTGGGTAACAGAACCTGGAGGGAGGCAGTCAAGTCACCCCTTCCTGGATTCCCCTGGGTGTCTAGTTTTCAAAAATGTATAGGTTTGCTAGGATTCCCTTGGTGCCGGCAGAGCTATGGTTCAAAAACTACAGCTAGGCACTTTGCCAAAAAAGGGTCATTTTTCGCTGTGAAATTGAGGTGTGTCCATGTTACGTTTTGCGCCGTTTCCTGTCGTGGGCACTAGGCCGACCCACACAAGTGAGGTACCATTTTTCTCGGAAGACTTTGGGGAACGCGGGGTGGGTGGAAATTTGTGGATCCACGCAGATTCCAGAACTTTCCACCTGAGAAATTTAGGGAAAATGCGTTTTTTTTGGCAATTATTTAGGTTTGCAAGGGATTCTGGGTAACAGAGCCTGGTGGGAGGCAGTCAAGTCACCCTATCCTGGATTCCCCTGGGTGTCTAGTTTTCAAAAATGTATAGGTTTGCTAGGTTTCCCTAGATGCCGGCAGAGCTATGGTTAAAAAACTACAGCTAGGCACTTTGCCAAAAAAGGGTCATTTTTCACAGCGAAATTGAGGTGTGTCCACGTTGAGTTTTGCGCCGTTTCCTGTCGCGGGCACTAGGCCGACCCACACCAGTGAGGTACCATTTTTCTCAGAAGACTTTGGGGAACACTGGGTGGGTGGAAACTTGGGGATCCAAGTAGATTCCAGAACTTTCCACCACAGAAATATGGGGGAAATGTGTTTTTTGGGGCAATTTTTGAGGTTTGCAAGGGATTCTGGGTAACAGAACCTGGTGGGAGGCAGTCAAGTTACCCCATCCTGGATTCCCCTGGGTGTCTAGTTTTCAAAAATGTATAGATTTGCTAGGTTTCCTTAGGTGCCGGCAGAGCTATGGTTCAAAAACTACAGCTAGGCACTTTGCCAAAAAAGGGTCATTTTTCACAGCGAAATTGAGGTGTGTCCACGTTGCGTTTTGCGCCGTTTCCTGTTGCGGGCACTAGGCTGACCCACACAAGTGAGGTACCATTTTTCACGGAAGACTTTGGGGAACGCGGGGTGGGTGGAAATTTGTGGATCCACGAGATTCCAGAAATTTCCACCAGATAAATGTGGGGCAAAAGTGTTTTTTTGGCAATTTTTTAGATTTGCAAGGGATTCTGGGTAACAGAACCTGGTGTGAGGCAGTCATGTCACCCCATCCTGGATTCCCCTGGATGTCTAGTTTTCAAAAATGTATAGGTTGGTTAGGTTTCCCTCGGTGCCGGCAGAGCTAGGGTTAAAAAACTACAGCTAGGCACTTTGCTAAAAAAGGGTAATTTTGCATTGTGAAAATGTGGTGTGTTCACGTTGGGTTTTGAGCAATTTCCAGTCGTGGGCACTATGCCTACCCCTACAAGTGAGGTACCGTTTTTATCGGGAGACTTAGGGTAATTCAGATTTGTAAAGGAACTGTTATTACCTATTGACTTTCGATGCATTTCTGACTTCCAAATGAAAGACATTGTGTAAAAAAGAAGCCATTCTAAAAAATGACTGATAATTCTCATGCTAGTATGAGTATTCCCAATTTCGGAAATGTGCAAATATCTACTGTTTCTAAACTCTATATTTTGTTCCCAATTCAGATATACATAGGTGTCTTTCATACCGATTTTTCCATGTTGGGTGGCTCCAGAGGTCTGAATGAGTCAGTGTGGGGTGAATGAGGCATTTACACATAGAGTGAGGGAAGAGTAGCCTGCCCTGCCTGACACAATACTGGCTCCACCTCCTGCTGGGCGACTGATAGCCCTGCTACTGCCAGTGACAATACTGGCTCCGCCTCCTGCTGGGCGGCTGAGGACTCTGCCCTGCTCAGTGAATAGGCCAGGTGCCTCTGCCTGGCAACACCCACGACGAACCTGAGATGGGGGGAATTTCCCTGCTTGGACAAAGGGAACAAAGGAGAAAAGGGGTATAAGAGAAGGACCCCTGAACCAAGAACTCAGATCACTTCTGACAAGGAAACCTGTACCAAGGACAAGAAGCTTGCTGATCTAAGGACTTGCCTCCCCTTTCTGCCAGAGTGCTGTTTTGCTGTGGAGGAACCTGAAAGCTGCTTCTTTATTTTTGCCAAGGAACAAGGAGAGAGGAACTTGGTGTGTACTCTCTGAACACTTGCTAGGAAATCTCCAAGGACTGGAAGAGTGCCAGTCTCCTGTTGAAGTCACAGGGCCAAAGGACTTCACCATCTACTGAATTGCTGAATTGCTGGAAAGTGTTGTTTCCAGTACACAAGGGAAAATCTGCAGTCTCGACGCCGCCGACGCCGCCGACGCCGCCGAATCCAGCTCGACATCGTGAGTAACGGCTCCAGTGTCCCGAGCCTTCGACGCCGGCCGCCGGGCCCTATCGATGCCAGCAGCAACGCCAGTGAGCAGTGGGTATCGGCCCCGGCTCCAAGTGACCCCGTCTCGACGCCGGTATAGACGCCAGTGAGGAGTGAGTATCGGCTCCACCTCCAAGCGACCCCGTCCCGACGCCGCTGCTGATCGCATCGACTCGACGCCCTTCTCGATGCCGGGAGCGCTGCTCTGGCCCGACATCCCTCGACGCCGCTGCGGATTGACCCGACTCCGAGGCACGATCGACGCCGACCTCGACGCCGACATCTCGACGCCGTGGATCATCGTTTTCTTCGTTTCTCAAGGTACTGTACTTGTGGGGTCTGCTGCAACTCCAGGCTCGACGTAGCGCTCCTTGCGGTCGACGCCGAACCTTGGGAATCTTGTAGACTCAACGTCGTATGACTCCTGTGGGGGTTACATTGTTGCCAAAGAACTGTGCTCAGAAGAATACTTAATTTTGTTGCTAAAAGACTATTTGCCAAGAAGAAACCTTACTTGAACCATTATTTTTCCTTCCAAAGAGTATTTATTAAGACTGTGGTATATGTTTGTCGTTATTTGGTCTTGTGCTAAGCCTTATATAAAAATACTATTTTCATAATAACTCTGGTGTTGTGTCCATTTGTAGTGTATTCACTTTATTACTGTATGTGGTCCTAAATGCTTAACACACTACCTCTGAGATAAGCCTGTCTGCTCTGCCAAGCTACCAAGGGGGTAGCAGGGGTTATCTGAGTGTGTAATCCCCTTTCCCTGACTAGAGTTGGTTGGTCCCTATTTGTCAGAAGTGTATACCTCTGCCAACTAGAGACCGCCGGTTCTAACATTTCCCTAGGTGCCGGCAGAGCTATGGTTAAAAAACTACAGCTAGGCACTTTGCCAAAAAAGGGTCATTTTTCACAGCGGAATTGAGGTGTGTCCACGTTGCGTTTTGCGCCGTTTCCTGTTGCGGGCACTAGGCCAACCCACGCAAGTGAGGTACCATTTTTCTCGGAAGACTTTGAGGAACACGGGGTGGGTGGAAAATGTATGGATCCACGCCGTTTCCAGAACTTTCCACCACAGAAATGTGAGGAAAATGTGTATATTTTGGCAATTTTTTAGGTTTGCAAGGGATTCTGGGTAACAGAACCTGGTGGGAGGCAGTCAAGTCACCCCATTTTAGATTCCCCTGGGTGTCTAGTTTTCAAAAATGTATAAGCTTGCTAGGTTTCCGTAGGTGCCGGCAGAGCTATGGTTCAAAAACTACAGTTAGGCACTTTGCCAAAAAAGGGTAATTTTTCACAGCGAAATCGAGGTGTGTCCACGTTGCGTTTTGCGCCGTTTCCTGTCGCGGGCACTAGGCTGACCCACACAAGTGAGGTACCATTTTTCTCGGAAGACTTTGGGGAACGCGGGTTGGGTGGAAGTTTGTGGATCCACGCAGATTCCAGAACTTTCCACCAGAGAAATGTGGGGAAAATGTGTTTTTTTTGGCAATTTTTTAGGTTTGCAAGGGATTCTGGGTAACAGAACCTGGAGGGAGGCATTCAAGTCACCCCTTCCTGGATTCCCCTGGGTGTCTAGTTTTCAAAAATGTATAGGTTAGCTAGGATTCCCTTGGTGCCGGCAGAGCTATGGTTCCAAAACTACAGCTAGGCACTTTGCCAAAAAAGGGTCATTTTTCGCTGTGAAATTGAGGTGTGTCCATGTTACGTTTTGCGCCGTTTCCTGTCGTGGGCACTAGGCCGACCCACACAAGTGAGGTACCATTTTTCTCGGAAGACTTTGGGGAACGCGGGGTGGGTGGAAATTTGTGGATCCACGCAGATTCCATAACTTTCCACCTGAGAAATTTAGGGGAAATGCGTTTTTTTTGGCAATTTTTTAGGTTTGCAAGGGATTCTGGGTAACAGAGCCTGGTGGGAGGCAGTCAAGTCACCCTATCCTGGATTCCCCTGGGTGTCTAGTTTTCAAAAATGTATAGGTTTGCTAGGTTTCCCTAGATGCCGGCAGAGCTATGGTTAAAAAACTACAGCTAGGCACTTTGCCAAAAAAGGGTCATTTTTCACAGCGAAATTGAGGTGTGTCCACGTTGCGTTTTGCGCCGTTTCCTGTCGCGGGCACTAGGCCGACCCACACCAGTGAGGTACCATTTTTCTCAGAAGACTTTGGGGAACACTGGGTGGGTGGAAACTTGGGGATCCAAGTAGATTCCAGAACTTTCCACCACAGAAATATGGGGAAAATGTGTTTTTTGGGGCAATTTTTGAGGTTTGCAAGGGATTCTGGGTAACAGAACCTGGTGGGAGGCAGTCAAGTTACCCCATCCTGGATTCCCCTGGGTGTCTAGTTTTTAAAAATGTATAGATTTGCTAGGTTTCCTTAGGTGCCGGCAGAGCTATGGTTCAAAAACTACAGCTAGGCACTTTGCCAAAAAAGGGTCATTTTTCACAGCGAAATTGAGGTGTGTCCACGTTGCGTTTTGCGCCGTTTCCTGTCGCGGGCACTAGGCTGACCCACACAAGTGAGGTACCATTTTTCACGGAAGACTTTGGGGAACGCGGGGTGGGTGGAAATTTGTGGATCCACGAGATTCCAGAAATTTCCACCAGATAAATGTGGGGCAAAAGTGTTTTTTTGGCAATTTTTAGATTTGCAAGGGATTCTGGGTAACAGAACCTGGTGTGAGGCAGTCATGTCACCCCATCCTGGATTCCCCTGGATGTCTAGTTTTCAAAAATGTATAGGTTAGTTAGGTTTCCCTAGGTGCCGGCAGAGCTAGGGTTAAAAAACTACAGCTAGGCACTTTGCTAAAAAAGGGTAATTTTGCATTGTTAAAATGTGGTGTGTTCACGTTGGGTTTTGAGCCATTTCCAGTCGTGGGCACTATGCCTACCCCTACAAGTGAGGTACCATTTTTATCGGGAGACTTAGGGTAATTCAGATTTGTAAAGGAACTGTTATTACCTATTGACTTTCGATGCATTTCTGACTTCCAAATGAAAGACATTGTGTAAAAAAGAAGTCATTCTAAAAAATGACTGATAATTCTCATGCTAGTATGAGTATTCCCAATTTCGGAAATGTGCAAATATCTACTGTTTCTAAACTCTATATTTTGTTCCCAATTCAGATATACATAGGTGTCTTTCATACCGATTTTTCCATGTTCACATTTTTACAGAATAATTACTATATACCCGGTACATAATAAAAAACCATTGCAAGTTGCTGTTCAGTTTTTGGCTCTGGGTTCGTCGGGTTCTTGGTGAACCTACAAGTCCTATATATCCCCACAACCAGTAATGTGCAGCGGATGTAACGGTATATTGTTTTCAAAGAGCTGTCATAATTAGAAGAAGTTACAGGTGAAAACGTTGACACAAAAGGCTTTTTTATTCAACAAATTTTCAATTTATCCTATATTTAACTGTTAGTTTCTATAAAAAAAACCTTGATGGATCTACACAAATGACCCCTTGCTGAATTCAGAATTTTTTTCTACGTCTCTAAAATGCTTTCCAGGATCCATTATTGCTTTTGTACCCATTTCAACCATTAACTGGAAGGAGGTCGAAAGCACAAAAAATAGCAAAAATAGGCTATGTCCCAGAAAAATGCCAAAACTGTGTAAAAAATGTTGGGTTTCTGACAAAAGCCTGGTATCCCCTAAAAGCTGGGAAAATTGTAATTTCAGCCCCACAAACCATTTTTTAATAACACATGCAGGGAAGAATCCAGAAGCTTTCATTTGCAGCCCGTTTTTCCCATTTTCTCCCTAAAAAACTAAATTTTGCTGTATTTTGGCTCATTTCTGTGACCCCTCCAGGGGAATCCACAAACCCTGAGTACCTTCAGAAGCCCCATGATGTTGGAAGAAAATGACGCAAATTTGGCGTGGATACCTTATGTGGTCAAAAAGTTACAGGGGCCTCAGTGCGCACTACCCCAAATAGCCAAAAAAGGGCGTGGCACAGGAGGGGGAAAAGGCCTGGCAGCGAAGGGGTTAAGCATAGGTTAATTTGGGGTTTGCTTTTGTTTCCCCAATAGAGATTGTGGTTGCTCCTTGAGTAGAGTTCCACCCACCTCAACCAGTAACCCAATTTCCAACAGTGACGGTATAAAAGACAGCACTGTTCAGTCCATCCACCTCAGTAAGTAAGTATCGTGTCAAGGGAGTGACACAATACCTAATTGCTGCTCTCCGCTAAAGATGTTTGTGAGCCATTCAGCAGAATGCAACAGTTGGGATGTTCGCATTGGAAAAATCACATACAGCTGCCATTATCTTGGACACATTTCATGCTAAATTTTATGAATTGCTTCAAGCTAGAGGTCTCTGCATTGGATTTGTTGACACTGGTAATGGTAGTAATATCATCAATGCCATGGCTGACAGAGGATACTTCAGAGTCATGTGTTTAGAGCACTGCAAAAATCAAACTGTGCAAGACTTTATCAAAAAAGAGGAAGTAGTCACCAACATACCAGTCACCTGTCAAAGACTGTGCACTCATTTATGCATTCATTAAAAGCATAGAGGCAGATGAGGATTATTCAATATGGTAATGAAGTACCTTTAAAAGCCCTCATACAGGTGGTGCCAACACTTTGGAATTCAACCTACTACATGTTGCAAAGCCTGCTTCAGCAGTATAAATGATTAAGTAATTCAAAAAAGAAGAGATGCACCTGCCCAAGTCATGACAATGGGAGTGGAGAAATGGGGGCTAGTGGAGTGCCTGATTCAAATGGTACTCCTCTTTGAGATCATGACACAATTAGGGGCATATTTACTAGGACGGCGATAAATAAACGCCAAGCGCGCATAGCGCTTGTTTATTTATCGCCATCTTTCGCAGGAATTTATCACCCTGGTAACGCGTTATTAACAACGCATTACTCCAGGACGGTAATATTCCAGGGAAATGGGCCAACATCGCTGGAAAACCAGCGATGTTGCACCTAAAACGGAGATAGCCTCGGTGATACGACCACAGGTTCGTATCACCATAATCCACCTCCCATGTTAGCTATGCCTTAGTCAGGAATTTAACAGACGTTAAATTCCTGCATTAAGGCATAGTTAACGGGATTTAAAATATCGCTACCCCTCGTTGATGATATCACAAAGCTGGGGTAGCAATAGTTTCCCATGATGTTTTGTCAGGCACGCCTCCTTTGCATCTCATTGGAGATGCAAAGCGAGGCGTGAACAAAACAGGAGCTGAAACAAGGAAACGCGCTAGCGTGTCCTTGCAAATAATGCGATATAATAATCACTGCTTTTCGGCCAAAAACAGCCGCAAAAGCGGCGATAATTATGTCACCAGCCCTTGATGATATGCCCCTAGGTCAGCAAGAAGAGGAGCACAATGAGACAAGTGATCCTGTTGTTGCACCTGCTGCATGAAAATTTGAAAATGGTGAACACATATTAAACAATATCAATGAAGAAGCAGCTGCTGTGGAAAACAGCTTATCCTTCACTTGAACACTAATCAAAGGCCAAAAAAAAAGATTGTGCTCTCCCAAGAGTATAGCTGTGCCATAATACAAGAGCCACAGGTATAAAAACAGAACTAAAGAGCTGCCTTCAATATCCAGAAGAGATGATGCGGCTGGCTTTGTTTCTACAGCAGCAACCAACACCGTTGCTGGCTAATATACTGTGGTGATCTGGCATCCATTCCATCATAGTACTATGTCATTGGAATGTAGAATGTACTATGTGAGGCTGCAGTGGAAAGATTCCAGTTTACACAATTACTCTGGGACTGCAGCAGCTGTGGCTAATAAATATACTTCCTGAAGTATCCAAGTCTTTTACTATTTACTGCACTATACTTCACAACAATTTGGCGACGAGGATGGGATATAACAGCTTCAATCTCACTGTCAACTTCTGCAATGTGTTGATTTCACATGTCTGGACATAAGTCAAGTTCACAGGCGCAGGCACTGCAAGCACAGCAACCAACAGCATGAATGACAATTGAGATGATGGTCCAAGCAAATCTGATTGACCCAATGTTAGACCTGGCACCATTGGTGTGGATCTCCCTTCCATTTTGTTGCTGTTGCCTTCTATGTTTTTGCTGGTCTAGATGCTTTGGGCACTTTGACACTGCTGTTCAGTGCCAACATGCAAGTGCTCCCTGTGTAAATTGTTGTTATGTATTAGTGGCTCCATTGTTGGTTATTTGATTTACTTGTCAGACCCTAGTACAGTGCACCATGTGTGCCCAGGGACTGTAAATCAAATGCTGCTGGTGGGGTTGTAGCACTGATTGTGCCACCCACAGAAGCAATCTGTAAAATGTGACTCAGGCCTGCCATTGTAGAGCCTGTGTGTAGTGTGAGACTGCCATGTTAACTTGGCAAGTGCACACACTTGCCAGTCCCTAAACCTTCCCTTTTCTACATGTTAGTCACCAATAAGGTGACTGATGTGTTTGGCATGTCCTGATAGTGAAAAAATGCCAATTTCATTTTTCACTATTGCAAGGCTATCTATTCCCATAGGCCAGAATGGGCAGTTAGTTTCGAACATGTTATAAACATAACTAGCCCTGGGAACAAGATAGGAAAATAAAGTTTAGTATGCCTGAACTCAGAATGTTAAAGTGCATCTTTTAGTTAGGGTGATTTTTACATTCTGGTGCCGATTCCGATCCGGGTCAGAAAGCACTCCGACCGAGCCGGATCCGGAGTGTTTTCCAACCGAGCTGGAGTCCTGCAGTCCGACCGAGCGAGTACGATGCGGCCGTATGCTGCCGGACTCGGTTCGGTCGGACTCCCATAGAAGTCAATGGGAGCCGGTCGTACGACACGTACATGGGCTCCCATTGACTGAATGGGTATGTCTCGCACAAGGGCTCCCCCTACGGTGGGTACGAGTCGGTGCCATCTGCACGGTACATGCCTGTGTTGGGGGGACCATTGGGTCTCCCCCTGTGTCCGAGTCGTAGGGCTGCGGGTGACGTGGGGTCCGATGCGGACCCCCAAAAGCAACCACCCGGACGTTTTGCGAGCTGGACACTCCGTCTCGCACCGGCTGTCCGACACTTGCATCATACTGGCTCGGTCGTAAATCGCATCCATTGCACGCCACGGTTAGCTTACGACCGAGACGTACGGAAAGGTTCCCACCCAGAAACGACTTGGTTGGTGAATTTCACATAGCTCGCATCGTACTTGCTCGCTCGTACAGCTGTACGAGTCGGGAGGAAAACACGCGTACTGCTCGCAGTTTTTCTGGCCAGATCTTGTTCGGTCCCCTTCCGACCCAGATCGGAATCAGCCCCTGAGTGTTTGAAAATACCACTTTTAGAAAGTGGGCATTTTCTTGCCTAACCATCCAGTGTGCCTCTGCTAGGTTTGTGTATTGCATGTCTTGCTTGTGAGTGACAGGAGCTGGGAAAGGGCTGCGGCTCCGGCAGTCTGATGAGTCAGGGTTGGACTGAATGGGACCTGGGTTGAATTTAGTGTAGGGGGAGGAGATATCCTCTCACCTGCCTGTGCCAGGCCTGCTTTCAACAATGCTGTCTCCACCTCCTGCCAGGAAGCGGCACCAGTGAGGACAGAACTGGTTTTGGCCGAGTACACACACGCTCTGCCTTCATAGAACAAAGGATTTTGGTGTGTGAAAACGGGGACCCAGACCCCAGAACTTTAGATCACTTCTGGGAATCAAGAGAAAACCTTTTCCAAGGAGAAGCTGAGGAGGAATACTGCCCCTGTGCTGTTTGCTGTCTGGGGTTGGCCTGCAGTGGCTGCTTGCTGCCAAGGAAAGAAGAAAAGGATTTTGCTGTTTGCTTTGTCATCTCGAGGAAGATCTCCAAGGGCTTGAAACTAAACTTGCCTCCTGTTGTGAGGTCTCAGGTATACAAAGACTTCACCACCAGCTCCCCTGAATTTCCTTGCTGGGAATTCTAGCCTGCAAAGAGGTGCCTGCTGCTGTTTAGGGCCTCTAGAGACTGTTTCCAGCTGGGAGCTGGAAGATCGATGCAACAAGAAGAAGCGTGTCCCACCTGCACCGATTCCCAGTGCATCACCGAATCACGGGGAAGAAGTGTGCCGCATCCGCACTTGGTTCCGACGCCTCACCGAGCAACCAGGAAGAAGCGCGCCACATCCACACAGGGTCCCGACGCATCACCGAGAATACCGTTGCAGCTGTGCAGCTGCAAACGTGCACGCATCGTACCGGATCATGGCATTGGATCGAGCTGCCATTTTATCGCATTGCACCAGATCGTAGCCATGCATCGAGGCCCTATCTTGTCGCATCATAACCGGAATGCAGTAAGAAACCGATGCATCCCCTCCTCTCCGGTAAGGAACCGATGCATCACCTCCCCCGATGCAAGGAACTGACGCATCACCTTCCCTCTGACCCTTTTGTTTGTTGTGCGTGACGCATCTGCGGTACTTTGTTGGAAAAGTGTTGCATTTACAACTTGCATTGAACTGAACTGTTTCTACCATTTGAAAGTCTCATTTTTAATACTGTATTGTGGATTTTTATCATTTGTCTTGTTTAGATAAAGTTACTTATTTTTCTAAACTGGTGTGGTGTCCATTTGCAGTGTTTTCACTGTGTTACTGTATGTGTTCACAAATGCTTTACACACTGCCTCTGAGATAAGCCTGTCTGCTCGTGCCAGGCTACCAAGGGAGTGAGCAGGGGTTATTTTAGTAGTGTATCCCCCTTACCCTGACTAGAAGCAAAGGTTCCTATTTGGACAAAGGTGCAAACCATTGCCATCTAGAGACCCCGATTTCTGACACCCAACATTAGCATTAAAGTATCTAGCATGTCTGGTATCCAGTGTTTCTTCAGAGCTTGTGTTCAGAGCAGCTGGGGCATTTGTCACAGTCAGAAGGACCAGTCTCTGTTCTCAGAAAGGGGAGATATTGGAAATGATTAAAATAAACAAACACATCATCCCAACAAATTATAATGCTTCAAAAGACACAAATGTGGGTGCCAACAGTTGGCCTGACATCATGAGTGTTAAGTGAACATCTTTTGTATGACCCCATGAGTTTGAGAAGGAACTCTACTTTCCTGAATACATAAATAGCAAAACAGAACAAATATGACTGCTTTAACATAATATATGCATGTTTTTGGTTCCAGGCTTACACTAGTTATTGTAGATAAACTTAAATGGAACAGTGTGCATAGTCCAGAAAGTCAACCAATAGTCAAGTAAGGAGGAAATAGCAATTTCTTTGGCCAGGGCTGACTGAGTGGTGAGATTCGAGACAGGCTAATTTAATCTTTGTCGAACCGTAGAATATGAAATTAGGAAAAGATATCAGTGAAGAATAAAAAGAGGCCTCCCATCCCTGTCCTTTATTTCATTTCCATGAGGGCTTCCAATATAGATATAAGAGACTGAACTGTTTGTGTATTGCTTCCATGGGAAAGAGAGATTCATAGGTAAATGGGCATTATACTTGGAATAGGTAACTTGTACCAAAAAACATCAATTGATGATGATTCATGTGATGTCTAGGAGAGTCTTCATTTAAACAAAACTTGATCTTTGGATGATCTTTCTGGATCAATGATGGCCTCCTACCTATCTCTGGGATTGCTACTTTACTTGACTGTACTTTTGTTGACTTAAGTTTCTAGATTCTTCTGAGATAACTCAGGGGCATATTAACAAGGGCCAGTGATCGCTGACCCCACATAGCGGTAGAAATATTATCATGGTAAACACCGCTATCGCTGAAAATTATCGCCATGATAACAATACATAGCGCTATGGCGATAATATTTCAGCGATAGCGGTGTTTACCATTGAACATCACTGGTTTTCCAGCGATGTTCCATGGAATACAGCGCTAGAATTGCTGATACGACCCTGTGGTCGTATCAGCATAATCCACCTACCATTATTACTATGCCTTAGTCTGGAAATTAACAGACGTTAAATTCCAGCGTTAAGGCCGAGGTAGAACGATTTTTTTTATCGCTGCACCTCCTTGTTAATATCGCGAAGCTGCCTTCGCGATATTTTCATGTGTTGTTTTCACAGCCACGCCTTCTTTGCATCTCATTAGCGATGCGAGGCGAGGCTGTGAAAAAACGGGCTCTACATCAAAGAAACACGAGCTAGCGTGTCCTTGATGATATTGTGATATAATTATCGCCGCTTATCGCCCGAAAACAGACGCTAAAGCAGCGATAATTATATTGCCAGCCCTTGCTAATATGCCCCTCAGTTTGCTGAGACTAAAGTGATATTTATTTTCATTTTTTTAATCAACAGGATGATCTCTTTTGGAATGAAATCTTAATGTACTAGACAACACAAAGAGGCTTAACTGTGTGGACTGAAGAGAGGTGTATTAGATAGGAAAATGCAGACTAGTAGCTCAAGTGTCAAACTCTAATTAAGTGGTTGTGGGCTGTACATGTCACATCATGGGCCCAGCAAAATGTTATTGTATGGGTGAGCAGCTAGTAGTCTGGTTGTCTGGGATTGGCACAAGATTGGTTCTTAGTTAATGGCACACCACTGCACCAGTGTATGCTCCACCCTCTGGCTCCTCATGCACTATGCTTACCTTGACTCTGAAATATAGTATTTTTCTTTTTGCATTCCACTGGCTTTCTCTTCTCTAATATAACGTAATGGATCTCCATCACTGTATTTCAGCCCTGCACCCACGATGGGAAATGAAAGAAGAATGCAGTTGGACCATCCATTTGAAGACATTCGATTTTTTCTATTATTCTGACGAGGTAACAGGTCTGAGTTTGAAAGAGTGTTTGAATTTGTTACCTGAACATTACCTTCCTTTATTGACAGATGTGACGTGCTCATGGACTTGATGAATGTTGATTTTGTCTATCTCAAACCTTTCAATAATTCCCCCCATCCATCCATTCATGAAAGTCTCCCCTTATGTTATGCAATCTGTTGTGCTGATAACTTTCACCATCAGCATATCTCACATTTGGCGGGCGGCATATGGTCAAAGCTATGCCAACTTATAAGAGAAGGCTAAGAAAAATTGCTAATTTTCCCACGCTACCCATCCTACTCAGTGAAGAAAGAGACATCATAGTCCGTGGAATAATTTACAACAATGGTTAGGCAAGGATAAGTAGTGTGCATTTTTTTCCAAAATCTGTGCTCCACGAATTCAACCAAAGTAACACTGATAACATTAAAGGTTATATGCAGTTTTTGTAGAAATGTTGAACAGCGTCTAAGTCTATTCACATTGCAATCAAAGATTTCAGTAAATGTTTTGGCTAAAAGTCCAATAATAAATGGATTAATAACTAGATAGATAGATAGATAGATAGATAGATAGATAGATAGATAGATAGATAGATAGATAGATAGATAGATAGATAGATAGATAGATAGATACATAGATAGATAGATACATAGATAGACACATAGATAGATTGATGAATAGATAGACAGACAGGATGAGGTGGGAGAGGATATAGGTAACGGCCAGGGCTGCCAACTTGGGAAATAGGGAACCAGGTTCGAGTCTCGGCATCGCCTCAGCATCATGTGATTCTGGGCTTGTTGCTCATGTGAAGTGCTCCAATACCTTCATGTAGAGTTTGTGCTATATAAATCTGCAAAAAAAGCATGTGTGGCAAGCTATAAAATTATTTTGTCGCAATTTAAAGCACTGAGAAATGTAGGGTCTTATTTTTGAGACCCCTACATCACTTATTCACCACGCAAAGTGTTACATGCATGACACAGGGTTCTGAAACTAATTTATGAGGCTGCACAAGGGCACTTTGCATGGATTTGAGTTGCCTCATAATTTTGAGTATGGTACAAATCGCTGTGTCGCCTTACTCTGTGCCCAGGAAAATTCCATGGCCATTGCGGTGAATTTTCCCATGCAACACCCATGGATTTTGACGCTGCCCCAGATTTACAAAATCATGTAAATCTGGGGAAGCTCCAAATCCTTTTGCCTCCCGAGGTGAGAAGTAATGAAGAGAAATATAATTATTTCTCCTTGTCTTTTCCTCTGTCAATCTGTGCTGCATTCTGAAGCACGCATAGAAAGAGAACAACGCCTGTTAGGATGGATTTCATGCAGGAAGGTGCCCCTGTCTTCACAAAAACAATCCTGTATGCAACGGAGGCACCCTTGCACAATGGTGCAAGAGTGCCTGCATTGGCTCTGGGCTGCCGAATCGGCGGCAGCACAGGGAGAAAGGACAAGAATGTGCTGTATTGCGTAAATACGTTGCATTCCTGCCCTTTCTTTTTGGTAAGGTGCCTTGCTGCGCTGCCCCACGCCAAAGTCCCGTAAATGAGGGCCTTAGTTTATAATAACAGATTTGTATGAAAAAAATCCCCGACCATAC
This sequence comes from Triturus cristatus, assembly GCF_964204655.1. Lineage (NCBI taxonomy): Eukaryota > Metazoa > Chordata > Amphibia > Caudata > Salamandridae > Triturus > Triturus cristatus. The sequence continues at coordinate 336,448,439 of NC_140581.1, read as the reverse complement.
ATAATGTAATTATAAAAGAGACAAAAATGTCCTATCTTGGGGGACTTCTTGAAAACTACTCAAAAAGATTCTAACTAGTGGTTTAATGTGCCATTGCTAATAGTGACTGAAATGTTCACAACAAGAAATTATTGGTGCACAAACCATCTTTAATTAGCACATATTTTATGGCAGCATAAATACCAATGCACGCTATTTACAGCAGCTGTTTAATAAACCTATTTAAAATATTTGAGGCTTAAAATGTAAAATGGCAAACGTGTGCCTTCTCTGCATAAGTATGCTGATAGAGTCACACGTTCCATTGTTGTTTACAATACACTGAAAGCATCAGTTTAATGCGCTCGTGTATTTATTAAAACGAAGAGGAAACAGAACTTTGGATTAAGTCCCAATTGCATCATTAACATTCCCAGCTAGTAGGAGGTCAGATGTATGTGATGTAGAGTCTAAAATCTTGGGAGGTGCCCTCGTACGGAGCCTGGCTCAGCAGTCATTGTCACGTGACTTCAAAAGCACTAACGATAACTTCCACCGGCTCTAAACAGATGACATTTAACCCCTTGAGTGCCCGCCCCTTTCCCCGCCCTGTGCCGGCCGTTGCATTAGCGGGCGGGGTTTATGACGAGCTGGTCTCGTCATGGGCACAGCGCAACCGCGGCCCATGACGAGACCAGCTCGTCATGGGCACTCAAGAGGTTAAGAAAAAAAAAGCATCATCTTGCCTGTGATGCAGCTAGGGACCTTTGGTCAACCTTCTCTGCGCAGCTTTAACACGACCACCCTCCCACCCTCATGTTTACGTCGCTCCTTTCTGATAGGCAGTGTAAGGACACTTTCTAATGCTCTGAACTCTTCGACTTTCAGGCGATTTGTAACAGAGCTAGCCACTAACATATTGAAAGTTAAAGGATATAGGGGCATATCAGCAAGGCGAGGCGATAGAATTATCGCCGCTTTTGCGGCCATTTTCGGCCGAAAAGCGGCGATAATTTTATCGCCTAATTAGCAAGCTCACGCTAACGCGTGAAAACTTGCGTTAGCGTAGGAATTCCTAACGCCCAGCTTTGCATCTCTAATGAGATGCAAAGTGGGCGTTCCTGACATGACAGGAGAAACGTCGCTAAGCGACATTTCTCCTATCATCAAGCCCCACGCTATGAAGCATAGCGGCAAGAAAAGTAGCGATAACCCCTGTTATCTCTACTTTCGTTACGCCTGCTTCAGGACTGACTTAGCCATGATATCCTATGGAGGGTTGATATCATGGCCAAGTTTGTGAGTCCCTATCAACAAGCTAACGCCACGTTGCGTGAGAATATCGCTGGGTTTCCAGCGAAAATCTCACGTTAGGCAGATAGCGTGAGGATTTTTATTGCTTTTGAGATAAGCGTTGATAATAGCACGCTATCTCAGCGATAAAAATCCACGCTAGCCGGCGATAATTATCCTAGCGCTAGGTGCGCTTAGCGATAATTATCGCCGGTTGTTGCTGATATGCCCCTTAGTAATTCATTAAACAAAACAGTAATAAATAGTGATTTTACTGCACATGGCTTCTTAGTATTGTTAGAGAACCCTACGGACGTCAACGTGTAAGTCAGTGTTTCACATATGAGCGTGAAAAAATTCTAGCTCCAATGTTATCTTTTCACGGAGCAAAAAAATAAGGGGCATATCAGCAACAACCAGCGATAATTATCGCTAAGCGCACTTAGCGCTAGGATAATTATCGCCAGCCATCGCCGAATTTTATCGCTGCGATAGCGTGCTATTAGCAACGCTTATCTCAAAAGCGATAAAATTTCAGGCACAAGATGCCAAATGTGCGATTGTCGCTGGAAATCCAGCGATAATCGCACAACGTTTGGCGATAGCTTGCTGATAGGGTAGGGCAGACTCAGCCATGATATCCACCTTCCATTGGATATCATGGCTAAGTCAAGCCTAAAACAAGCGTAAGGAAAGTAGCGATAAAAAGGTTAGCGCTACTTTTCGTATCGCTATGCTTGTTAGCGTGCCCATTGATAATTGGAGAAATGTCGGTTAGCGATATTTCTCCAGTTATTTTGGGATGGAACGCCCACTTTGCATCTCATTAGAGATGTAAAGGTGGGTGTTACGGGAAAGGGCGCTAAGGCAAGGATTCACGCGATAGCGTGACCTTGCTGATAAAGCGATAAAATTATCGCTGCTTTCGGACGAAAACGGCTGCAAAAGCGGCGATAATTTCATAGCGCCGCCTTGCTGATAGGCCCCTCAATGTGGCTAAATTCTCATAGAGACAAATAATGTGAAAACAATACCAATGGAAATGTAAAAATAAACCACCATAAAACCTGGAATCATTATGCATGTTTTGTTTTAATCTAACTATTTAATTATTTGGTGTCTGTCAGATAGAGGCTGAGATATGAAACTCATTTCAGGTAAATGTTAAAATGTTATACTATTTAACAGTTCTATGCCTTTTAAAGGGGTGACTTTTTTTCTAAAACAAATAGATTTCAGTCCGTCCTTTATTTGTTTTATTATATTTTTTAACTTTTTCTTCTGGAGAAAGTAATAAAATCTGTGCTGGTTTCGTATATCTTCGCAGCCCTAAGCCTTAATCCCTGGGTCTAAGGACATCTAAATGTCACATACTTGAACCCGCTTTCAGGTCATAAAAAGTTATGTTCTGTTAACGTGGATGTTCTGCAGACATTATTCATAAAGTGTGGCTGCACCTAAGTTGCGGCTACTCATTCCCACTGCTCGCTGCTGTGTCTATTCAGCGTTTTTGCATTGCTGTTTGCAGAAATGTTCTATTCATAAAATAAAACAAAAAAATCGTTTTAAAATAAGTTCATGCATTAGGCGAGGCCGCTGAGGCAGGGTTTATTGTCACGATTCCTTGAGTAATAATAGACCCATAAAAAGCAATGTGCCATTCAGTATAACATTGCGTGCCTATCATGCGCACTAACATTTGATCTTGTTTACTTTTTGTTCGATTATATGAAACATCTTATGGAGCCATTTCACGCGCAAGGGGTTAAGGTAAGTTTCAACTTCTGTTGTAAATATCACTTTGCGTGCTAGAGTTATTTTGCTCGGAAAGCATACTTAGCCCGCTTACCATCTCAGCTATACCACTTTAAAAGGCAAGTTTAATGAATACTGTGCCATGAACGAACACAATGAACCGAGTTTGTTCACGACCGCTGGTGACTCCTGCACTTAATACCGCTTTTTATAGGTTTTTACAAAGCAGTTTGCATTCATTTGCTATAATGTCCTCCTAGAAGGAATCTGTAATGCCGTTGCTGCTTCAAAAAGTCCCATACAATGCCCGGCCTTGAAAGTCACGTGTTTCAGGGTAAAATTAAAACTCCTAACAGAAACTCTGCCCCAGTCAAATGATGAGGCGGATGAATATGCAGGAAATCCACCCTGCTTCCTTTTTATGGCTCCACCATTTAGCTAGCTGAAATTAAATTCTGGTTTAAACAGTAGCGAATGTGTGAGATTTAAAAAATATTTTAAAAGCGAATCAGTTTAAAAGGTGCTACTCGCCACCTCTGATCTTTGTCACTAGTTCTCAATTGTCTACATTAACATGTGATTCCCGTTAGACCTGTCAGCCTTTGATATGGTCTGACCCCGGAATTGTTACCTTATCCCCTCCTGTTTGTTGAAATTCGTTTTTGTTGGCTTTAGGAATCTGTGCACTTTCCCACAGCTAACCAGTGCTTAAGCGCTTAGGCTCTCTGCCCTAAGCATACTACATTTGGCTTACACCCAAATGACACATTTAATTCACTTATAAATCCCTAGTAAAGTGGTGCTACCTGTACCCAGGACATTTGAATTGAAAGCAATTAATGGTCCTTCAGCACTTACTGTGCCACCCATTAAAGAAGGCCTTCAAAATATGTCTCAGGCCTGCCAATTCGATTTGGCAAAATACCCCTTTTTCCAAGCCTAAAACTCCTTTCTAATACATGTCAGTCACCCATAAGGTAGGACCTAAACAGTCCTTAAGGCAGGGTGGATGCAATATGTTTAAAAAGTCGGACATGTGTTTTTAGGATTTAAATTGTCTACTCCTAACTTCGTTCTTCACTACTGTAGGGCCAATCCGATTCAGCAAAGTAGCCCCTTCTCCAACCCCAAAAAGTCTTTACAACTACAAATCAGTCACCCATAAGTTAGCCCTAAACAGCCCTTTGGGCAGGGCAGGTTGCAGTGTGTCTATAAAGTAGGTCATGTGTTTTTAGGATTTACATGTCCTTCTCTTAATATCGTTCTTCACTACTGCAAGGCCCATTTCTCGAATTGGATAACATTGGGTTATTTTATTACATTTAATAAGTGATAATGTTTGATTAGAGCAGTGTGGAATTTCATGTTTACTCTCAAATTGATTGTAGTTTAAAACTATTTCTTTGGTTTCCAGAATGACAACGTACACATATCGGATATTGTCAGGACCAGTTTTATCTCAAACACAGTTACGTGCTGCACTTTTTTGGAAATACGCATCAACATGTGGCATCTTGGGATATAGGATCTGTTTAGTTGTTTATTTAGGGCCCAACAGATGTGTGTGAATACACGGTCAGGATGAGGCACTGGTGCAAATCCATCATACACAGGCATAATGCTGCAATCCATGCTAGATGAAAGTCTGTGATTGCAAGTTGCAGCACGCCCTGGATTTGGAGCAGTGAAGCTGTTATTTTGATTGATGCACTGTAATATTTTGACAAAGTGACGTCGGGGTGTGGTAAGGCCATTACATGCATATGGAATAGAAACACGTAAAGATACAGAATGGCAATATTCCCACTGAGAGGCAGTCCATCTTAGGCATACTTCCAAAGCTGTGGTCCTACGTTGTGAACATTACGTGTATTAATAATATTATTTGCATTTTTTTTCTCGTTAATCTACGTGTTTTGTATATATATTCTGCCTGTTTAGGTTTCGCCTGCCGGGCACTTGCAATGTGCTTGTGAAATCTATTGTATTAAATATATCTTAAAAGAGACTTACATCCCGTCTTTACTTCTTATTGGTCCTTATGCTTGTCACTTTTTTTTTTCCTTATTTCTATTGTTTGTAGGCATTCTATTTCCTGTTCTTCTGTGTGTGTGTCTCTTATCAGTTTCCCATCAGAAAAGTAGTGTGTTCATCTGCTTTGAGGGTCCTTCTTTGAAGCGTCTCAAGTAATGATTGGGAAAACAGAATAAAGAAAAAGAGCTACACCCTTGCTTTAAAGTTACAGTGCTGCCCAAGTACCGTGTACTTTGCATACTGTTATTATCTCCCTGTAGTTCCTAAGACATGCCTTTTATTCCTTTTCCACACTCGAGGCACACACTACCTAGTGTCCCCGGGGCACAAGCAGGCACCCACTTGATTGCGTTTTCATGAGGTCAACTCCACTGCCCCCCGGGGCACAAACAAGCATCCACTTCAGTAATTGTTTACTCTGAGCGGGTTCTGTTGGGTTGGCTCAGCGCTTTGCTATTATCTCTGTGGAGATAGATGCAAAACTTAATTTTTTTAGATGTACACGCCGTCTACACTTCCGTCCTCCTCCCACTCTCTGCTTTGTTACATTTTTCTCAAATGCACGTCGGTAAGTCGATGACCACTACAGCACAGTGTGGCACATAATGCTGGGGATCGCAGGGTTTACCGTGTGCCTCACCCATGCACCTATTGCACTGTTTCTTGCTGTGGAGATGCTGACTTGCTAGCGCTCCCTGCCTCTGCACCATGTCAGGGCCCTCCTGCTGCCACTGCCACTGTGTCGCCCCATGCTCCAGTTCCAGTTAGAACAGTGTTTGTAGTATCTGAATTATTTCTTTGAACGAATGCCTCACAAGAGCAGCAGCTTTTTTTTTTGAGGCCGCTGGTGGATTGGCGCCAACCTTCTGCTTTGAGGCGATCTGATTGGCCAGCTGTCTCATCTTGGCTTCCGTTTTCAGAGCCGCCAGCATTTTGACACTTGCCCCTGTTGATAAGAGGGGAGGGAGGAGGTGGGATCTGTCAGCAGTGAGTGACAGGACCTGGCTCAGCTGATACTATCTGTAGCCTCTTCTCTGTACAGCACATGTCTTGGAGCTGCTGAATGCTCTCCTAGCCTTAGCGATCTGGCTTACAACATCAGTCATCCAGAAGGATCGGGGGCATCTTGTGTGCTTCTTCTCAGACTCCACATCCGAACCTTACATTGTGGCAGCAGTCATTGGCTGAATGATCAGCACCACAACAGGCAGGTAGCGCATATCTCGGAACATAGGTGAATGTGCATAGGCTGCTCTCACTTCTAATAGTAATAATTATTGGTATTCACAATGAGACCGTACAAATTCTTTGCTTACGTTTGCGGCTGATCACGTGAAACCTGTCTGTTCAACGCATGTGTCTTTGAATATAAAAATACGCAATACGTGCTGCCTTTTTCTTAAAAATAGGTTTTCCTTTTGTAGACTGATACTTTACAACTGTTGCGCGTTCAGTCATTATCTGGTTGTAAATTCTGAGTTCATGTTTGTGGTTCTATTTGGCTATATCCGATGTGTCCCCAAAATTCACTCACTGCAGCCTAGATGACGCAGGCATGAGTGCTTTAGTCAATAGTGCCGCACTTCACGGGTTAAAATCCTAATACTGCCAGTGCCGCATTTTTCCATGTTAATACATATTTTCATTCAGTCACATGGGCCAACAGACACACACCATGACATTTTATCTGTCGCCTATGCCATGCATTCTTAATATAGTGATTCCTGAAGTGCATTATCTAGACATAACAGAAGGAGCATGGATTTCAATTTGATGGTAGTTTCAGACTTCCTTGAGAAACCCCCAAATGGGTTAATGTTTTAAAAACGGAATACTTTTGTTGGCTGTATGTTTTTGGGTTGTCTTATCTCTTTTATTTAATGTCTTTGTATCAGCATGCATTTGTTAGGTTTGTTAGGTTTCGCCTGCACAGTGCTTGTGCTGTGCTTGTTTGGGTTTGCCTCTGCCCTTTATCTAATCTTCTCATAACTGCACCCATTTCAAGAGTACTTATTGGGGGAATGTTGTTTTTTCTTTGTCCTCCGCCCTTTACCTAATCTCCCCAGTTTATAGTACCACCAGTAACAGCACAATACATTGCCTTTCTCAATAAACAAGTCATAACAATTTCACAGTCTCAGTAATTATATTGCCCACCTGCTCACCGAGTTACAACTTTTATAATTAATCACATAGGCGAAACCTAATGCATTTACCAATGCTTGTCTCTTTTTGAATTGTCATTAGAGTTTTTTACACCAACCCTGTATTATGCCATTAGGTGTCAATTACAAGGGCTGACTGGCCAGAGCCATAATGGGTCTTGAGTTCTAAATTTGATCGCGATCTCATCTACAAATAAAAATGATGTTCTCATGGAGGAATGTGGAATCAAGGAATTGACAAATGACTTAACGATATGCAATTTAAATGGTACATAGTCACTGCATCACTGTATATAGATTTAAATATGCATTAATTTGAATGATGCCTATATAGACCTTGGAAACATTTGATGATGATTCATATACACCTACAACATGCAATTTGCTTCTCATGTCCATTTGGTAATTTCTGTTTCTTCTTCTTTCTTTTTCACCTTTCTTTTCCCTATAATTTTGATTACATTTACTAGAATATATTTGGATTATGAAAAAAATTTAACTCGCCTGTTAAGATTGTATCATCGAGACTGATCTTGGGCTTAAACTTTTGACTTTTCAACAATACTGTGACTGGCTGACTCTAAACCGACATAATCCTGAATCCTGTACAATGATGAATATCTTTTAACATACTTGTTACACTGGCATTGTACAGACATAACTTTGCAAAATGGTTTTAAACTGGTTTTAGTTTGAATTGTATGTGGTTATGACTTGGCACTATGTCACTAACAGTGATGAGTGCTTCTGTCCTTGAAAATTGTGTATTGTCTAGGTTCTCACTTTTATGTGAATTTGTAAATTTGTATATATTTTTTGTATTTATTATGTTACAACCCTGAGGAAGCTCACATGTTGTGAACAAAATACATTTGCTTTTTGCTGTAATGTCTGGAGTTTGTTTTGTACACAAGCAAAATAAACAAGATATGGAATATGTCAAGTCTTGATATGGACTTCAGTGCATGAACATTTGTTGTTTGGTGCACCACTCTTTGTATTTTTTGTTACGATGTGGCCATAAGGTTGCACCCCTGGGCAGTGAGTGCATATAGTGAGTGCAGATTTCAAGGCTTGAATTTAAAAATCACTCACATTTGGGACAAGGAGGAGGTGCAGTACGTTTCGGCTAGCTGCTCTGTTCCCTTTTTTGTAATTGTTTGAAACCCTGTTTAATGATAAGGTCAGATTTTAAGTCACATTTCTGAAAATGCCACTTTTAGAAAGTTGGTTGTTGACTGTTGTGTATTCCTTCTAGACAGTGAGACAAAACTAGGTTTTGTCAGGTTGGACCATCCTGCCTGGATTGGAGGGGCAGAGTAGCTCCCTGCTTAATTACATTTCAAAGGGGCTGCCTCCAGCACACTCACAAAGAACTTAACCCAAGCCTATTGTCACGCCATAACTCTTGTAGCCTTAGTAGGTGAGGGAAGTAAATTCCGGAATTACACGTGGGGGGAGTATAGTATAGTATGGGGTGAGAGGATGTGGTCCGTAGGCTTAAACTGCCGACTTTGGTGCTGGAAACCAGAGTTCGAACCTCGAGGTCGCGTCCACATCCTGTGATTCTGGGCAAATCACTTAATCTCCCTGTGCCTGAGAGTGTAATGTAAATACGGTGCTCATGTAAAGCGCTCCATTACCTTCAGGTCGAGTTCGCGCTATATAAATATGCAACAAAAAAAAAAAAGTTTCTCCCACTTCAAAGCTGGCACCAGGTATAAATATTGGACCTTCAGGCCAACTCTTTAGTATACTCCTTTATCTGTGGTAGCTACAGATAAAGGACTTCCTTGCTGTTTGAGGCCTGCTCTGCTCTCTGAGAAGTAAGACTGAACCTGCTACCTTCATCCCAGACTCTTAAGGCCATTTGGCTGACCTTCAGTTCTGAGCAACAGGGATACAACAAGCACCCGAGGCCTCCCAGCAACTGCCCAGTTGACCTGCTGCACTGGACCAGCCTGGATCTGCACTGGACATGCCTGAGTCCTGCAGGCCTCTGCTGAAGTGAGTCCCTGAACCCCGAGAGGTACCTTCCCAGGTCACGAACCCTTGGTTGGTATCAGAAAAAACTCCTCCCGTCCTAACTGAAGGTTCCACCAAATCGAGTGCAAATCAACGCAAAGCCTTACAAAGTATCGCAACAAAGCTGCAAGCTACATTGGAACCAATGCTGGCACAAAGCCTTGTAAAGCCTTTCCACACAGCTGAAAGCTTCATCAGAACTATCGCAGAGAGATGCAAAGCTCCGCAAAGCCTTGCCGCACAGCTTCATCGGAACCGATGCTGTACGATGCAAATCATTGCAAAGCCACACAGGTTTGCACCAAGGACATAAGGTGTGGCTCTCAGCAGGCCAAACTTGGTCCTGTGCCTGGCCTGCATTCCTTCGTGGTTGGTCTGAACTTGTGACATTGTCCCAGTCCAGTGCAACCCGATCACCTCAGTGGGAGCTTTGCACCTTTTCTCGAAACATTTAAAATTCAGTAACTCCACTCCTACTGATTGGATTTATGACACTCTGGTCTCAAATTATTTATTAAATCATATTTTATTTTTCGAAATTGGTTTGAGATGTTACTTGTGTCGTGTTTTCACATTATGACTGTTTGTGTGCTGCATAAATAATTTACACTTTACCTTTAAATTAACCCTGACTGCTTTTGAGCCAAGTAACTAGAGGGTTAAGCACAGGTTAATTTAGAGACTTTTGTGGTTCACCCTGACAAGAACTGTGGTTGCTGTTGCTTGATAAAGGTTTACCCCCCCAGCCAATAACCTAGGGCCTGATTACAATGTCGGGTGCACCGCCATCGACAGGCCGTCAGTGGCAATCCACCTAACAGACAGGCTATCGGTCCGACCGTCGAATTTCAATGCAGGCGGTCAGACTGAAGAGGTCGGGGGAAGAAAACAGCCTACTAAAGGATCCAAGATGTTTTTGGTGTGGCGGTCAGAATCGTATCCCTACCATTGGGGCGGTGCCTGCAAAGGCACTGCAGTAGGGATTACGATATATTTTTCCAACTGTCTTTTTGGTCAGACCACCATTAAAAGGCAGCTGAAAAGGGACTTGGGGGCCCCAAACAGGGCCCAGTTCCACATGGCCCACTACAAACTGTTCCTAGGGACACATATTGTGCCCTCCACACCACATGGTGCCTAGCACACGGTGCATGGATATGCACAACATGCTTATGCTGTGGCCCTTTACCTGGTCTGCAGCACAAGCCCCATTATAAAAATAACTTTCAGACCACCACAAAGGCAGTCATATTGTAATTGGGCAGTGGGACCACTGACTGATTGTTGGATGGTCTTCTCTCTGATGCAATGGTGGTTGGTGTTTGTTAGACCTGACATCTGTAGCGTGGTTTTCCCTGACTTTTTGCCTCTACATCCTGTATCTTTGATGCTGTGCTGGATTTTGTTTTTGCTGGCTTAAATGCTTTGGGCACTTTGCCACTGCTAATCAGTGTCGAAGTGCAAGTGCTACATGTGTAAATTGTTGTTACAATTGGTTCTCCCTGCTTGGCATATTTGATTTACTGGTAAGCCCCTAGTAAATTGCACTGAAGCATGCCAGGGCATAAATCAAATGCTACTAGTGGGCCTGCAGCACTGATTTTGCCACCCACATGAGTAGCTCTGAAAAGGTAACTCAGGCCTGCCACTGCAGTGTCTATGCACAATTGTTAACTGCCATGTTGACTTGGCAAGTGCACCCACTTGCCAGGCCTTAACCTTCCCTTTTCTACATGTGAGGCACCCCTATGGTGGGCCCAAGGTACCCCCCTGGGCAGGGTGCAGTGTATGTGAAAGATAGGACATGTACTGGTGCGTGTGACATAACCTGATAGTAAAACACTGCCAATATAGTTTATCACTATTGAAAGGCTATCTTGCACCATAGGATAGAATGGGAGTTTATTTATAACATCTTATAAATATAACTTCCCATCGGGACAAGATAGAGAAATAAAGTTTAGGATCCCTGAACTCAGAATTTAATAACATATACTTTAGTAAAGATGGTTTTTAAATGATGTGTTTGAAAATGCCACTTTTAGAAAGTAGGCGTTTTCTTGTTTAACCATTCTGTGTGCCTCTGCCTGTTTGTGTACTGACTGTCTAGTTTTGGTGTGACAGGGGCTGGGGATGTGTATTCACTGTAGATAGCCACTAGGGGGTTTGAGGTGAGCCCAGCCCTTCCTGGATGACACAGAGCTGGGCTGAATAGACCCTAGCTGAATTTAGAGTAGTGGGAGGAGATTCCCTTGCACCTGAATAGGGCATGTCTCGCTTGTACAATGCTGCCTTCACCCCTTGTGGTCATACTGCACCAGTGAGGACAGAACTGGTTTGGACTGGGCTCAGAGACCCTTGCACAAAACAAACAAATACCTAAACCCCCTGAACTTTAGATCATTTATGGAATTCAAGAGGAACCTTCGCAAAGGAGAAGACCTGAAGAAACTGAAGGAGAAGTAAAGCCCCTTTGCTGTGTGCTGTCTGGAGTTAGCCTGCAGTAGCTGATTTTAGCAAGGAAAGGATAAGGATTTTGCTGTGTGCTGCGTCCCCTGCTTGAGGAAGATCTCCAAGGGCCTGTGTATGCTGGCCTCCTGTTCTGAAGTCGCAGGGACCCAAAGTCTTCACCCCAGCTCCTCTGAACTTCCTTTGCTGGGAGTTCTGACCTTCCAAGAGGTTCCTGTGAGTGTGTTGGGCCTCTGGAGGTTGTTCCTGCTGTTGGGAGCTGGAAAAGCAACGCAACTACAAGAAAATTGACGCATCGCTTTTCTTGCGGCTGTGCGAGAAGAATCTCCACACATCATCGATCCACTGCCAAATCTAATGCAGCGTCTGTCGCCACTGCAAGAAATGACACATCGAGGAATCGTGGCTGAAAAAAACCCCGCAGCACCACTAGACGCCGTTGCATCGATTGCCACCACATGGATCGCTGCTGCATCCTGGATTTCCACGCATCGTATCTGTGCAGCAAGTTTTCCTGACTCATCACCCGCGGACCAGAACCATCTCGGAATCAACGCATCACTTACCCCTACAGACCGGATCTGACGCATCACTTCTCCTGCGTGCATCAGAACTGTTGCATCGCCTCCCCATGGTCTCAGGATCTGATGCATCTCTTTGTTTGTCGACTCTTCCCATTTCTGCGGATGTTTGGCCTTGTGAATTTTGTCGCAACTACAGGTACTTTGAGAGAAATCAAGCATCCATAGTTTTCGATGGGCCAAGTTGTTTGAAACGTTTTTGAAGTCATATTCTTATTAGGTGTATGTTGGATTTTTGTTGTTTTGTTCTTGTTGAGTTTAGATAAAGATACTTTATTTTTTAAACTTGTGTGGTGTCCATTTGTGGTGTTATCATTGTATTACTGTGTGTTTTGAGTACAAATTCTTTACACATTGCCTTTGGGATAAGTCTGTCTGCTAGTGCCAAGCTACCCAGGGGGTGAGCAGGGGTTTTCTAAAGTGTGTATCCCCCTTTCTCTGACTAGAAGCAAGGGTCCCTTTTTGGACAATGGTAGCTACCTCTGCCAACTAGAGACCGCTATTTCTAACATTGGTCCAACTGACTGCCATCGTAATAAGGGCCCTAACTTCTCACAATTAGTGTCTGAATCATTCTCCTCTTTGAATGACAAACTAAAGTGGTACTAAAATATGTTTTGTCAGGTTGCTACTAACCCTAAAGAATTCCAATGAGGTTAAGTTAACAGGGTGACAAGCTGACTGAAGCATGGTCAAAATTCTTATAAAATAAGTATTATTTCTATACATCTAACCATGAATTAAAATTACACTAGAAATAAAATACAGCACAAATGCTTATTCTAATTACAGCATTGAGAAATCCATGGTTTAAAATATAACCAAAGGGGTTAAATACGTTTTAGCTGATTTATTTGCTGCTATACTATTAGAGGTTGACACATTTCTATGTGTCTGTGATGAAATAATTCATAATAAACTGTACAATTAATATCAGACTTTAATTAAGTTAATCTAACAAACTGGATCATTTAAACAAGTGTCTCATTGCATGATCTGCTCATCAAATTACCTTTCAGGAATTAGCTTATTTATGTCTGTAGGAGCTGAGTCACAGTTTAAATTAGGAGTTCTTTCTTCAATAGCTTAACAGACCATTTTCCTACAGACAAGGATATAGGAAAATCAATAATCCTGATACTAAAAAAGCAAGCCTAGTCCAGGCCAGATGCAGGGTCCATTCATTAGTCTCCAGCCACAGTGGTAAACCAAGGATGAATATCACTGAGTGACATAGAAATTCCGTAGAAAAGAAGATGGAAACAAAATGCTGAAAACCAGTTTTCAAAGGCAGGCTGGGTGATTGAGTTATGATAGATGGGCCCATACTTATGCAAATCAGTAGTAAAACTCTTGTGAGTGAAAAAAGGTGAAGTGGAAAAGAAAAGAGAAGCAAAAATATCAGAAAGTATGAAAGATTCTCCCCATGAGCATTGCCCACAAAGAGGGTTTCATTTGGTAACTTATAGCTGTAGATTCCACTATAAACAAATAGCATGCTGCCTGCATATTAAAGAGCAGAGAGAGACCTGCTAGCAGGCAAGTGCAGTGAGGAACTGCACCTAGTTGCCGAGAGATGTCATTCCCCCCTCCAGAGGGCTGCCCTCTGCAAACGCACTGAGAGTATGCCACCTTTTTGTGGTGCACTGTCAGTCTCTTTCACAAGGGGCTGTCTGCCTTTCTACCAGCATCCATAATACAGTACAGGCACAGAGGCATAGTGATTCCCTTTTTACATTAGCCAACATTCCCATGCACACAAGTGAATGCCCTCTGGAGATAGCGATGGCACTTCATATGCCCGGTGCTATAGAAATTACAGAAGGGGCTGCACAAGTGTTTATGGTCTCTACTCTAATACAATAGTGCCCCAAGGATGCAAAAATCAGGTGCACACGCCTGTTGTGTTCCCTCAAGCCCTCCTAGGACCATGTGTCATATGGCTCCAAGTGTGCAGAAAAGTGTTGAGATACACCTTGGTGTGATATTAAATATAGATATAAGTAAATACCGGTGTGTATATTTATCGTTGTGAATCAACCACTTTTGTGCTATTTACCATTTCGAAGCATAGATGTATACTTAGGTGAAGATGTGTCTCAGCCCTCTCAAATCAGGAGTTGGAGCCTCCTACAACTAGATGAGTGTAAATATACTACTAGCTACTTTGCACATGCAGATGGAAATCATAACCAGTGTGGCGGCGATCCTACCGTGGGAAAATAATAAAAAAAAATATTAAACTTTATTATTCTTTAAAAAAACTATTACAAATATTTATTATAAAGTGAAGATTAATGCCGAATTGTTAATTTTAGGCTAGAACAAAAAAAATAAAATGTACTATACAATAACTCATCATATAAAATATAGTTTAAATCATTAATTTAAATATTTTAAATAATAATTTTTAAACATTAATTTAAAAATTCCCACTCTCACTACTATTTTCATTTGTATTATCTTTGTAGTAAATGTTAACAATTTAAGTTATTATTATAGACATCATTTTCTTTACATTCGTTTTTAACTTATTTGAGATGTCATCAGTGATGTCATAAATAATGTCATGGAGCATGTCATGAGTGATGTCTTATGTGAGACCATAAGCAGTGCATGGTAGGGGCAAAAGTTATTGTTAGTGTGGCTAACTATAACTGGTGAATTTCTGTGGTTATCTTTGCTCAAAACGTTAATGTTGTCATTGACAAATTCACCTAATTATAATGTTAATTCAATCTTTGATGTGTGTGTGTGTGTGTTAGTGTGTGTGTGTTTTTATTACTCTCTCCAATCATGACTCATGGGTGGTAGAGCGTGAGACTAGAGGAGCATGCTAGTTACATAATCCAAATACTCAACACCTTAAACGCTAACTTAAGCAGTCTCCATCATACAAAAATATCAAATGATTTAGCCAAAAACCCAAGTACAGGTGTAAAGTGAAAGAGCAACTCTAACCATCTTGGAACGGTCATATAATACAACTGATGTGAGTAATTTAACATCATAACATAAACATAAACAGAAGAAAACATTTTAATGTCAATCTGTCAAATAGAAAAACAGCACTCTAAAATAGCATTATAAGAAGATATGTCCATTCATTTCAATGCTACCCCTGCATCAAATGAAAATTGAGGAAAGTGAACAAGTTAATCTACAAATGAAATACATGGGAAATACACCGTATATATTGGACCCTTCGAACCTTAATTGCACCATGCATTACAAGTGACACATTTCCTTAGCTTTTTCTGCAATTTATGTTGTACCGTGCATGTACAGGGTTGATTGTAAATTTTGTTTTTCATTTACCTGAAGTCAAAATCATGCATTTTATAAGAAGGCCGCCGATTTCCGAAAATGTTGTGTGAGGTGAATTTGTTGTAATCTCTGTGCGAACAAGACTGTCCTCAGTTGAAACCTGTTATGAGATTAAATCAACTGCATTGTGACCCACTTGAGTGTGCAGCTCTTTGCAGTGTTTAATGATTCAATTTGCCCGGCACCCTCCGCCAGCAGACCTCTACATGGGCCCCGGGATTCGGAAGGGACATTTTTCAGAAAAGATATCTATAAACAAGAAACCAGAACCAGAAAGAACACAAGAAGAAGGGAAAAACGCAAGAGGCGGAAGCAACAACAAAAAAACAAAAAAAACATATTGGCGCAGAAAGTAATGAAGGATGACAACACTATTTTCAATTTGTCAACCATGACACGATCGGAGGCAGAGAAACAACTATTATGTCTTGGACTGTCCTTCTGCCCCATAAGTGACTTTAACTATGTGTGCACGTGCATTGATGCTTTTTGTTTTATCCGGAATCTAAAACTAAAAAAGTTCTTTAGCACGACGGATGGATTGAAAGAAGTGCAACGAGGTACAATGTTGACAAGTGAACCGTGCACTGAACTATTGGCATTGGATGCTCCAACTTTACTTATGTTGCATGATCTTAGCAAAAACACTAATGATGATGATCAGGAATCCAGTCAGGAAAGATTAACAAAGGCTATCTGAGGCCAACATCAGACAACAAGGTGCTGTATGAGCCCATTAAAGCCCAAGTCAAAGTTCATTCCTACTATGCCTAAAGATGCGATTGACATGTTCCACGAGATGGTAACGGAAGATTTAAAAAAGTTACACCATCAGATTAAGCATCGTAAGCGGTACAAGAGCGAGCATGAAGTGCTATATGTCAAACTAATTAAAAAATTAAACAGCAATCATGAGATAGTTGTGGCAAAATCCGACAAAGGCGGCAATATTGTGATCTGGCCGCAGAAGGATTATATACAGGAAGCATGCAGGCATCTGGATGATCGTTCCTGTTTTGAAAAAACAAATTTGAAGCAATATAACTTGGCAAAAGAGGAACTGAAAAAGATTCTCTCACAGTGGAAACGTGAGGGGGTGATCTCTACAGAAGAATATTGATTCCTGCATGTTGAACACCCTGGGTTACCCAGACTCTATTTCATACCAAAGGTTCATAAAAAGATCTCACCCATCCCAGGAAGACCCATAATATCGGCTATCCATAGTATGGGGGAAACGTGACACAGTATGTCAATTTCTTCCTGCAGGACTTAGTCAAACAACTCCTGACGTATATAAGAGATACAGGGGATTTCCTCAAGAAAATCAATGGTACCCAACCATGATATTATCGCTTTGCAGGAGTCCTGGGACCCTTCCCCTACTTTTTGGTTGGATGGCTATACTAGCTTTGTTGTCCCAGCTACTTCTAGTAGTGCGGGCAGAGCTAAAGGTGGCCTTATTTTTCTCTTTTCTTTACATCTGAGAGGCCAACTAAAAATGATTGATACAGGTTCACCTAACCTCTTAATTGTGGAATGGGTAGTTTCCACCTCCCACAAATTATTATTAATCAATTTTTACAACTCTTGGGACAGGGAACATGGTAACGACCACATTGTCTCTTTGGAATTTTTTTTGTATAATTTTAGTCTTAATAATCATACTCAATTCGATTTTATTTTAATGGGTGACTTCAATATTCACCCTTGTGGCGATTTTTGCCATTCTGGGGAATTTGAGGGACCATCAGGTTCATTGGCCCCCCACTTCGAGCATACTAAATTAGGGGAGGCTCTTGAAGAGCTGTTGGCTAATTTTAATATTGTGGAATTAATGAACACTGAGGGGGGGGCTCGTACATGCACGTATAAGGGGCATGATCATGGCTCGGTAATCGATTATATCTTTTTGACCCCTGGCATTCTACATAGGGCAGTGACCTATAGAGTAATTAGTTCTCCCTATAGCGATCATAACCCGGTGTTGCTCGAGTTACTCTGGAGCAATCTAAAGGTTAATAGGCCTAGATCCCTGGGCGGGGTGAATGCTCTACTACCCACGGACCAAGGTAGAAGACTCAAGTGGGCAAAGGTGGTCCCGGAAAACTTTATTGAAAACCTATTGCCAAAAATCGAGATTAATGTAGCTATCTGTCAGGATCCATCAGCTACAAACCTAGAAATAATGGGGGCCTTTGAGGGAATATGTGCCAAAATATCCAATGACTTGTCGATTGTATCACACCGGCAAGGAATCAAACCCTGTAAATGGTTCGACTCCAATTGTTCAAAAGCTCATAGGGCCTTAAAAAAAGCACTATCAATTATCCCAAGAGACAAGGTCCTTATTGCTAAATTAAGGAAGGAGTATAAGTTAACCATTAACAGTAGGAGGAATGCTATCAAACAAGACGCTTGGGATAAATTACTTAATACGAATGTCCTGCGTGATAGCAGCCAGTTTTGGGCCATTATTAATCACCCCTTTTTTTCTGAATCTGAGAATACGGCTATGGATAGTGTAATTTGCGATTCGAATTGGTTGCTCCATTTTCAAGGAGTTTACGGGAACTCAGACACTGATATACAACATAATTCTACAGTGGCTTTTGCGTGTGCTCCCCTTGTTTTTAATTGTGAGGAAGTGGAGAACGCAATCCTGGAGACTTCCAGAAACAAAGCACCCGGTCCTGACGGTGTGCCTGCAGATTTGTACACACACCTACCAAAATTTTGGGCAAAGATCTTAACGAACGTTTTTTGTGCCGCTAATGGCAATACCCTCCCTTCCACATGGGCCACTTCAAATATTGTGCCGATTTTCAAAAAGGGGCAGAGAGATGACCCGGGGTGTTATAGACCGATCTCTCTGCTAGACTCTGCGATTAAGATTCTGGGCAGAGTCTTATTGAACAGGCTAAGGGACAATATTGAGTGCAAGGGGGGTCTTTCAAACATCCAGTATGGTTTCAGAGAGAAGAGAGGCACTATGGACTAATGTTTGAACCTTCATTTATTGATCTCAAAGTATACGGTGGCCAAGAAGGGGTCTTTATTCTTGGCCTTTATGGACCTCTCCTCGGCCTTCGACTTGGTCAATCGGTCTAAGTTGTGGCATATTTTACTTGAGTTCGGCGTCGATCCAACACTTGTTCATTTTATGGCTTCTCTTCATCAGGAGCTGTTTGCTGTAGTTAGGGTCACAAGGGAAGGTAGGTGTACAACCCGATTCAAGTCTGAAAGGGGGGTACGCCAAGGTTGTATTCTGGCCCCCCTCCTTTTTACCATTTATATTAATGGATTGGGAAAATATCTGGCGGATGTGGGGGCGGATGTTCCGCGTGTAGGAGCTATTTCAGTGCCAGCTCTCCTATACGCGGACGACGCAGTATTAATAGCTCATACGGGAGTCGGCCTCCAAAGACTTCTGGATCATTTTGGGGCCTTTATGGCTCAATTAGACTTAAAAATAAACGCTAAAAAGTCACACACGATGGCGGTAGGTCATTGCAGGCCCCCAAATTAAGGCGAAGAGTATATCTATGGCCCGCTCGTCATCAGCCCTTATGGGTTTTTCAAGGAGACTTGGCTCTAGGCCTATGGAGGCCCTTTTGAAAATCTATAATACCAAATGTATTCCGATCGCTTCCTATGGTTCACCCTTGTGGGGTTATGCATCTGTGGAAAAAATTCAAAGAGTGGAGAATGGATTTATTAGATATCTTCTGTCTCTCCCTAAATCCTCCCCGACCTTCGCTATACACTCGGAGGTGGGTCTGGATTATCTCACAGACAGGCTAAAACTGGCCCCCCTGATTTTTTGGCTAAAAACTTGGCTCAATTCAGAGCTAACATTGAATCATGCCATCATGTCCGATCTCAGGGGAATGGATCAGGCCCATAAAATTCCATGGCTGGTTTATTTGGAAAAAACTTTTCACCAGTTGGGCCGTATAGAACTTTTCCGGTTGCCAGCTTCCATTAGGAAGGAGGACGTTAATTGGATCAAAACTAAATTTATGGAGAGGGCTAGATTGGATCGGGAGGAAAAGGAACTTGAGAAACCAGCTGTTAGGGCGCACTTTATGTTAACCTTTTCTCCCTCACTAGAGCCCTACCTTAAAATTGTTAAAAACACTTTTCATAGGTTTTTGTTGACCAAATTTAGGTTTAATTTGATCCATCAGATTCTAGGCAGTTACCCATCTTGGGTAAAACCTGAACTAGGTCCCCCCTGTAATTGTGATAAATTTTCGCAACAAGACACCTTGCATTTTATTATGTTCTGTGAGACCTACAGGGATATAAGGAAAAGATATTTGTTACCAACACTGAAAGAGGCCGGCTTTATTCAGGTCAGGCCTGCACTGATTTATCTTCAGCACTTGGGGTCCACTCGCATTATTTTTTGTGTGGCTAGTTTTCTAGTGGCAGCCATCAGGATCAAAAAGAAAGCCCCTCTCAATGAAATGTTTTAAGTTTTTAAGTGGATTTTAATAACAATTAACTTGTTCTGTACCAATTGATTAGGTTTTGTACTGATTTTTGTAAATCTGAAATTGAGTGTTTTTATGGCGTATGTTGTATATATGTATTATTTATGTCTTTTATGATTTTAACGAATCGAATAAAGAGTATTTGACTGACTGACTGACAATGGTACCCAAGGGGCAGATGATTTGTCGTTCATAACTCTGGACATCGAATCACTTTATACAAGTATTGAGCACACCACCGGACTTGAAGCAATAGAACACTTCTTGAATACAAAGCCGTTGGAGTGCTACAACCATAATAAGATGCTGTTAAAATTGGTTTTCTGGTGCCTGCACAACAACTATTTCTTATTTGGCAATGAAGTATACTTGCAAAAGAGGGGTGTGGCGATGGGAGCCTGCTTCTCCCCCTTCTATGCTTGTTTGCATGTTGGCTGGTGGGAGGAGCAGGCCCTCAAAGGCACATACAGGACTGAATATGTTAATCATGTTGTACAGTGGGTAAGATATATTGATGGATGATTTTATAGTATGGAGAGGAGATGAAAAAAGTGCCATCAATTTTATTCATCAAATTAACATCAACAATGCCAACCTAAAATTCACATCACAGATAAGTAAGGAAAGCATCCAATTTTTGGATGTGAAAGTTTACATTAAAGATGTTAAAGTAGCAACTACCGTCCATAGAAAGGCCACTGCTGGTAATTCCACACTCCATCCCAGCAGTGCGCACCCAAAACATCTCATCAAAAATATTCAATTTGGCGAATTATTGCACCTTAAAAGAATCTGTAGCACGGAGGCACATCTACCCATTTGTACAGAACAGACTCTCTCTAGATTCAGGGAGAGAGGATACTGTGAGGCCATGTTGAAGGAGGCTGTCAGAAAAGTACAAGACAAGCCCAGAGAATCCCTATTCTGTGTCAGCACCCATGAAGGAACAGCTAATGCAGATGAAATAGATGTCCCGAGATTTGTAACCACATACACTAAACAGGAGAGAAAGATAGGGTCAATAATAAAATGCAGTTGATCTATACTGCTCACAGATGGTGTTTTAACTTCTAGGCTCCCTTTGCAGCCCACCATCACTTACAGAAAAGGTGCATCTTTGAGAACTCAAATTGTTAAGAGCAGTCCGGAACTAGCAGGGGCAGCGATGTGGTTACAATCTAAACACAGGTTCTCAAAAGGCTCCTCGTGTAGAGCCTGTGAATTTGGGGTAAACTCCACGCACTATTTCACTCCATTCATTCCTGATAAAATCACCATTCAGGGGAGTTTTAATTGTAGAACAGAGTTTGCAGTGTACGTCCTGGCATGCACTTGTGGCTTGAGATATGTTGGCAGCACCAAGCTACAGGTGCATGTCAGGATTTTGCAGCACTTGCGAGCACCTGTTAACAACGATGCCTCCTATTCCGTGGCTCACCACTTCAAGCAAGTACATAACAATGATCTCAACTGTTTGAAGTACTACGTAGTGGTGGCCATTCCTAAATTATGGAGAGGAGGAGACAGGGAAAAACATTTGAGGCAAATGGACTCTAAAATGATACTTGAGATGGATAGTAAATTCCCCAATGGTCTCAACAATACAGAGGATCTACACCATTTCCTATAAAATTACAACCATGATGACAGATAATATTAACATTTAGGGCCAGATGTAGGAAGCCAAATAAGCGACCGCAAACGCCGAAATTTGCAGAATTTCAGCCTTTGCAATCGCAATTTGGCTTTGAGCAATGTAATTAAGATCAAACCTACTCGCAAAATAAGGAATCGTAAAAATTGTGATTCCTTATTTTGCGATTGCATTTAAGGAATCGCAAATTGCGATTCCTTAAATGCAATGTAAGTAGCACAAAAGAAAGTGCACTTTGGCATTAAAGAATCGCTGATTACCAACAACTTCAAGTTGGTGGTAAATAGCGATTTCCTTTAAAAAAGCACTGTTTTGCTTTTTAAAAGTGCCATGTGGCATACATACATGCCCTTAGGGCATGTATGTGCGCCACATGTGCACACATGCACATTTCAGTGGTGCAACAGGGTGTCCTTTGGGAACCCTTGCATCCTTGAAATTACGGCCCGGAATTTGCGAGTGCCTCTTAGTTACACTCAAAGGGCCCGATTCACAGAACTAACTTAAGACAAAATCCTAAACTTACTACCATTTTGGTATTCACAGAAGGCACTCACTCATCTCGGTATTCACAGAAGGCACTTACTTTGGTATTCACAGAAGTTAGGAGTCCTAACTTTAGGACTCCTAAAGGCCTTCCGTGAATACCGAAAGTCTTAAAGTTAGGAATTTTCTCAGTTTAGGAGTAGTAAATTTAGGACTCCTAACTTTACTACTCCTAAACTGAGAAAAATCCTAACTTTAAGACTTTCGGTATTCACAGAAGACATTTAGGAGTCCTAAAGTTAGGACTCCTAACTTCTGTGAATACCGAAATGAGTAAGTGCCTTCTGTGAATACCAAAATGAGTAAGTGCCTTCTGTGAATACCAAAATGGTAGTAAGTTTAGGATTTTGTCTTAAGTTAGTTCTGTGAATTGGGCCCAAATTGCGGGCGCAAATCCTATTCATTCCTGTGGGCCTCTTGGCCCATAGGAATGAAAGGGATGGTATTCCTTGATTGCGAATCTCAATTTGCGATTCGCAATTAAGGAATATTAAGGAATCGCAAATATTTTTGCGATTCCGACCTACATTCAATTTAGCGAGTCCTTAACAGAGATTCAGTAAAAATCGCTATTAAGGACTCGCTAAATTGAATTGACCTACATCTGGCCCTTAATGTTTATTCCCCCGAAACGAAGATTAGATTGGTACAGAAATGCAGAAAGGTTCTCGTGACAGTGGGCCTCCAATTTCCATCTAGGCTCTGATTTTATCAACTAATTTTAAAGTTAAGAATTTCCACAAGGGTATTTAATATTTAATTATTAGTTTTAGCACTTGCACTTTAATAGGTCGTATTGACCAAAAGGTAGCACTTTTAACACAGAGCACTTTATTTGAGTCTGCAGAATTTTGCCCAAAATTTCTTTGAATGAAACAACTTTATTCATACAAGTTGCTTTTATGCTTGACACTCACAAAAAAAAGGGTCAATATGTATGCCAATGCATTTATGCAGGAAGATTAACTAATGTTCTTCGATGTTGATAGTAATCCGTATGTTTATTGATGTTTACATTGTTCTGTTTTTTGTGACATTTGCACAATTATGCCTCTGCATTCAAGCAGTAAGATAAACTGTAGCTCTTCTAAAAGGCAGTCTTTTGCATATTGTCGAGGTTATACAGTGTTATTTGTGATATTTGCACATGTGTTTATTTAAAAAAATTATTTATTTCATGTCCAGTGGCCATCCTAGTAAATATCTAGATATTCCTACACTAGGATATGCAAGTTATCGATTTTAAACAGCATTACAATTAGGTGGTACTGCTTGGTTTTTATCTATTTTCCCTGCTTTGAAATCACATGTTTTTAACACTTAAGTAGAAATGTTATGTATATGCATCATCTACTGGGGTTTGTGCATAATAATACACACAATAACTCTTAATATTGCCAGTCGATCATGATTGAACAATAGGCATTACAATGTAATTTGAAACATCATTTACATCATTTACTATGACACATGTACAGTTTATGTTGTTCATATTGACCATAAGAGAATTTTGAAAGTAATGTGCAACAAGTTGTAAAACAGACTTATCAGTATGCAGAACGACAAAGGTTTAAAAAAGATGGCGAACTAGGCTCTGTGATTAAGGACAAGTGTTGTCTGAAACGTGTCAGATCTGAGGACCGAATAAAACAACAGTGACAAATTTTGTGTGGTTCGTGTTTTCTCTGTTTGCCACACGGCTGTGCGGAAGTGCGGAGAATCCCTTGCATTTTTTAATATAAATATATATATATATATACATATCTATAGGCATATATATCATCATGTGATCAAGGCTCTACGGAGTTGAAACACGTTATGGCTGGCTTACCTCAGGAAAATAAATGTGATTGAATGCACAGAGATGTGGTCCGTGCTCAGTTCTTCTACATATTGAAGTGCCAAGCAGCAGTGGAGTTTTTTTTTTATATATATATATTCACTGAAAAAACCATAGGTTTCATGCACGTTATAGTTAGGAATTGGCATTTAAAAAACCTTTGAAATTCACTGAAAAAACCAAAGGTTTCAGGGGCGTTATAGTTAGGAATTGGCATTTAATAAACCTTAGAAATTCACTGAAAAAACCATAGGTTTCAGGGGTGTTATAGTTATCAGGACATTTCCCTCATACAAAACCCTAGAAATTCCCCTGTTATAGTTAGTTCAGCTAACTATAACTTGCACCCCCGCAATGCACTGCTGATGACGTCACATATTACATCACTCATGACATGGTCAGTGACATCACTGATGACTCCTGTGCCGGGCGTTGCACTAGTGGGTGTGGTTCATGACGAGATAGTCTCGTCATGGGCACAGCGCAACCGTGCTCCATGACGAGACTTTCTTGTCATGGGCACTGAAGAGGTTAATAAAGAGAAAGAAACCTATTCACAAACTGAATTTTGTGGCATGCTTAGTAGCACCACAATAGTACTACTAAAGTGCTACAAAACGCTATTCACAAACCTGAAAATGTAAATCTCAACTTCCATCACTCGTATTTTTTATGGAGAAATCCTCACCCATATATGTTTACTACTTACTACTAAATGTGTTTGGGACTGGTGGATAGCTAGAAAAAGAGGCATACTAGCTAATAAATGGGAATGGTTTAAGGAGGACTAAAGAGGGGCTTAAGGAAGGCTAGCAAGGGGTTTAGTGAGGGTCATCCACCAACCCACAAAAGAGCAAGCCCATTCTTATTCCCAAACTGCACTTCTAAAGTTGCTGCAGCCAGAAAGGAGCCCAAGATAGTAGTATATTACTTCAGTTCAGAGCTGGAGTAAGACTAGTGGATAATTAATTTTTCCCTGATAGCAAAGCCATTGATTAAATTGACAAAAAGTGAAATGACAGATCCGTTAGATCTGGATGCAGAACAATTGGCAGCATTTGAAGAGCTCAAAACTAAAATGTGTGAGGCCCCAGCTTTGGGTATGCCTGACTATGGAAAAGAGTTTGAACTGTACTGCAGTGAGAGAAATGGATGTGCACTTTCAGTGTTAATCCAGAAACATGGGCAATTGAGAAGGCCTATTGCATACTTCTCATCGACACTTGACACTGTAGCCGTGGGGTTACCAGGTTGTCTGAAAGCAGTAGCTGCGACATGCAGAAGCCTGGAACAGAGTGAGGGGATAATAATGGGGTATCCTGTAAGGGTATTCGTACCTCACAATGTGGCAATTCTGTTGACAAGAAGCAGAACTCAGCATATGTCACATAGTCGGCTGACTAAATACGAAAAAGTGATTCTGGGAGCATCAAATGTGACTCTTGAGAGATGTGTGAATGTGAATCCAGCGACACTCTTGTCGGATATTGAAAATGTGGGTATAAAGATGGAAGATGATCATGATTGCTTGGATGTACTTGAGTACTGTACAAAACCGAGACCAGACATAAGGGATATTCCCTTACCTGAGAATGACCATGTGTTGTTTGTGGATGGATCATGCCTGAGAAATGATAATGGTGTGCTATGTGCAGCATATGCAGTGTGCAAAGTTTCAGAGGTTATGGAAGCATCACCATTGAAAGGAGTGAAATCTGCGCAAGTTGCTGAACTAGTGGCATTGACAAAAGCTTGTGAGATTGGGAAAGACTTGAGAACAACTGTGTTGACTGATAGTCAGTATGGATTTGGAGTGGTGCATGACTTTGGCCAACTGTGGCTACAAAGAGGTTTCTTGACATCGGGTGGAACTCCGATAAAGAATGCTGAGTTGATTGGAAAATTGCTTGAGGCGATACAGCTGCCTAAGGAATTAGCGGTTGTAAAATGTGCCGCACATGGTTCAGGGGACGATTTTATCACTGTTGGTAACAGGTTTGCCAACGATGTGGCGCAGTATTGCGCTAAAACAAACCAATCAATTAACAGGGGTAGGATGGAAGAAATGTCTGTTCTTTCTGTGATGTTTACTAATGTCCTAGAAACGTGGGATGAAGTAAAGCAGTTACAAGATGAGGCAGGAGAGGAAGAAAAACAAGATTGGGTTAAAGCAGGATGTGCTCCAAGAGAAACAGACCATGTTTGGGTCTACAGAGATGGCAGACCAGTAATGCCAAATTCAATTTTGTCGTCAATGGCAAGGATGTATCATGGCCAGGGACATCTGGGGA
Source organism: Triturus cristatus (assembly GCF_964204655.1). Classification (NCBI taxonomy): domain Eukaryota; kingdom Metazoa; phylum Chordata; class Amphibia; order Caudata; family Salamandridae; genus Triturus; species Triturus cristatus. The sequence continues at coordinate 336,421,981 of NC_140581.1, read as the reverse complement.
GGGACGCGATGGTAAGGTCCTTTAAACAAACCTTGTACAATGCAAAGTTTAGGACAATTGCGGAGAGCATCTGTCAAAGGTGTTTAATTTGTCAGCAATTCAACACAGGGAAAAAGACAGTGGTGAGTCTAGGGACAATTGGCAGAGAAGGAGGTCCTTTTACAAGAATGCAGATTGATTTCATTGAAATGCCCCAAGTGAACAGACTGAGGTATGTTCTAGTGGTAGTCTGTTTGTTTTCAAGGTGGGTGGAAGCTTACCCGACTAGAAGAAATGATGGGTTAACAGTGGCAAAGTTACTGTTAAGGGAGTTGATTCCTAGGTACGGGTTTCCAGTTACAGTTGAGTCTGACAGAGGTAGACACTTTCAAAATGAACTCATTGGTTTGATTTGTGAAGCATTAAAAATACAGCAGAAGTTACATTGTGCATACCGACCAGAGGCTTCTGGTGTGGTTGAGCAGATCAATGGCACAATCAAGAATAGAATTGGAAAGATGTGTTTAGCCACTGGCATGAAATGGCCAGATGTATTACCTCTTGTTCTGATGGCAATGAGATCTACTCCAGATAGAACTACTGGTCTGAGCCCGCATGAAATAATCATGGGACGTGCTATGCGCCATGCATTCGTGCCTGTGAATAAGTTGGTGTCAATAACTGATGACATGATTTTGGATTACTGTAAAGGCCTGGCTGACGCAGTTCATTCTGTGTTTCACCAGATTGGAGAAGAAGCTACCACACTTGAGAAGAAGCAAGCCCATGATCTGAGTCCAGGTGACTGGGTGAGGATTAAGGTGCACAGAAGAAGAAATTGCTTGATTCCAAGGTGGGGAAGGCCGAGACAAGTCATTCTGACTACGACGACTGCAGTAAAGTGTGCTGGAGTGAAGTACTGGGTACATGCAAGTCATACTCTGAGAGTTCCAAGCCCGAGAGAGGGAACTGGTGAAGAGTATTATGAAGAGTCAGATTCCAGTGATGGTGAAGATCCTGAAGATACGGAATCAGTGAGAAAAGAAGCAGAGAGAGCTTCAAGAGATTCACTGCGAGTATCAGAGGGAAAATCGAGTTCTGTTACAGAGCCTGAAGTTTCGAGTAGCAGTGGAGAAAAAAGAAAAGAAAAGAGAAATCACACAGAGACTACTCCTGAATCAGAAGAGGAGGAGGTTGAAGAACCACTTGAGATTATTCTTGAAGAAACAGGGTCAGAAGAAGATAGAGAGGGACAGCTTGCGGAAGACCCCCGAGGAGGTGTAGGGAACATTGATGAGGAGCTAGGTGAAGGGACAAGTAGACAGCAAGAAGATTGCGTGTCGGAGATCCGAGGAGGGACAGAAGTAGGGAAGTCTCAAACAGTGGTGAAAAAATCTGTGGAGAAAAGAAAAGCTACTGGGAAACGGAAACAAGAGGCACTTGAAACAGATGATGAAGATGAACAAACAGAAGGTCGAGTTCTGAGAAAGAGAACTTCGATTGGAGAGAAGAGTGTTAAAGAATTGAGGCCGAAAAAGGTTGTGAAAGGGGATCGTTGGCCTAACAACCGAGTGAAAAGGGTGAGATACAGAGTAATAAGAGCAAATTCATCAAAAGCTGAACAAGTGAATGAAGTATCAAGCCAAACTTCGAGAGCTGAAGAAAAAGAATCAAAGAAATCAAAAGAACCAGTAGAAATAAGAAGAGTTAAAAGACCCAACCAAAAGTACAGATCACCGGAATGGTCTTATGTGACACTGTCTGAAGAAGGAAAAGAAGAAACAGTGACTCGAGATAATCCGGAAGTGGTCTTGAGAAAAGTGGTTGAGGAAGATACTGGTGAAATTCTGAAAGTACTCTTGACTGACATTGGAGAAGAGTCGAGTACTGAGGATTCCGACGTTGGAGATCTGATACAGTTTGATGTTGAAGAAATTGAAGTGAAGAATGACAAGTATCCAAACTGAGTGAAAGAAGGATTCACTTGGATCAAGTGAACGAGGAAATCATTTGGATAAACTGAAAGCTGAAGAATTGCTGAAGAATTGAAGAAGCTCAAACAGTAGTAGAGTAGTAGAGGCTAAACTAAAATGGCTAACATAGAGGATAATAGAAATAGATGTGCCTTCTTTAAGAGGTGGTGCAGAATGTGCTGCTGTTGTACTGGATTATTAATGCTTCTATGGGGTGTTTTAATTTTATTAGTAACTTTTAAGGTTGAATTTGGAATGGACACAGAGAACATGACTAATATAGAGAAGAATTTACAAAAAGTAGTTCCAATTAGAAGTAGTAGTTACATACACAAAGATAGGTCGATTAATAATTTTTCTAGTAATGTCTTTTCTAAACTGTTATATGAATATGTGAAGACAATGGAAGTGAGGGATTGCTATGTCTGCATGCAATTACCTGCATCCGTCTCAGAGGGTGTTACTTATCACCATTTGCCAGCTACATATGGTATTTCTTGTAGTATTTTAAGTAGTGTTTTTTATTTGTTAGGGAAAGTAGATTATAAGATGTCTAACAGAGATAGTATTTTTGGGCACTTGCCAATGAACAAAGAGCTGAATCCAGCTAAAGAAGCTAACACTTTTGGTGAGATTTTTATTGAAGAAAAAGGACTAACATTAGATTACATTTTTAAGAATAATTTAACTTGCAGTTTGAAAGGAGAGGAGAAAGCTTTCCTGGATATGGTTGAGGAAAGGAGAGTGAACATGCATGGAAAAGGGGGAAAATATGAAGTGAGTGAGACAATTTGGGACATTGAGATGGGAAAAGAGTTGAGAAATGGGGCTAGTCCAACTTTGGATCTAGATGCACCGCAGAAGGGTAAACTATGCATTACCAGAAGGAAATCCCAATATGATACATATTTTGTGGGAACTAGTGAGTGCCATGATACATACTTCATTGCGACAGGTTGGGGTTTCAGAGGTGGAAAAGATACGATTTTTCCAGGAGTGTACTATGTTTGTGGGAATAAGGCTTATTACAAGTTGCCTGACCATTGGTATGGCACATGTTATGTGGGCCTGGTTTTTCCTAAGATTTTTCATACAGATAAAGTAAAAGATGTAGAAGACATTAATTTATTAACACGTTTTAAGAGAGAAACTTGGTCTGAAATTGTGGGTGATATTTTTGGGGTTTTGATTCCAGCAGTGGGAATTTCTTTGAATGCTTATGGAATTCGGAAACTGTCCACAGTGGTTGATCGCTTATCGACAAATACCGCAGGAGGGTTTCTTTTGGTGAATACGGAATTAAGTGCCGTACGTGCCATGTCTATGCAAAATCGACTTGCCCTTGATATTCTTTTGGCTAAAGAGGGTGGAGTTTGTGGAATTTTAAAAGTTCAACATTGTTGTACTTACATTCCTGACGAAAGTAAAGACCTGAAGGTCTATATCAAAAATATTACTGATTTGCATGAAGATTTAGTACCACTTGAGACTGGGAGTTTATGGACTAAACTAGCTAAAAAGATGATAGCTGTTAAGGATTTTATTGCAAAAATAGGTAGTACTATAATAGGTAGAGTATTGTTTCCTTTGTCTTGTATAATTGTTGCTTTACTGATACTAAGATTGGTGTGTGTGTGTTGTAAAAACAGGAGAGGGAAAGAGAAATTGAAAAATGAAAAGAAAAATAAGAATTCAAAAATTTCGAAAAGAGAACCAGAAGAGATTGAACTAGAAGAATTGAGGGAGAGTGTTTATTTAGAGACAAAGAGAGATGATGAAAGAGTGACTGGTGTTTAATGTTGTCTAAAGGGAAGAGACATTTCTGATTTCCTAAAATGGGACTACATTTTCACTAATTTTTTTTTTTTTTTTTTTTGGGTTTATTTGGTGATAAAATCACCAAAGGGGGGATTGCTGGAGCAGAGTTTTCTTTTAGAAAATTCTGGGGCTTTTGAAGCTCTGGCATGTCTATGCGTTTTATTAATTTATTAATATTTAACAATTAATTATTTGTCTTGTGCAAATGTGTTTTACTAATCAACCCGTTTGTCCTAACATAAGAGAAAGTTACATGAGGGTTAGCTTATTTGTGCTGTTCATGTATTTACAATAACGTGCAAGTTTTCATGTTTAAACGTTGCTGTGTGCTATTTATTTTGAGCACAAAACGCTGTCTGAATTAATGCTTTTTATGTCGCAAAGCTAGATAAATGCATACACATAAGGGTATTAGTGGGGTTAACACTGTTTAATCATTATGTTATATTAACGTTATTTTTATTTCTTTTTAATTGAGATGGTCTATTGTGGCCTATGGAGGCCTAATCCATGTTGGCTGATTTGAGAGCCTGGCCTCGAGTGAATATTTCTGTGATGTGGCAAGAGAGACCCCTGCTGGAAAAAGGTCGAAGACAACTGACCATAGTCCTTCTATGAAATTTTCCATGAGGACGGCAGCAGTTTTGGGTGTTCTCCAAGAAAAGTGAAAGTGTCCTTGGTCATCTCGAAAGACAAAGGAGCCTTAGAGGGAAACTCTGAACTGTGGCTCGATGGCCGAGGAGGAATCGGATTAAATATGTTACATGTTTTATTTCCTTGGTTCCTGTTCCGTAGTTCACGTCTTGAGACTTTTCCTGAGCGGAGATTTACAGATGTAGCAATGTTACATTTCTTCCTTCTCGTTCTGCTCAGTGATACAGTTTATTCAGCCAACTTTATGTGTGTTTCTATTGTATTTTCCATTATAAAAACTGTTAGTTTAGGGAGGGCTCTCCCCACTCTTTTGGCCACCTTCACGCGTTGCTGAGGTTCGATGCTGAGGACTCTGTCCTGAGAGACTTTACCGAGAGACTGGTCCTGACCCGTTCTGACACTTAGTTAGAATAGGTAACTATGAGAGATGATTTATTCTGATTGATTTTACTTTGACTAATTTTAGATAAAGTAATATAACTTTTAAACATGGTGTTGAATATTCTTTCTTGTCAATTATTGAGTATATTTTGATTATTGTTGTATAGATTGTATAGAGTATGATTAAGGATAACCATCATAATTAGGTCCTATCGTCCTAGATATAGATGCAGGGTTTCCTTCCCACAGGTCTTATGCTGATAGGAGTATTTGAGCGTATGTTAGTGAAATGGGCCCTAGCGTATGATGAATGTATGTGCGTGTAACTGTGAAATTACTCTATCCGTGGTAGTGGGTTTATTTTAGGTACCCTGATCTCTATCACCAGCACCACGGATAGGCAAACATCGGTACTGCAACAACCTTTAATAGTAAATAGTAGAGGAAGGGGCCTCAAATTAAACCCAGAGGAATTACATTATTTAAAATAGTTATTAGTATAAATAAATATAATTTAATTCAAAACAAAATCTAAAAAAAGATATATATTTATTAATTAATTATATAAAATATTTTAACAATATTTTTTAGTTCATGAACTTAGGTAACATTAATTTTTACCAATAGATAATTGAGTTACTTTTGGTTATTTCTTCATATCACTTTTAATAACTGCTAATGCATAATAAACAAGAGGTCTCTCGCTGCGCGAGCAGTGCTACGCACTGCAACGCTAGGCGAGAGAACTAAAAAGGTACTGTTACTACAGATAGGCATTTATTTTTTATTGTAAACTTCAGAAAAATCATTTTAAATTAATGTCATATATTTTAATTAAAAAATAATAGGTTTAATTCAAATTTAATTTAATAGCACAGTGGCATTTCTTTATTTGATTTACATGTAAAATAAATACATAAAATAAATGTACATTAATATTTAACATAAAACAATTTTTATTAACTTTTTTTTAATCAAATAAACTTTTCCATATATTTTACCTTGGCAGACTCTACAAGTGGGGTGGAGATCGCTGTGGTGAAGTACCGGGGATTTTAGGACCCCAGCGGTGCCAGGGATAGCACCCTATGACTTCGGGTTATCCTGTTGCTGTAGTATTATAAAAGACGCTCTCATGGTAATGTAACAAAGAACTTGGCAGAAGAAGCTGAAATATGAAAAATACATCTTTATTAAACTCAAATGAGTGAGACTACGTCGCACAGAAGCCTTAGCAACTGAATGAGGCAGTCTGCAGAACAAAAACCAGTCTTCTATTTTATACAGAATATTACGCTTTGGGCAACACCGCCCCTGCTTTACAAGTGGTCATTCACATATTTTGGCCTCAAAGAAAAGGCAGAGTCATGGTGACAATCCCACATTCCTGTTCAACCAGCCCACAATTATTTACCCAGCGTGGCTCAGATCCCACATCAGATATCGATAGGCCCCAATAAACATGAGCATCTCCTGTTTGGGAAACAAGCCATAAAGCAGGAACAGTCAGGTGTGAAAGAGATTAGCTGGAGGCTCGTGTTTAATGTAAAGGCTTTATGGTGTGTCAAGCCCTGATGCTAATCACAGGTGGCCAGAGGACGGGGAGCTCGTGAGACCGGACTGACCTGGGGCAGCAGAGCCAAGCTGCCCAGGTCATAGAGAAGTCAAAGGAAGGCACATGTGCTCTAAAGGCTCGTATTTACTTCATAATATGTAGCCTATGTGAGGGCAACCATAAGATGGCCACCGCTCTAAGATGGAACCCACGTAGTGATGTATAATATCGTATACATAGTGCATTTATCAATGAAACGTTATATAAAGCACTTGCACATACCGCATTGGCCATTCGCGGTTTGCTAATACCGGAAGAGACAGGGGTAGGGCCCTGCCTCCTACGCGGTCCCAAATTTTAAAGTACCACAGTGGAGATTGCTTAGGGGCAGTTGCCCCTCCCACCTCTGTTCTTGCCTGTGGAGCTCACTGTCAAGGATGCATTCTATGGACGTGTTGGGGTAGACAGTTTCGCTTCTCTAGCCAACTAGCCCCTTCCATTCAAAGGATACCATGGCCATGGAATGGACAGATTGCAGCCGATTGACATTCCTGACCCTGCAAACGTGTCCTGGCAGATGCTGTTCTAGAGAAACAAACCTTTCCACAAGCTTGGTTTTGCGACATAGAAATCCCAGAGAGCAGTGACAGGGACTCTATTCACCATGACCCTCTGGAATTGACACCTACCACTCTCAAGGATCATCAGCTTACTTCCTGGGCCCACTTCTCAACTAAGGGATACTAGTACCTTCCCTGGTTAAATAATCCCCAATCTATACTAGTCACCTCTGTGGAGTGTCCACTAGTACTCCCCTTCTCCTTATATACTTTACTCATTGCTTCTAAGTTAAGCCTTGACTGCTTTTTGGCCAAGCTACCAGAGGTTAAGCACAGACTAATTTACTAACTTCTGTGGTTCAATCTGACAGGTTTGTGGTTGTTACTTGAGAAGGGAATTTACTTCCTTCAACCAAAAACTCAATTTCTCACATTGGTGACAGCAGTGGTATACAGTGCTTGTGTACTACCATTTGATGATTTCGTGGAACACTAAAATCCCAAATAGATAAGTTGGTACTAGATTAGACCTGTTTTTTTAATTCTCCTTTTTTTCTCTCATTGTTATTTTTTCTGAATTGAATCCCTGCCTCATCTTTTTTCACTTGGGGATTTTTGTTGTTCTTGTGATACCTTTCTAGAACTATAATGGATCCCAGCTGTCAATCTTACCACAAAATGAGGGAGGTAAAGGAATTGCGAAAGGAAAGGGTCCTAGCCGTGATGAAGGGGTCCACTAAGCAGGAACTTTGGGCAGCCCTATATGCTTTTGAGGAACCGCACTTTTGGACGACTTCACCAGAGGACCAATAGGGAGATGATCCTTAGAATGATGATGATGAGAAGAAGGGAAAGGACTTGTCAATGGCTCCATGGGAGAGAGCAGTGTATCCTTTCTAAATCTGTCTACTGAAAAGTTGAAGGACAGACAGGCTAAGAGTGACCTGAAGCTGCATCCAGCCAGACTGGCTGCTGAAGAGAGAAAAGCTGAGGGAGAATTAGCAGGCAGAGGCAGAGAAAGCCTTAGACAAGGAAAGAGTCAAAACCGAAAATGCCATGGCAGAAAAAAAGATGTTGATGTTGTAGGCTCATCAACTGAGCCTTAGGGAGCTGGACCTAAAGCTCAAACAAGCCTCAGAGTCCTTACAAAATAGTGACATTGATACTCCACTGCCCAATGAGTCAGGAGGATCCACATTTACCATAACCTAGTGCCTAATTTTGTTGTGGGGGACGGCATTGACAAGTAGTTTGAGGCCTATGAGGTTGCCCTAGAGATACACAGACTCCATGAGGAGGACTGGGGAGCTAATCTCTTGAGACACATTCCCAGTGAAGGGAGGGATGCACTGTTAGCCCTCGAGAAAGGGGACAGGATGAGGTAAACATTCATTAGGGGCACCCTTATCAAGAAATATGGTTTCACATCTGAAAAGTACAGGCAGACGTTTAGGTACAGCAAGAAGTTAACCCAACAAACTAGGTTGGATTTCGTGGACTATTTTGCAAGGCACTGGCTGGTTGAGTGAAGGACAGTTATGAGCATGATTTCCAGGCGCTGTACAATTTGTTTGTCAGAGAGCACATGTTCAGCAATTGTTTTCTAGGGCTACACCAACATCTAGTGAGCAGTAAGCTCACTGATACCAGGGAGTTTGCTAAGGAGTCAGACCAGTAGCTCAGCATCAGTGTCCACAGGAGGTACCTTTGAGTAACTCAAGAGGGGTGGTTCAGATTACCCTCAGAAGAGTGAAGTAGAGGTCCAGGGTAACACAGAAAAGTCCCAGAATAAGGGGTTGGTTACGATGTCCGTTGGAAAACACTCTGAGCAAATTGGTTTCGGAATGGTTTCAGGGAGTCTGACTGACCGATTACTATAGTTGCGAACACCGTTCGATCAGACTCCCCTTGACTTCCATGAGAGCCTATGTTCCTACCAACAAAACAGGCCCCCATTGAAAAAAGGGGTGGGTGCAGAAAACCTTGCACTCTGTGGCAGGCACCCCATGGCGCCAGTCACACTGTGCATGGTTGGAAAGAGGGGGCATATGGGTACCCCCATGGGCCCCAACCGGAGGCCTCCAGGTGAAGGGAGGCCTGCTACAGGCCACCAAAGTCAGATTCCGACAGCCGATCCAACTCGGCAATGCGGCAAGCACAAAGCAAGTGGTGTTATTTATTTTTGATTTCATTTTACCTATCCCGTCATCTGTCAACTGCCCCCCCCACCACCCTCACCCCACCATCTCACCTCTCTTACCCGTGCCGTCCACGCCTGGTTTAAGGTGAGTCTGGCTGTTGGATATGGCTTTGTTTGTCCCATGACTCTGGCACCCCTAGAATGGGGTGAGGAAGTGGATCTGAGGATGGTCATAGTTGATTGTGACTTATTGACTTATGCCTGACTGCTTTTGTGCCAAGTTACCAGAGGGTTAAGCATAGGTTAATTTAGTGACCTCTGTGGTTCACCGTGACAGAGATTGTAGTTGCTGCCTGAGAAGGGTATTCAGCCCCCTCCACCAAAAACAATTTCTCACAGGATCCTATAGAGTTATCTTTTTGAGATGTTTTTCTCCCCTCCTTTCCCTGGAGAAGACCAGCCCACATCTTCTTGGGATCACCCCCTTTTGGGCACCCTAGTGCGTACCCACACGTCAGCTACCCTTTCAAGCTTTCTGGGGTCAGTCAGCTTGGACTCCACTAGATGCTGATACAATTCTGAAGAACAAATACTTAAGTTATGCTTCTTCATACTCAAAATGTATAGCCCATCATAAGTATCAACTGTGTTGCCCTTCACTCATGTTGTGGGCAGATTTAGATTCCGTATATAGGTTTCCTGATTTATGCCCTTATGTAGGTACAATTCACATTGCCCTTATTTGGACATAGAAATCCGGCCCTTATGTAGACATTGTCCGTACAAACCATACACAGGCATGACCACCTACATCCGTCCATCCACAAAATCTTGGAAAACCAGACCCTTAAGCCTTTAGGAATTTCCCTCAGCTTGAATATTGATTTCTCCAAGAACTCATTAAGTATGCATGAACATCTATTCCTTAGGGGTTCATTCATGACGTTCCTCTGCCCGACATTTACATCAATACTGGCATTCCTAGACACCTTCAAGGTATAAATATGCCAGCACTTGCCCTGGCAAATTACGGTTCCGGGAGGATTCGATCGAACCCAGACTACGCGGTTTGCCACGGCAAGTTCGGAAGGAGATCGAGTTCCAGCCTGATGCACTGACCTGATGCTGCCATCCTCCTCGCAGAGAATCCAGCTCCAGTGCTCTCTGACTTCCCTTGCGGGGGGTTAGACTATCAAGTCCAGAAAAGAGATTCCTACCTCTCTCATTCTAAGGTATGGAGCTGACTAGAACTTAGAGAAACTTTTGACACCTCTTGGCTAAACTAAAATATAGCTAGTTATACTTTAGAAATGGCACCTACTTCAAACCTCGTACTGCACTTAGGTTAGGTACACTGGGGTAGAACAAATTAGAAGCATCAGATGAGTATCACATTTTCGCATTATGTTATTTATTTATGTATTTTGATTAATATATGTCCTGGCTACAAACCATGCTATTGCAGTATTGTTTTATCTTACTGCTAACCTCGTACATATTGTACTTCGCAGTCTGTCTTACGATTGTAGCAATTCATATCTCTTGCTTGAGAAATAAGACTGTTCAATAAACCCTTTTATTGAAACGCCCACCTCTCTATTTCTGTGCAACTCTGTAGAAACGAAGCATGCACGATTGAATGAGTGAAACTGCTATCTATTATTTCCACGATTCTGAGACTGTTCCGATTCTAAAGGGAAACAAAGTTGTCATGTTTATGCGGTTGTCAGAGACGTACCCCTTCTTGTATATTCGAGAAGTTTCTAGTGACCTCTTAGTTAGCTGGCACACACAAGTAATTAAGTTTAATATACTCGATAGAGACATACTGACCTTAGTCCTATATCAAATCTATAGTGTATTTTATTCCAATGCGCAGAGCCTATCAGCGATATAGGAACTACACTACATGGCGCCCAATGGTTTGGTAAGGCACTAATTTAATGCTAGATACTGAAGTAACTCAGTTGTGCTTTTCTCAGAGACCCTCTACTCATAAAACTCAATAAGATGTCTGGAGTGTGTAGGGATAATATCCGCCATAGCTGAGTAGGACGAAAGTCCTATGTATTAGCTGTTTTGTTCAACGTTGAAGGATACAGTGTTCCAAAATATTGTGCACCTTATCTTTGTTTCCTTGAAACTTACTCTGCATTTTTCATTTAAACAATGTCCGACCACAATGATGTTGTCGTTGAAAATGGTACAGCTGCGGCTGACGTTACAGGTTTTAATGAAAACGAAGCGGGTGTTATACACATCCCACCAAATTTAAGGAGAGCCATCATTCTAAAACTTATAAAACATGGTCTGACAACAAGAGGTGGTAGAGCAGTGTTTGTGATAGAGGCACATGAATCTCACCAGACAGAGGTATTCTATTAATGGATAGTATTCCCAGAATCAAATCCAGTAACACACTTGTTTCACTTCTACAAAGAAGATGAACCACCTGAGGAATATATTCCTTTCGAGGATTTTGAAATTCCACTCACATACCAGGAGCATGAGCTCTGGTTTAAAGGCGCCCTAAAACATTACAATCACATTACCAGGCTCAGTCCGCTAGGTACACCAGGAGCAACATGGCCGATTTTAGCCGGCTACACACCTCATCCTGACATTAAAGAAATGTCAGATGTAGAATTACTTGCTCAACTAAAGGAGCTAATCAAAATTTATAGACAATTGGTTCAATATGTCATGTGGACTTCACAGTCCAACCACCATTAACCATTCAAAATCCAACACCTCATCAGGGGAATACACTAAAAATCACTCCACAGACTTTACACACAGTCATGGGTTAAATGCCCACAAAACGTGAACAAATTCCATTCTGGATAGCTCAAAAAATTACTCAAATCGAAGAAGTATTTCCTAATACTAGGCTTTATGAGAAACACAGAATTCTAACAATTTGTTTACCAATAGGGATCACACCTCATCTGGAAAACTGTACCTCTTGGGGCACATTCTTTGCTGCTATCTACACAAAAACACATGGTGTTCCGTCAATGGCGGTAATACCTGACGTCCTGAAACAGATTCAAAACGAATACGGGGCAGAGCCTGCTCTGAATTTAGGTATGAAGTTACTTAAAAATTTCGACCAGGTCTCAACAATAATATTATCTGATATTAAAGGAGAAGCAGCATCAGTGGCAATCTGCCAGAAACTAAGGGAATTTGATGTAACACAACAACCTCAAGAACTAGCCAGAATAATTGAAATATCCTATGAGGAATTAGGCAGAGACAGTCTGGGAGGAAAACCAGTAAAACCACAACTCTCTGAAACTCCTGATAAGGTCTTTCCTAAAAACACTCCTACATCTTCTAAAAAGAAGTGGGAAAATAGCAAACAGAATTCCAAAGAGAAGCATTCTCATTCCCGAGGCAGGTCTCCTCCACAAAAGGAGCCCTCTGAAAGGAGGTACAACCTCAGGAATAGGGATAATTTGAGAAAACCTGAAAGGTATCAGGACAATGATAGACGTTCCTCTCGTACCTTTCAGATATAATCACAGACATCCGAAAGAAGAGAATGGTCAGAAAACAAGGAAGAATGCGTGAAGTCCAAAGACGATCAACACGTTCAGAAAAATAAAGCAAAACCTCAATTCTCCAAGAAAAAGGTAGCAGGTCTGAAGATCAGACATGCTGAGAATACTGAGAACCCAACTCAGGAACGGAGAATGGGCCCAGACCATGCTGGACAGTACAGCAAAAGTTACAATAGCTCGCTAGAACCTGAAGGGACTTCTGGAGACAGTGGACTTGAATGAAGACATACAAGTTGAGACTGTAGACACCAGGGTTAGTTCTCCACATAGGTTATATAAAATAACACTCCGGATGGAGGGAGACATACCAAGAAAAGTGAAAGCACTCTTTTGGGAGCATCTTTCAAAGGGTTATGATATACTTCTAGCAGAACAGGACTGGCCACCAGAATTTGTCAGGGAGTGGCCACATGGCGAGCCCATCATTATGCCTACCTTCTCCAACCATGTTCCAGTTCATTTAAAATATACATTAGCCAAGAAATGGGCAGTAGCCCAAGCCCCAGCACTGTATAAAAATCATGTACGATGGGATGAGGACTCACCTCACCATAAAATCCAGTTAAAAAATCAACCGACTGCACAAAGGCAGTACCCAGTTAGCAAGAAGCTAAAAAACAGGTCAAGGAGATTTTAGATCAACTTGAATATCAGGGGATGATTGAAACATGCACCTCTTCAATGAACAATCTTTTGTTTCCTGTCTCCAAACCAGACAATACATATTGTCTAGTTTTGGATTACAGACACTTAAATTATTGTTGCAAAACATTTGCAGTGCAAAATGCACATGGTAATGCAGTAATGAATAACAGTGTGCGTAAAAAATATAAAACCACATTAGACATTTCAAATGGTTTCTTTTGTCAAAATATTGCACCAGAAAGAAGATATTTGACGGCTTTCTCAATAATAGGGACACAGCGTCAATTTTGTCGACTGCCCCAGGGATTCAAAAACAGCCCCGGGTTATTCTCAGCAAGGGTAACAGAGTTACTTCAAACTTATGATGACGAGGCATTGTCATATGTCGATGATATATATCTGACAGACCATGACCTGGATAGGCACTTGAACAGGGTGAGCACCATAATATTGGGCTTCGCCTCAGAGGGTCACAAATTCAACTTTAACCCCTTCCATGCCCATGACGGAACGGTTCCGTCATGAGCATCGGTTGCGCTGTGCTCATGACGGAACCGTTCCGTCATGGGCCCGCCCGCGCTCGAACCCTTCAGCACCGCGGGGGAATTCCCGCAGCGCTGAAGGGGTTAAAAAGTCAAGAATTGCCCACCTCAAAGTCCTTTTCCTAGGATGTGAACTATCAAGTGAAGGCAAAAGCCTGACAGCCAACTTTTTAGAAAAGTGTGCTCTGCTCCAACCGCCAAAAACGCTGAAAAATTTACAGTCGATTCCAGGTTTCCTGAATTTTGGAAGAACTTACATTTTAAATTACGCAGAAAGGGTTAAACCTTTCTACGAATTAATCAAACCTGGTTTTAAAATCACACATTGGACACAAAAACACACACAAATTTTGCGTTCACTCCAAACAGACATGTTATCAACGAAACACTTGCAAACACGCGTAAACGTACGCAACTTAGTGATCCGAATAATTCCGTGTCAATGCGGATTCACCTCCATAACTTTTAACGAAGGTGAAAAAGTACCAATTGCATACAAATCCTAATTGTATACACAAGCAGAAATGAAATTCACTTCCACAGAAAAAATTCTGACAGCAGTTCAAACCGCTGTAGCAAAAGAAAGAGCCCTAGCACAGGGGAAACGCATTATGGTTGTGACTCCTGTACCACCCCTAGAGGCAGTTACAAAGGCTAGCATTCCAAATGCAAAAGCTTTACATCTGAGCTGGATACAATGGGTTAATTCTCTTGCTGCAACTGATGTTGAATACATTTTTGATCCATATTTAAAAACACAAGCATTCCTGCAATATGAACACGAATGTCCTCTGCCTACTGAAATTCTCCCTCTTGACCAGTACGAATTTATAATTTATACTGACGGATCTGCACAACTCGCTTAGTGGGAGTAAAAAAGCTTACAGTGCAGCGTGTGCTATCATTAAAGGTCGCATGCAAGATGGCAAATTCAGACCAATGGTCACAAAAACAGAGATTGTACAGCTCAGCGAGCTGAACTACAAGTATTCAAGATGGCACTTGAAAACAGGGATCGCGAATTCCCCACACTCATAGTGTGTGATTCTTTTTATTGTGTTCAATCCTACAATGAATATTTACAGAATTGGATTCCAAATGGTTTCAAAGATGCAAAAGGTGGCACAATCAAGCACACATTGCTTTGGGAACAAGTAATTCAGTTGTGAAACAGACTACAGAACACTCACGTGATACACACGCTGAGTCGCCAAAGTGATGGCGTTCACGTTGAGGGTATTCATTGTCTGATGAAGCGGCGAAAGGGGCTGTGCAAATGGCTTCAGTAGCTGCAATCACTCGTTCAAAAATGAAAATAGACAGCAAAATAATGCTGGCAGTCAATGCATCAAGCAAAGGCAGCGGTGCGGCATTACCTAAAATGTTTCCACTCAAATATTCATATATAATTGATGCAAATGGCGTTCCATTTGCTTGAATCCCTGGAGTGGGGGATAGAGTAATTCCAAACGGGGAATGTAGAGCAGCTTTGATTTATGAAGCGCATCTGGGAGAGGGTCTGATACATCAGGGGATCTCAAAGACAATTTTAAAACTAAAAGAGATGTACTGGTGGCCATGGATGAATACTTTCATTCACATCTTCATTAATACCTGCATAGACTGCAATAGAAATCGCAGTACAGAACGCCACCAGATACCTGACTACAACACAGCAAGGCCAGTTCAGACACCATTATTAGACAGCATTAGACTATCTACGTGCAGGCGTCCTCTTGGACGAATGCAATCCCAGAAATACTAAGTCTAGGTTCCTATGGATGTGGCCTCATCGCTCGGCTGATGCTCAAACTGTTATAATAGATTTGTGAGTCTTTATCGGCACATACACAATAGGCAAACTACATTCTGACCAGGGTCCTGCGTTTAGCTCTAGGGATTACAAAGAAGCCATGGCCAGTCTGGGCGTAGCATTGCAGTATTCTTCTCCATTCCATCCTGAGGGAACTTCTGTTGTGGAAAGAGAAAAACGGGACATAAAGCAGTCTATAACAGCTAGGGTATTAGGTTCAGGTGATGGGTGGGTCAAACATATATATGTGGTCCAGCGCGCACTAAACAACTTGCCAAGAAGTTCTCTAGGGGGTGTCACTCCGTATGAGGTCCTGTTTGGGACTAGAATGTTGGTTCCGGACTTAGATATGAAAGGCAAGTGGTGGAAAACAAACAATTTGATATCAAAGATCGTTTGGCTGTTTTACAGGACTTAAATGAACTTAGAACGCAACAAAGCAACGTGGTCCTGAATCCAACCACCACTGAGAAAAATCAGGCCATCCCAGCAAGGCCTGTCTGGATCCCAAAGCTTGGGGATCTAGTCAGAGAAAAGATTGCGGACAAGAAGCAATTTGGGCCTTCTTACAGGCAACCAGTACCTGTCCTAGCAATCCACGGATCAAGAAGAATACTTTTGCCGCCCCTTGCTGGTAAAAAGGAGAAAAGATTTGTGTCCATCAACCTGATCAAACTACACTATGTGGCCGATACTGAACAGTAGGCCAAGTGGACTCCGCCAATATAGCAGACGCACTCCTCTAGCTACAATACAAGAGGTTCAAACTGATAGACTCATCACCTTTGAAGATTCAACACTAAGAAATAGAGGACTAAGCAACAATGCTATGGACCTTGTTCCTCTTGAGACCCAAATAACAGTTTGTCCTGATGCACCTGTTTACAACGAAGTAATAAGTGATCAACTGGTTCCAGTAATTTCATCAAATACGGATGCAATTCCAACCATTGACAGAACTGCTTCTGGCTTTTTCATGAACTTTGATACATTTTCTGAGGATCCCAGCGAACGACGCCAGTACAAAGAACTTTGAAAAAACAAGCAACAGACTTTTTTCATCTACTGGAAAAGACTGATTTCACCATGGATTGAACTATGGATTGTTTTGGGAATATTCTTCTTTCTACTTTGGTTAGCTCTGGTAATAACACTGGGTATGCTGATTAATGGAAGATATATTCAAATGGACACAGCAAGTAAAATAGTGAACTCACTTCTCCAGCCACACAAATCATCCCATCGTGAAGCAAGAGACTTGTCAGCAGTGAACATCACAGCGATACCTATACCAGATGGTATAGTTTGGGACAAAACCGAATATGACATTTTTGGCCCGTCGGAGCTTTTGAAGATTCCACATTTATTGAAACCAGTACCTTTTCTGATGATTGGGACTTCGAGACTGTCAATAATATGATGTCTAATCTAGAGATGTCAACTGCATTTACTAATAATTAATATTTACAAGGTTCATAAGACTATTAACAAGTGTATTGTTATAACCACTATGCTCATCATTTCTTGCATAAATCTGCAACACCTAGAAATGTATTTATGTATAACCAATGGAAACATTGTCCTACGCCACCAAAGGGTAGCTCAAAAACATTTGCAATTAAATTTACATATTTTTCAGAGTTTAATATCTCGAATGCAGAGACATTTTACTTTAAGAATGTCAATAAGACAGAAATGAAAACTATGTTAACGAATACCAAACAGATTTATTCTACAGCCTTCATTGCCCAACTGTCTAGATAGGGTTACGACTTTTGGAAAGACAACATTGAGACGAAAACTGTCTGGGGTACTAAAGATTGGCAAGTACAGGGAATAGAAGCTTTGTTTAGGGCCTGTATCATCCCTGATCAAATCATGTTTTTGAACGACACTGTCCAACAAACATCATGCCTTGGAAGAGCCAAGATAAAAGACATGAACACTCCGTCTATACCTGCACCTACAGTGCACGCACTACACAGGGGGAGGTCGACGTACATACTATTTTGAAAAATAACAGATCAGATCTTGAATGGAAAAAATGGTTGCTCTGGCCCTTAGACACAAACAACAATCAAGATAGATTCCTGAACAAGCCACAAGCTTTTACCTTTCATAGGCCAGAACCACGTTATGTCCAAAGACAGCATCCGTGGGATAGTAACAACTTACAGTGTAGGGAAACTTTGCCTTGATTGGCTACAGAAAGCTACACTAAAGGATGTAAAACAACACTTAACTTTACTTCAAGAAGGTGCAGACCCTAGGGAATTCTTGCTAGGACCAAGAAAACCACGTCTAAAATGTTTCATATATGCCGGTATCTACGCTGCTTATAATGAAGCATGGAAGGTCACCCAAGCAGAGACTGCAGAACGAATACGAGAAATTGATCGTATTCATTTAGAGAAATCTCTCTCTGTAGTAGACAATGGGTTAACGACTCTGTCGTCCAGGATATAGTCTTTGGACAGCATTGTATCCTCTGTCATAGACATCATCGAACAAGACTTAATCATGTTGCAACATGGTCAGTCACAGCTACGTTCTATCATGCTATTAGGCTGGACGCTTCAAAACCTGCGTTCTGGATATGTGCCTTGGCGTTTAATCAATACTACGTCACTGTTTGCAGAATTCAATCTCACTGATAGACAGATCAAAATGGCACAAAGGGGAGCAGACTATACAGTGCTGAGCATTGAAAAACTGGAGAAATTACCATTCACAGTGGCAGAAAATCCAGCTACTGAGTGGATCATACATGGTAAGATTACTCTGCCTGTTACGATTTACCATTTTCAGTATTGCCTAAAAATATACCAGCAGGCAAATATGAAAGGTTGGGTAAAGAATACATCAAGACATCTTGGGATTTACCTTACACACAGATGTCGGAGTGGGGGACGTGAAGTGTTTCTTAGCGATGAAAACTGTGAACATGCACTAAGCGGTTCTCTCCTTTGTCAGGGTATTAACTTACACGGGTCCTGTGACGGTTCCACTACAAACTTATCCTGCCACCTGCACGGTTCACCGGCAGCAGTGATTAATCCAATCTTTGGTCAACTTTCAAATGGGAGTTACATTATGTTGAATGATCACATCTGCTGTGGCATGCTGCCAGGTATCCCATATCTAGTAATGGTTACATCCAGGGTCACTTGCTGTATGCAAGTCTTGTTTCCTCAAATAGACATAGTCAGGGAGTTGCCTTTATGGCCTTCACTGAATATCTCTTCTATACGAATTGATACTCTAAGCAGAATGAAAGCCATTCTTTTACAAAAAACTGTGCCTTAGACCTCTGCCAACGAAACCTATGATCTCCAAGTCGCAATGACTTCTGCGGAGATACATACCCTTTTGTATACAAACTGCCCTGTGCATTGATCAGAAATGTTAGGTCGTATCTTAAATATGTCTGATACGAGCGGTATTGTACATGTATTTAAGAAGGTTTGTGCAGGACTGTTAGCACCTTTTCAAGAAGTCCTCGGAATTTTTCCAAACTTCGTGCACTCTGTGCTTGGTGGACTGCCGCTCCTTTTAGCACTCGTTGCAGAGATACTATTTTTGCTCCTACTACTACGATATGGCAAGCCAAATCACCAGCGACACCCAGTTCACCATGGAAAGAACTCTATTGCAGATGAAGTGTCGGGAGCGCATCTACCAAATTCTGAGTTTACCTCGTCTACGAGAATTAAACACCACTTGGTTTCTGTCATTCAGACCAATCGGGCAAAATTGCATCTTACCTGTTCTACACTGCCTGCTATGCGGTGAAGAATGCGTGCTAGACATTTGTCTGACACTCCCATCAGTCATGCCTACGGATATCGATACTCTGCTGGACCCGATAACAGCCCATGCTATGTGTTGTCCCCAGCGGCTACCAATCCTGACGGCGGCATTCATTGAGATCTCACAGACGCAACATGCTACTGCTGAGGTATGAGAGGAAACACCAGGCGAGCAGGTAACATCTCATCCGGACATTACTGATGCTTCCCATGCTGAAGGCGATCGTTCTCATCTATGTGCTGTTGATCTTCTACACGAGGTATTCCAACCCTCACCCACAACGGTAGACGACTTGTTGTCTACAGCATTAGAACATTTTATGTTTTCTCCATCCCCACACACTGACATTTGATTCAGGCACACAGTGTTCCGGAGAGACTCTAAATTTGGCCTTCATTCTTTTTCAAACGTAATACTGACTTTGGAAATTTTTCTATGATACATATTTTTCTTCCCCGTCCCAAAACTGTATTTTTTCATTTTTTAGCACAGTAATCTGCTTATAGTAGAACTATTCATAGAGAACAGAATTCTTTGATAACACTTCCAGGGAGAGTATGCCACCTTGTCATGAATAACAATTTGACTTGTGTAACCTGATATGAAATAGTTTAGGCCTCTTTTTCTTCTGTATTTAAGAGCCATTTCATCACATGTAAATATTTTGGTTCATTCATTTAGCATTCCAATGTGATCCTATGCTTAGAATGTGACTTTCCTTTAATATGTACAACACTTTATGCATAGCAATGGTTTTGTAATGCATTTTTAGAACATATATTTTAGATATGTTTTTAGCTTATTTTAGCACACCCATGCGATACTCTGCTTTAAGATATGTTTAGAACGTTTAGATTCCGTATATAGGATTCCAGATTCATGCCCATATATAGGTACAATTCACACTGCCCTTATTTGGACATAGAAATCCGGCCCTTATTTAGACATTGTCCGTACAAACCAAACACAGGCATGGCCACCTACATCTGTCCATCCACGTCACAACAAAATCTTGGAAAACCAGACCCTTAAGCCTTTAGGAATTTCCCTCAGCTTGAATATTGATTTCTCCAAGAACTCATTAAGTATGCATGAACATCTATTCCTTAGGGGTTCATTTATGATGTTCCTCTGCCCGACTTTTACGTCAATACTGGCATTCCTAGACACCTTCAACGTATAAATATACCAGCACTTGCCCTGGCAAATTGCGGTTCCCGGAGGATTCGATCAAACCCAGACTACGCGGTTCGCCACGGCAAGTTCGGAAGGAGATCGAGTTCCAGCCTGAGGCACTGACCTGATGCTGTCATCGTCCTCGCAGAGAATCCACCTTCAGTGCTCTCTGACTTCCCTTGCGGGGGGTTAGACTATCGAATCCAGAAAAGAGATTCCAACCTCTCTCATTCTAAGGTATGGAGCTGACTAGAACTTCGAGAAACTTTTGGCAATTCTTGGCTAAACTAAAATATAGCTAGCTAGAATGGCACCTACTTCAAACCTCGTACTGCACTTAGGTTACGTACACTGGGGTAGAACAATTTAGAAGCATCAGAGTAGTATCACATTTTAGTATTATGTTATTTATGTATGTATTTTGATTAATATATGTCCTAGCTACAAACCATGCTATTGCAGTATTATTTTATCTTACTGCTAAACTCGTACATATTGTACTTCGCAGTCTGTCTTATGATTGTAGCAATTCATATCTCTTGCATGAGAAATAAGATTGTTCAATAAACCCTTTTATTGAAACGCCCACCTCTCTATTTCTGTGCAACTCTGTAGAAACGAAGCATGCACAATTGCCTGAGTGAAACTGCTGTCTATTATTTCCACGATTCTGAGACTGTTCGGATTCTAAAGGGAAACAAAGTCGTCATGTTTATGCGGTTGTCAGAGACTTACCCCTTCTTGTATATTCGAGAAGTTTCTAGTGACCTCTGAGTTACCTGGCACACACAAGTAATTAAGTTTAATATACTCGATAGAGACATACTGACCTTAGTCCTAGATCAAATCTATAGTGTATGCTATTCCAATGTGCAGAGTCTATCAGGGATATTGGAACTACACTACAATCAGCCTTCCAGTGTTTTCAATGAGATGTTTAGAAAATCTGTCCAAAATTTATGTCACTCATTGTGGGTGACCTTCAACGGCTTCAGGTACTTCTCAGGAATAAGACCAAGTTTCTTCACTTGGGCATCCTTTGTGTGTGTGTATGAATCAGCTACACCCTCCTCTAGAGTCAGGAGTGTATCCCTCCCTAGTCTATCCTGCAAATTCCTAATGCTCTCTTATAGGAAATGAACCATTTTTCAATGTCACCCCCTACCACAAAGCTATACACCATACTGCAAGCTAGGGGTGTGTGGACCCCTTGAAGACACCTCAGCGTTGCTTCCACCATGTTCACTGAATGGCAGTTCCAGTCTGGACTTCCTATCTATTAAGGTCAGTCTTTTCTCCTCTAGTGCAAACTTCTCCCACAGGACTAGAGGAGTCAATTTGGCCTTGTGAAGTCTTTCTGACTGTAAGACATGGTACTCCATTTGGTGGGCTGCCAGATATGAGGAGCTCATGCTGTAGGCACCCTTAATTCCTGCTCGAGAAGCTCCTTTGAGACAGAACATCATCTGTTTCCTTCTCTCTGTGGTTTTTCTCAATCTCTTCATCTCCAGAGGTGATCTGTCCTTGGTGTGCCTCCTCCCAGGTCCGAGGGCCTTCTCATAGTCTGCCTTCCTGGCAGTCAGGTTTATCTTCAGCTTCCTTGTGCATTGCCATTATCTCCATGATAATTCTTTATTGTTTGATTACTTAAAATCTTACAATGCGACATTATACAAATAATATATACTACAATATAAAACTACTAAAACAAGATAAAAAATGCAGCATCAAATTCTAAACCAGTTGCAATATAAATAAACCAATTTCATAATGTAAACAAAGTTTCATACTGTGCTAATGTTTTCTTAATTATGATCTTCCAATTTGGCTCTTACTCTTAATAAAAGCTTTACAAAAGCAGAAATCATACTTATATCATTAGGATGCAGACATCTTATCAAAGCCTACATGACCTTATTCCTCGTGCATTAAAAAGTATCTTAAGTATAGTTTTTCTTTTAGTTTGCAGTTCGGGGCAGGTACATAATAAATAATTAATGTTCTCCTCTCCGCTTTTACATAATCTGCATAAGGTGTCCCCTTCCAAATTTATCCATGGAGGGAGATGGCATAGTCCAGGTAATACACCAAATCTTACCTTTATAAAGATTTAATTGTTTTTTAATAACCATGGTATTTCTAAATATGATTGAATTTGCATTTTTTTAAACCCACTAATTATTGGCCATGCATGTTTTCTTTTTGCCAATATGTCTTTATCTCGTACAATTGATCGGTGCCTTTTTGAACGACTCCTTGTTTATTGTGGTATTCCAGATTGACATCACTTCAAATTCTTCCAGCGCTATATTTAAATATTTCCAGGCTTGTAATTTTCTGTTGTTATTTATTTCTTGCCATAGTAGCTGAGACATTTGATTTTCATGGTAATTTTTTATCCTGTTCCATACTTTATTAAATTGGCCCTTTCTTGCGTACAACTGGTTATTTAGAACAAACTCCAGCCTTATTTGTGCTGGCGATGCATTATTTGGTACCTGAAAAAGGGATTTAAAAGTTTTGAAACTGCATTGTTTATAATCACAGTATCTTTCCCACTTAATGCCTCACTACCATATGTTAAAGTAGGCAGGAGTTTTGCCGATATAACCTTTAAAAGGAGGCAATAAGTAAGATTTCCGAATGATTTCTGCAGAATCCTAAATGCTGCTGTCAAAGCATTTGCCTTCCTTTGTAGATCTAATTTTTGCGGGCAAAATTTTCCATTGTCATTGAATAATACCCCCAAGTACCTATATGTTTCAACTTGTTCTAGTTGGATATTCTCCAGAAACCATTTGGATTTATGTTTTAATCTTACGTTCTTAGTGATAACCATTACTTTAGTCTTGGTTTCATTTATCACCATTCCGTGTTCTTTTGAGTATGAAGCTATTCGATCTATTAGGTGTTGTAGTCCCACTTTTATTTGGTTTAGGAGAATGACATAATCTGCATATAGCAGATTAGAAATTTGTTTACCAGATATTTTAGGCGGGTGTGCATTTATTTCATCCAGGGCCTCCGTTAGATCTGCTAGAAACAAGTTAAAAAGTAGAGGGGCCAATACACACCCCTGCTTAAGACCTGTTGTTGTTATTATTTCCTTTGTTAGTGTCTGACCATCCCCCATGAGCACTCTAACCCATGTATTAGTGTACAGAAGTTGAATTAGTTTTAACAGTTGTTCCGGAATATTTTTTTGCTACAATTTTTTGTCATAAAAGGCATCTGTGCACACAATCAAAAGCCAATCTACAATCTACAAAGCACAAGTACAAAGGTTGTTTCATTAAAATTGTTTTGTCCATTAAAAGTTATTTGTTGTAGTTTCAAGTCCCTTAATAAACCCAGTCTGATTCAGAGGTAATATCTTATTATCCGTTGCCCATTTGGCGAGATTTATAAGTAAGATCCCCACAAACGACTTAGCGTCTGTGTCTTGTAAAGTTATTAGTCGATAATTTTCAGGGTGGGCCCAGTTTCCTTTTTTATAAATAGGCAATATTAACGACCCTCTCCAGGACACGGGTATATTTCCCGTCCGAACTATTTCTTTAAAGACTTCCGCAAGGTGTTCTGACCACAAATCCGTTTTTTCCTTGTAGAGGGCAAACAGAATACCGTTGTATGTCAATTTGACCACTCTTGTTGTGATTTGGTGTATTCATCCTGCTCTGAGTTCCTTCCCTTATCTTTATTTTTATTTTACAATCAGAATTTAGATGATTTACAAGAAATCTAACCCATTCTTTTTCCGTTAGTATGGATGAGACCACTAACTTATTAGGTCTCACTAAGCCATTTATCGTTTTCCAAAATTCCCTTGAATTTGTTTGGTTACTTGCGTAGAAAAGTTTAGACCACACGTTTTGCTTAGCTTGATTTCTTTAATTCCAGATCTGTTTCCTCAAATTCTGATTTAGGGTTTTTAATATAATTGGTAATTCGTCATTATGCGGGAAATTGGTAATCTGTCTTCTTAAATTGTTACGAGTCCTTCTCAGTTTTTTTATTGTATAAGGTAAATTAATATCTGATTTTCTTTTCTCTCCTTGTGTGATTTCTTTCTCCTTAACTTCAGCTACAGAGTCCTGGGGTTTGACAAGTTTACGAGTAGTTTACCCATTGTTCAATTGGTGAAGTCAAGATCTTATATTCAAAACAATCTCTAATGAGTTTTTGCACCAGTTTATTGATCTCCTCTTTGTTATATACCGTTATATACGGTCCAGATGAGCTTCCTGTAGTTGATCGTTCCCGTCTGACCTTGCATGGACAGGTACGTTTGATGCTTTTCACTCATGAAATTTGTAGTGAATATTTGTTGACTATGATCACTGTCAGGAACCTTCCTCAATTGATACGAGGTAATGTTGCTAAAGATATTAAGTGATACAATTGTATAGTCAATCCTTGTCTTTGCATTATAGGACTGGAAAGTAAATGCTGGAGGTGAGTCTAACGTGAATCTCCCATTTAATATTCGTAGTCCCGTTGCTTCAATGTCCTTTATAAAATTTGTTCCTATTTTACTTCGAAGGGCTTTTGTTTCTGTATCTAGTACCTGATGAGGAATAGCCCATTGGTGGTCTTGTGACTGCGTGATGTCATCTCTGATAAATGGTACTAAAAGATTTAGATTAAAATCCCCTGTAAGTATAAAGTCTACAAGTGGGTCATCCAACATTTGTTCCAACAAAAAACTACTAAGGGTGGCACACATATTTACCCTTGTACTTTGTGTTGGATATATATATACATTAATCAAAAATAGAGTCTTTAATTTATTTTGATTGTTTGTTTTATATATTAACTTTACCATTAGGATATTAGGACTAATTGTATCCAATTGTTCATGTTCAACTATTAAGTCAATGGATATGAACATTGCTAACCCCCCACTCGGACGGCCATATTTATGTTGTTTGATTGCAGTCTCATAGTAGCCTTTATATCCCTGTAGCTTAATTGGATTGATTCCCCATGTTTCTTGTAGCAAAATAATCTGGTACGAATTAAACATAGAGTTTAAGTGGGCGTTGTTGACTTTACTTCCTACCCCATTTATATTCCATGAACACATCATGAATTTTTCCCTATCCTTTTTTTCTTCCTTTGTTGAGGTAATGGCTGTGTTCTGTCATAGGTCCTTATTACCGTGTAAAGCCGATGATATCCATTTTTCATTTATTCCTATTGACTTTTCTATTTTACTTTGGGCCAGTATTGCCTCGATATCTTGCTCTGATCTTCCAAAGGCATTTTTAAGTATGGAGGGAGCCAGTTTGTTGTTCTTTCCCTTCTGTGTCATATCCTCTTCATTGATGAGAGGGTTTGGATACACCTTTGGAACTCGCTTACTGATTATTATACCCCAGCTGTTGAATATTTCTTGTTCATTTATGACTTGTTCTGCTACTGGCACATAATTTACAGTTATCAAGGTCAATGTCTGGGTACCCTCAGTATTTGGTATGAATCCAATAGATTCAATATCCTAACTCGTCACTTTTGCTAGCGATGGGATTGATTTGAAGAGGCGAAGGATGTTTCCTCCATTTAGTGTATCTTGATTACCTCTAGAGACAAATTCTGGTTTAAAAATTAACTGTACCTTCTCATTGGTTGACTGGTCTTTATTCCTTTCTTCATCTAAATTTTGTAGGACTTTATATGTAACTTGTTTCTCCCCACCATATCTTTCAACAACCAGATGCTCCAAGTTTGGTAAACGGCGAGTAATTTCAGCTTGCTCTATTATATTGTTTTATTTCTCAATTATTTGGTTTGCTTTCTTTTGCTTTTCAACTTTTAGCCCATATTGTTGGTTCTGATTTTGAATTATTTTTAAATTTGTACTGTGGCGTATTTTATGGTCCCAAACCTGAGGCCTATGTACTACCGGGACGATATATGTTTCTTTCTCCTCCTTTTTCTTGTACCATATCTTTGGGTTTTTGGGGAATTGGTACGTTCTTCAACTTCACCAGCTCTTCAGGTGGTATACTTTTTATATACTCTGGTGGCTGGTCTATAATACACCCGTTTCCCAGTGGCTTCAGATTATTTTCACTCATTCTTTCCTCCTATATCTCCAATTCCTTCTCAATTTGTTTTCCATTTATCTGTTGTGATGAGTGTATCTTTCTGAGAACTCATTCGGTCAATAGTTTGTTTTACTTTTTTAGTAAATATAGCAAAATACTTATTATTCTTGTTCTTTGTTATAGGAGACCATAAAACTTTTTCTTGTTTCCCAGATGTTTCCTTCCATAAATCTTTTCCTTCACTATCAACTTCTGATGGTACTATATCCTCAGGCTGGGTTGGTACTATAATTTTCTGTTCAGCCTTTTTTCTTGCTTTACGTAGTTTTTTCCTATGTCTTTTTGTCATGGTAAACAATGGGGAAACTGGTTATTTGACTTCTTGATCATCCATTATCTTTTCCATTTGAGGAGCCGGAGGTTTTATACCTATCATCTTTTCACCATCCTGACCCCGGGACCACAGTTTGCCGTTGTTATTAATTTGTGGCCATCTTGTTGCAGAGTCCTCAATTTTATAGGGGTTAATTGATCCGGGCCATCTGGACCTTTCATGGGTCCAAGATGTTTCATATTGGTAACTATAGTAATATTGTTGCTGTCTTTTTTTATTTTACAACAGTCCTCTTTTTTTTCCCTCCGAAGATGCATTTTGACATCTTCTAGTATGGTATTAAGGACCTCCGGTACTGTGGCCAATTTGTCTATTATAGGTGCACAAGTACAATCGGTGTTTGTTTTGGCACTTTCGGTTTGGGCTCTAACTATGAGGCCATTTAGCTGGGCAAGTTTATGATCTATGCCGGCTACTGCATTTGCCATCACTCTGAGTAGGTCTATTTGTATGTCCATTTTATTTGACTGATATGTTAGTGCTTGCAACGTTAGTGTTGAAGTTAGTGTAGAAGATATCCCAGATAGACCCCAAGTCCTGGTTACCTATAGTTTGTGTCTTTTGTTCATTTAGATGCTCATGACCAATGTTAGTAGTACTTTTGAGTAAGATACTCGGGATTTCTTGTACTGCAATTATTTTAGTAAAATTATCCATATCAAAATATTCACTATAATCTTGTTCTTGTCTGTTGTATTGTGTTTTAGTATTATTACTGCTATTATTAGGTAATATTTCTGTTTTATTCCTACATTTTTGATTATTCTTAGTTTGCTAACTTGCATAGGCTCTACCTTTTGTTCTTCAGTGATCAATAGGTTTTGATGGTTGTGGGAATGACCCTCCGTGTCCTCATTTTTAATTTTTGTATTCATTCCTCCCTTTAGTTTTAATGGTGAGGTAACCTCCAAGCTGTGTCTAGTATAATTTTCACCTTGATTATCCTGAATAACATCTACTACCCTCATGCTATGGTTTTGGTTAGGTACTTGCCTATGTGTGATGATGTCACCAGTTGTTTCTATTTTTTTTCGTATTTCTGCCTTCACTACTAGAGGTAGCATGGTCCTTGGGGGTCAGCTTTCTTTGGTATATGTCTCCCTGATATATCTCATCCTGCAGTCTTCCTGTCACATCCATATCTTTTTTAAATATATAGGTAGGTGATATTATATTTAGCATTTCCTGGTCGGTAATTTGGGATTCGTTGTCAACAGTGTGGTATGCCTTATCTTGTGATTGTCGTTCCTCCTCTTGTCCGCTGGTTTGTGTGCTTTGTACCTTGTTGCTAATTGGCTTAAGCGGAGTTTGTAGTTTGATTTTTTCCAATTCTATTTGCATTGTAATTAGGGCTCCAGACGGATCTTTCATAAAATCAAATTTATCTGTGACTTTTGTGGATTCTTCAAACATCTGTGCTATCGGTGAAATTAATGATTGATTCAATCCTATTGCATTAGCTTTTGCCTTTTTTTATCAGTTTTGGTATTTGTATTTTCTTCGCTCTTCTTGCGGAGGGTCCTGACACCCTCTCTTTGCCTGAACGCATAATTCTCCATTTATTTTTTGATGATGATAGTAGCCCAACAGCCCAGCAGTCCAAATATTCAATATAATAATTAATAGGTTTTTCCTTCTGGTCTTTTGGCTCTTTTCAGTTGAGCCTCCTGCACCTCTTACGCTTCCTGTACCTTCTACTATAAATAGATGAAAGAGGTTGAAAAGTTGGTAGGTACCAATGGGTTGATAGTGAACTGAGTCTATTGAGGGGTGCAGTTTGAGGCAACGATGTAGAGATGTGAGGAAACTTAGGAGCGTGCTGATATTGCAGGGAAGAGCACAAGAGCAGGGCGCACTGGATATTGCTAGCCGCACCCCAACCTACTTGGGCCACCTCTGCGGGATTCCTGGGCACTACTAACAGTAGCCATGCTCTCACGCTTTATTTTTTCCTCTGCTAGCCTATGTAGGCTCTTCTCTTCTCCACATCTCCACTGGTTTCCATAATGTATTCCATAATCTATGTTAATAATTTGATGGATTAGTGGTTTAGTGATTGGGAAGGATTAGAAAGGTTGTTCTGTGGTGGCGCAGAGGTGCAAAGGCAGGCTGGAGGGAATCAGACCCCTCGCACCCACCGTTTTCTCCCGTTTGCTCACGCTGTCAGCTATTAGCGCATCTCCGCTCCTTATCAGCGTCTTAACGGTCATTTAATGGTCACTTACTGGACTCGCCGCATACCTGCATGACTGCATTCCACTCCCACTTTCCACGAGTATCCCAACCCTCTGGGGGCTCCTGCAGGTTCCACCCTGCACCGCAAGTTAGCGTGCCGTTATTTTTTTTTTATTTCCCCAGCTGCAGTCCTTCCAGTTCACGCACCGTGATCGGCACTCTTCAGAGACTGGCTTTCCCCTCAAAGGAACTTTTTATTTTTTTATTTTCCCAGGCTGGGAGATATGGAGATGAGGGGATGAGGGAAATGAGCCGGCCGGCATGAGTGAGCGAGCAAGCAAGTAAGGCAGAGTAGTAGCAGAGTAGCGTCTGTAATGCCGATCTTGCTGTTCTTACCGTTCTTGCCGATCCTGCTCAAGCTCCGCACTGACTGGCCCAGCGGGTGGACGAGCGAGCAAACGGCGACTATAATCGGCGTCTATTATCTCGCCGACCCTGCTCAAGCTCTGTGTTCCTCTCTCCGCACTGCACCTCGCGTCGTAGACGAGCCCCTCTTCCTCCTCCTGCAGTCCTTCCGGTTCACTAGTCAGTCAGCTCCCTCTGGTCTCAGTCACAGGCTAGTATTCCTATGATAAGGTCTCCACCATACTAAGGGTAGCCAGATCCACCTTCATGTTCCTTTTAGACTTGGTGTGTAAAAATCAGAATAAAAAATAATTTACAGAGAAGAAAAAGAGATCCACTCAAGATCTTAGGCCAATTAAAAATCAAAAATCTATTTTTTAATGGCAGTTACATTTAGGCACCTTTAATTTCAACTTAGAGAACTGAGTGCTACTGCTAAATGCACATCCTGGATCCCACTGTTGACACCAATGTAAAAAAGTGAATTAATACTTGGGATGGATGACAGTCCACATCTACTGATAAAGTTATTAACCTGTTCAGTCCAGGTAAAGGTTTCAGTAATTTCAGTAATTTAAACCTGAGCTCAACCCGTGGTACCAATAGTAGAGAGCCAACTGGCTTAACTTAAGTCAATGTGCAATACATGTAGATGTATCAAAACAGGTAAAAAGTTGAAAACACAACAGAATAAAAATCCCACTCCAATTTAGAAAACTAGAGTAAAATGTAACAAGCACAATGATATTAAAACAACAAAAATTCAATAAACGGAACCAGAGATATGAATTTTCAAAAATGTACCAAATAATTTGGCAAACAAGCAGTAAGCTACAATGTGGTAGACTGGGAGCGAGGTGCGATTTCAGGAAGACTATGATGGTGTGCAGGTCCACTACACCAACCAGGTTTGCCCTGTTTGGAAATTGTACCTTAGTACCTAGCATCTGAAAAGGAAGCCGAAATCCTTCAGAAGCTCAAAGTGGTAGACTGTATCTGTGGAAGTCCTCTTGAAGTTAGATAGTTGTTGAGTGAGGTTCTGCTGAAGGTGTTGGTTTTGGCAGGAAAATTCACATTTTATGGCCAGAGCAGCCCTTTATTAATTAAAATATTTTTGGAGCCTTTGTCAGGGGAAACAAACTTTACAACGCAACTATTACATCGCACTACACTTACAACGCAGGCATTACAACGGAACATCCTTTACAACGCATGACACTACAACGCATACCATTACAACGCATACCATTACAACGCATGACACTACATCGCATGTCACTACATTGCAGGCATTACAACGCATACCATTACAATGCATACCATTGGAGTTAGAATAGTAATTTTTAACCCCTATACTATCCAACACTTACCCTACTGTTGCACCCCCTGGAGTTAGAATAGTAGTTTTTACCCCTATACTATCCAATACTTACCTTAAATGCAATGTAACAGTATGCGTTGTAATGGTATGCATTGTAAAGGTAGTATGCGATGTAATGGAATGCGTTGTAAAGGTAGTTTTTTAAAATGCGTTGTAGTGTCATGCGATGTAATGGAATGTGTTGTAGTGGATGTTGCGATGTAAAAATTGCGTTGTAAGTGCATGCGTTGTAAAAGTATGCGTTGTAACGTCATACATCCTTTGTCAGGGAAGTTTTCTACATAGGGACTTAGGGGCATATGAACAAGCCCCTAGCAGCACCGGACCTTCACTTTGTTTGATATTCGGGTGGAGGTATGCCCTGCACCATATTTACAAAGTCACTTTTTATGGCTTAATGCCACTTTGTAAATATGCTACCCTTTCACGCAGGTATGTGCATGAAATGAGCATGCAATGAGCGTTGCTATGGGTGTTCCACCGCAACACCCATTGCTTTTTGACGGACAGCTCCAAAAACTAACACCATGCAAGAGCAGGCGCTAGAATGATGCACGAGGAGAAATGCTTTTATGTCTCCACATTTTTACTTTTTCTATGTGTGCTCTGCAGCACGCATGGAAAAAAACACCAATAATGATCGTTTATGTGTAAGAAGCTGTCCCTTTCTGCCCATGAACAATTATTAAATAATGACCATTTACAGCACACATAGAAGTAGCAAATAGCCATTATGGGTTATTTCTGTGCAGGAAGGAACACCCCGCAATGCAGACACCCTTACACTATGATGCAAGGGTGCCTAATTTTAGCGCCAGAGCTAGGGAAAATACAGGAGTGTGCCGTATTGCAGTAAATGCAGCTCATCCCTGCATTTTGAAAATGTCAGAGCACGGCACTGCCAAATTTGACGCAGCTCCACGCACCAACATTCTGTTGTACATATGTTTCTCAGTTTCTTTTTTGGAGTTCAGAATCCTCCAGCTGGGTAGGTTTTATCTTCTCATCAAGGGCACACATTTGCTGCTGGGGACAAGCTATAGATGGGAGAAACCTGTTTCTTCAGTCCAGAGAAATCACACATTGGGCAGATTGGCTTGGGTGGTTGGTTCTGGTCCTCCAAAGTTCTGGAAGTCCCACATTTTCAGAGCTGTTCTGAGAAGTCCATTTAGACACAGCTAACTCTCCAGTACCTCCGAACAGCACTTGGGGATCAAGACTCACTCAAGCAGACACCACTAGCAGTGTCTAGTCCAGGTCCAGTTGCTACTGGTCAGCTGTACACTGAAGTAAAAAGACCTCTTGCAGTTGTTGTGTTCCTGCAGCCACACAGGAGGCCATCCAACTGACACTTGGAGTCCACTTCTTTGTCCTGGGTACAAGTAAGAGCAGGTCCAGCCCTTCAGAGCTTATATAGGTCTCAAGCAGCAGGTGCAGTCCTTCTTCTGTTCTTCCACAGGCCCATAAAGTGTTTTGAAGAAAGTGCCTTGGAGTGCTGTATTCATGGTTTGCTCTACCTAATAGGATAGTGGTGACTCCTGGCTCCTCCCTAAGCAATGGGGTAAATGTTCCTGGGGGCAACCCTACCCTCTTTCACAGCAGTTCCGGTTTGCGCTACTGTAAACAAAAAAAGAGTGCACTTTACTCTTAATATCTAAAATGGGAGAATCATTTCTTTCTTGTGTAGAACCTGCATGCCCACCCAGAGACCAAGGAAAGGACCAGTCCCTGCTATCTAAAAGAAAAGGTTTTTTAAACATTCACTAAAGGGAATGGGATCTTGGGGATCCCTTCCCATTTGTGTAGGGTAACTACCTCCTGTGAGGTGGTGGTAAAATATGAATGTTTAGGGAGTGGTTTTCAATCACAAAACATGAATACATACTATAAGGAATAGGCATCTGGAAGGGACACCCTGCATCACAACCCATTTCAAATACAAATTTGTAGTGGTTTCCTAAACCCACTGAACAATTAAAAAACCTTTCCCATATCATTAAATGGGCTCTGTACATTTTAAAAAGGTTTTTAGCATTTGCAATGCAATACTAAAACCGTTCGCACTTGAGGCAGTGGTGTAAGGAAACTTGAGGGGAGCCCCCTGCAAAGTACATGGAGGCCTCCCCCCCACTGGCCCATCACATAGGTGGCTGTGGGGCTTATGTTACGCCACTGACATGAGGCTCAGTAAATGCTGCAGTCCACAGGTGACATTTAACTTTCCATGTCATGGGTGTATTTCTGCACCATATGGCCTTATACAAATTTAAATATGCCCCTTATGAATGAGCCACGTTTGCACGTTTTAAGGGTCAGAGCACATTCACTGGGCACCGGACAGCAGTGCCCCTGTCTGCAGTGTCTAAAAGCCAAAATCAAAATTCAGTAAACATGGGGGTGACTATAACAAAAGGGCCATTTTCTCACAGCTACGAAAACAGAGATGATAGGACAGCAAACTTCTATCTTTGCATTCTGATTTGAATTGTGTTGGTATTGCAGCTTCTTTCCAAAGAACTGAATGAGTGTAGTCCGTTGTGAAAGAGACAGTGGCATCCATGGAACTACTGTCTGCTGCCTCCGTTGCTCACGGCTGCATCTCACATAGTTGAAGATATCCCTTATGGACATCTACCATTTTATGAAAAGCAATGCCAGCTATAAGGGCAGTCTCTAAAGTTCTAGGATTCACAAATTCGATTTGCAAACAAAACCAGAATTCGAAATGGCAAGTCGCAAAAGAATATTTGCGACGGTCAATGTCATTTTGGTAAATTGAGATTTTGTTTTTGCCCTCGCATATTAATCATTTGCAAATAAAAGCACCTTTCATGCATTGACCCCACATTTGATGGAATACCTAGATATGTGCAAAGAAAATATAAAGGTTGGTCCTCGATAATCTCTCAATAGTAAAGCACAAACTGAATGCAATGGCCGACTGCAGGATGTAAATACTATTCAGTTAACCGTATACCTGGGCTACGAAATTGATGCAGAAATTGCATCACAAACCAGCATACATAGGTCATTTTCTGATCACAAAATGTTAAGATTGGCAACGATTTAGTCTCCTTTGATGAGTTTTCATCAAGTTCCTTTTTTAAGTGGTTGCGTTCTGATTATTCATTTCTATGACGATTATTACCAGTTTAATCAGCAAGCACATTCTTAAAATGAGCACACATATAAAGATTGCTAAATCCCAGAAGCACCACATATTTTCATAAAATACATTCCTAGAGAATTATTTACAAGTAGATGAATGGCCATGCCTCATATGTATTCCTTTTTAAGACATGTAGCTTCATCCGGTATCAGAATTACTGCAGCATCCAACCAACACTTTAGGCCTGGTTGTGCTGCTGTTTGTTTTCTTTCCTAGAAATATGTGATGGAGTATTCCAATACAGGCATACTTCTGATTCCAGTATGTGAAACACCTTCACATCCTTTCCAAACAGTAGGGGGAAGATTTATGAGGTACTTACGCCCCTTTTACGCCGCCGTTGCATCACTTTTGTGACGCAGCGATGGCGTAAACCCTGCGCTATGTTGCGCCTCAATTACATCGTGACGCATCTATGGAGATGCGTCACGGTGTAAAGCCCTGCGCTACATGAAACCTGCGTCAGGTTTCATGTGGGCGTTGCTATTCCGGGGGGGCGTTCCGTCGCAGGAACGCCCCTGAAAAGTGACTCAGTGAAATCTATAAGATTTCACTGAGTCACTTTCCCAACGCTGATGCGTCAAAACCCTGCGCCTGCTTGAAGCAGGCGTAAGGCTTGACGCACCATGTTAGGGATAGGGTATGTTGGAACAGTGCTGGAGTTGCGTCGCGCTTGCGACGCAACTTCAGCACTGCGCCAACCTTACGCCGGCAGATGCGTCACGTATCTGCTTGTCCTTGCGCCACGATGCGCCGCATTGTAAATGCGGCGCATCTGCGGTGGCGTAAGGGCAAACTTGCGTGACGCATCTTCCCTGGCGCATCCATGCTGATTTGCAGGGATGCGCCAGGGAACATAAATCTGCCCCTAGGTTGCTTAGAGTTAGACCTGTCATTGAACACACTTTTGGAGCTTTCAGTAACCACACGAGGTAACAAGTAAGAACGTTGATCTTAGCTGAGAGAAATCCTTTTCAAAATTGGGCTGCCCATATCACACGTTTTGCGTTAAAGACATCATCTCCTTGATTAAATAAAATTCCTTTAGCTGAGACTGGCGAATAGAGGCTTACTATCAAGAAATTCAATTTAAAAAAAACAGGCGAGCCATTTTGTAAAGCAGGATTTGTTTGCACCCTACTTTACAGAGCATTTATTTTAAACCTTGGTGTGCATTGCATTGCTTTACATTGTGTGTTCTGAAGGAGGACATTTGTGAAAAGCCCAATAAACACACACCAGTTTTATATATTTGTTAAATCCACCCAGGTTTCTGTGACCTGCTCAGTGTATGTGAAGCGCAGCTCGTGAGTTAAAAGACTGACAAAAATATTCTGAGGTCTATTGTTTTTTATCAGATCAGTTCCGACCGATTTCCTCTGTCCCTTGCTTCACTGGAATGAGTTTAAACAAGTATATTTCCCTCCACATTAAATGCACTTGCTTCATTCCTTCCTTCCTACCAGTCTACTCATTGTGAGTGGTATTAAAGCATCCTGCAGTGCACCACAGCCGTGAGAAAAGGGAAGCGCGTGAGCGCACCAGACAGAAGACAATGTCTGCTCATCTCGAACCAGGCAATATTGCATTTCCTTATTTGAAAGCTGAACTGAAGTCAATGTTGTCGGAGGCATTGCCTTGTGTACATGAATGAAAAACATGTCTCTCCAACAGGAAGGGGTTAAGAAGGTAAACAGAGGTAACAATGGAGCCCTCAGTGAGAGAGGCATGTTCTTTTTCATGTGCATTGTGTGGCATGGAAGGCCTGTCAGCTGGAAGAATAGATGTACTTCGACTCATGGGTGGCGATGTATAGCATGGGATTAACCCGACTCCTGTGCCTTAAGGCAGAGGCCTTCAATCAGCTGCCGACAGCTTCCCCGAGGCACCGGGACACGCTTTGCTGATATTTGTCAATGGGATTATCAGGCATTAAATGCTATCTAAGTATCGACCAATGCTTACTCTTAAAACAAGCACTTGTAAGGAAAATGATGTCCTACGAGAGCAGCGTGCAACTGCCGCTGAATTATATAGAAATATGTATAGGTATAAGTGTCTGTGTGTGTAAGTGTGCGTGCGTGCGTGCGTGTTTGCAGGCATGCATGTGCATTGGTATATATATTTTTATATATATAGATATCATCAAGATATCTTTATTTCTATAGATATATATATATATGTGTATATATATATATATATATATATATATATATATATATATATAATATATATATATATATATATATATAATAGATATATATATGCACTGAGTAGGTGTGCAAAACTCCATACATGCACACATTCCCAGAAAATAAAATCATTAAGGAAAGTAATGGTGTCTACTAAATCAGTTAATGATAAATATTACGAAAAAATACACATAAATTCCTGAAAATCCTTATACTGGGGAGACAGTATGGTTATGATCCAAAATGTATAAACACTGAGGAGCATATTTACAATAAAATGTCGGAGCGCTGTGTCACTCCGAAATTGGTAACGCCGCGCTCTGACATTTTTTAATGCAGTGCACAAAGAAAGAGCAAAATATGAGGAGAAATAATAATTTCTCCTTGTATCGCCGGTCTAAGCCTAGACAATCCCTGGTCTAAGTTTTTGGCACTGCCTCTGGTCTTAGTTGTTGGGCTGCCCCACCCAAAAAGCAATGGGTGTTGCACTGAAACCCCCACTGCAACACTCACGGCACGCCCCTTTCACGCTAAGTGAAGTGTGAAAATCTACCTTTTTTACAAGGTGGCGTTAATAAGGAGACGGGAATATAGCAACAAGAACGTCACTAAAAGTGGCGTTATGGTGGCGATATCCCTTTACAAATATGCCCCTGAGAGCAGTAGCGGCCGGCATTGCTCGGAGGTTGTGGTGTGTGGCCGCTAGGGGTGGGATTCAGGGGGGGTGATCGGGGGTGTCGCGGGGAAAAAAAATAAATAAAATTAAACGTACCTTTCTGCCGGGTCCTGCGTCTTCTCTGCTCCTGCTCTCCTGCCTCTGACAGGAACAGGAAGCAGGCAGCCAGGCTCACTCCCCTACGTCAATCACAACACTGCAATTACAGCATTGTGACAGGT
The DNA here is from genome assembly GCF_964204655.1 of Triturus cristatus. Lineage (NCBI taxonomy): Eukaryota > Metazoa > Chordata > Amphibia > Caudata > Salamandridae > Triturus > Triturus cristatus. The sequence continues at coordinate 336,384,706 of NC_140581.1, read as the reverse complement.
TGGGACGACTCCTAGCCAGGGGCTAGTGGGGTGGGAAATGCAGCCTGCATGAAGAAGGGCAGAGTGTGCATGACTGGTTTGGGCGGCCGACCAAACAGTCTTTGCACACTCAGGAGTGGGCAAACCAATCCTCCCCTGCCCTGCTCAAAGAGCAAAGCAGCACCGACCACTCGCCCACCTGCAATACACAGAGCAATCATAAAATGGTAATAACTAAAAGTTATTACCTTTTTATGTTTTGGCTTTCTCTCACTCCGAGAAATCAGTGAGATGACGCTCCTTAGCCCTAGTGGAGGAGCCGCCCCTGCCGGAGACTCTGTTATGGTCATTAATCTGGCCCTAATATCCCCTAATCAATGACACTTGATCTTACATGTAGAATCAAAGATGACATTATATAGGCTGCTCCCCATCATATAGACTGTCCATATTGCCCACTCGGCATGGCGCACTAGGGTGTGGCCTGTGGTGAAGAACAATGACCAATCTATTTTCGCTTTTGGAGCCAGGTTAGCATGGTCAATGGCTATGCAATCTGAGCTCATGGCACAAACTTGTACCATAACACTAGAGATGGCCTTTGGCCATGCCCAAAAAAGTGTGGCATAGGGCGCCACCTGTGGGCACGCTCCTTTCCCATTCCCACTTCCAATAGAGCCTCTTGCACATTCCTATTGTTTTCTCTTCAGCTCTGGGCAGCAGTGTCTTGCGACAGGACAGCGTTTACTACCATACTATGTGCCGCTCTCCCTGCCATAAGGGATGTTTGAAGGACAAGTAGGGTGAGTAGTGAGTACAGGGTGCATGCTCTTCTTGTCCTTAGATGTAATGTGCCGCACAGGCTATGGGCTTTGGGCACAGTGTGAAGCCGACAGCGGTGGCTAGTACCTACTCACTTTGACCCTGCAGTGCATTGGGCATTACCACTGTCTGTCCCTGCAGACACTGAGTACATGGCACGAGTATTTTGCCCTGTTTCCATTACTCAGTGAAAGTGCACAAATAGTCCTGTGCTTCCTACAGCACTCTAGTGTTATGTTTTCATTAATTTCCGAAGTCAAACGTAGATGGACATATTTTGCTTTTGGAATAGTTTGTGGTGATTTTTTGTATTTGTTCAAAGTTATACACAATGCAGCATAATATTTTCTTATGGCTGTACACCCTGGCAGTATGCACCATCCAGTACAGTGGAACGGCATGACCCCCCGCCCATAGTGCACACTCCAAGCAGTGCTGAGTTAGAGTGAGGCTTTGGTTAGGGGCAAGACTAGGGCGAGGATTATAATTAAGAAAATAGTTAGAGCCACGAAGGATAGTAATTTTAACGATATCTCACCCAACACCTGAAAAGGTACGAAAAATAATGATTATTGGCACGCACATGAAAAGGTGCTTACAAACACTCTAGGTAAATGTAGCCTCTAGACAGGCAACGTCCTCTGGGATTCACTCAAGCCTTTCCTAAAGGTAAGATCGGCACGGCCTGCCACCTCATGATTTCACAAATGTTTTATTCACAATGAGTATTTTGAGCTAGCTTGCAGCTTGTGAACTGTGCAATGACTGTGAGAACCAAAATGAGCAGCTGTTTTCACCCCATCAAAGCATGGACCCATATTTAAGTTGTTGTCCATGTACAGAAGAGATTAGCAAAAGCAGCCAACAGGTCAGGAGCCAACATTTGAATATAAATACAAACACAAAACAACACTAATTTTCAACTTATAGGCATTTATTAGTGTATTGCATCACCATATTGGTAACATACAAGTGGGCTCAATGTCTGCCTGCCATATACCATAGTATCAGTATATACATGTCAGTGAGATATTAGCTGACTAGATTGAGAATTATTAGTGAAAGCGATTTAAAACGTTGAAATTGATCAGTTTTTCTCATATGCAAATCTTGGCCATACGCCGGTGTGCAATATGGGCATATTGTTTCACCTCCTGTTTCTAAATTGGCTTTTTACGTATGTCTTTTATTTGTATTTATTTAGCAGTTGTTGTATAGTCTAGACAAGACACAATGTAACAGAGTGGAAACTACAACATAATCCGACCTCTGAGCAGTCCTATTTTGAAACTCTCTAAAGCTGATTTTAACATTAATAGAGTCTACTGGAGGTCAGGTACTACTAAGCACCATGGAATGAGCGAGAGAGTGGATTGAACAAAGAACAATGAAAGTTAGGTTAAAAATTTGAATAACTAATAAAAACATATTATGAAGTTTGAATCTAAAGACTTTGTCAATAAAATTAACTCAAATCATTAGGCCTGCCACATGGGAAGTGAATTGATTTGGGAGGTCGGTGTCAAATTCTAATGCTAACTCACTAAGTAGCATATTGAATGATCAGTTAAGTCAGTGTGAATGTCTGAATGAACGAGTTAGTCAGTGAGGGCGAATGAGTGACAAAGTGGCTCACTGTGAAGTAAACCACTTCTAGGCACTATTAAAACTTTTAGTTTGCCGTGTTCCAGCAAAATCACAAGTCGGACCACACTATTCAAAAGAAAAAGAGTGAGAGGCACCCGTTGAAAATCGCTAGAAATATAATGGCCAGGTTCAAGGTGACTTGGGTGGAGCCCAAACAACAGTCTTGGCTAAATAATGCCACTGAATGGGCTGTTATCATTCTGATAACACCTTCTTTGAATAAACAGAATATTTTGATTGCATGAACAAAGCAGTGCAAGTGTTGGAAACTCCACGTGTGCGTGTATTATTGTTCAAAGAATAGTTTCAGTGTGTTTCTGATGTTGGCAGAAAATATTTACATTTACAGAGCCCTCATGTTTGACTTTGCACAAGCTTTACTAACATAGAATGTTTGTAAATTCTATGGTTCGATTTGAGAGTCTGAATGGTGTGTTCAATGTATTGCATTTTATCATGTGTTTGCTGGTGTCCCCTTACATCGCCTACTCTATGCCTACTTTATTTTAAACGTGTAGGCCTGAAAAGGTAGACTATTTTGGCACATGATTGTATCCTATTTGGCATGGGAGTCAACAGTCGCACAAATATGCTTCAAAATGTGTAGTAGTGAGGTACATGTAGGTATGTTAGGGTATGTGTTGATGCTTTGTAGAACAGAAACTTAGCTGCAAATCATTGCTGAACTATAGTGACTGATACAATAACATTTGAGTTATTGGTGGGCGAAGGGTCTCGTCAATAGCCAACCAAACTCTGGGGGAGGTGTTTGAATAATTTACAAACACAGATTTTGAAGGGAGGGAAATCATTTTTTTCACGGGAATACAGTTTATATAGTCTATAACTGTGTCCACCTGTTTGGGCACACAGCAGTTTATATTTGATAATCGATCTCATTAGTTCTCAATATATTTGCTCACATATAATATTTTCACTTATATATCTGCTATTTTTTCTGCGCCATGCTAGGATAAGTGCTGAAATATATATTGGATTCTGGCACAAATTCCAAATTTGAGACTTACATGTGACAGAAATGTGTCCCAGAGATACCAGATCTTTAATTACCACCAGGAGCTCTTATTGCAGTCTGGGATTATTGATAGACTAGACCAGTATGGTAAAATGCCGTCCTGAGGTTAATCTTCATTTCTGGGTTAAGTATGTTATCGTTGAAGGTTTTCCTGTGGGCTTAATGCCTAGACCTACCCATAAATGAGAAATTCAGAAAAAGTAGATAAACTTTATATATGTAAGAAAAATATTAAAATACTTTATTAATACGATTCTGCAGTTAGAACAGTTATTAACTTAGTGAAAGAGCTTTAACTAACTTGTTGATTGTTTGATTCTATAAAAATGAACTCTGGATCTGTTAGAGTAGATGTCTCCAAGAATAATTAATCAACAAAATGTTACTTTACTAACATTACAATCAGCTAAGCATTCAAGTAAACATAGGACTTTTTTTTAATCAGTAAAGTTGTGTTAGTATTTCATTAAATAAGCATAAGATATTCAGGAAATGAAAGGGTCTTTTAGATCTTCTATTAGCCGCTCATTATGTTAAACTGTGCTTTGTGTGTCTTTTAGTCCTAGTCTGCCTTCTATTGTCTTTTGTTCAGGTTGCTTTGTGCTCTCAGCCCCACCACAAACAAGAAGACATCTTGAGTGCCGTATCTGGAGAGTCAAAGTGGACCATACTGTCCTAAGGTATAATATGATTATCAGGTTCTCAGAGGTCACCTTCATGTGGCAAAGTGTAATGACATTGTTTAAAAACCAGTGCAGGTCTGTTAGAGAATGAAACAGTTCAATAAATGGTGGCTGAGTATCCAGAGAAAAGGAGATACTTGGAGACTCGGTGAGTTACCTGGCAAAATGTATTACTGAGACTTTCAAACTGCTTCCAAAATCTATAAAAGAAAAGAAATGCTTAAAATATTGTTTAAGTTCCCCAAATCTATCTTATTAAGAATGGCACATTCAAGGTAAAATCGAAGATGGGAAGTTAAGTGACAAAATAATACCAACGATGGTCCATTCATATGGCAAAATCATGGTAGGTGGGTCCCGGATGCACCTCCTTCCCAATGTGCTCCATGCCACTGATAAGAGAATAGAGCTAGTGTACAGGAAATTAGAATTTGCCCATACATGGTGAGGGTGTTTTACAGCAGAGAATAAGGAGGCAAAGTGTCTTCTTAAAAACATGCAAAATATAAACTCCAGATCTGTAAGGACAACTTGTATTCAACATACATGCTCTCTGCACTTTCATTCAAGCAAACCATCATTAGTACAATGATTTGTTGGCCTGTAAGAGTGGTGCTGCCTGTTAAAAATACTGAAAAAATCAATGGGGAAGGAAAAAGAAGCTGTGATCTATTTAGCTTCCAGTGGTTAGTACAAATATCAAAAATGGGGGAAAATGGACCACTTGTCCTGTGTAACCAAGGTCTCAATTAACGTGGCAAACCATCGTTAAAAAACCCTCATATTCGTACACAGGCGATGGGCGGTATATGTTGATTCTCCGCCTCCGTGTACCGTAACAGCATGATCATTGGGTCTTTTCCTTTTGTCAATATGCTGACCTCCACATGGAGGAAGACCAATTGGTTTTGCAGTAGTGGCCAGGAATAAAAAGAGGGCGTGCTCGTGCTCGAATTGTGTAAAGAATAAAACTCCCTATATCAAATCTCGTGTCCTTTATTCTTGAGAATAGTGATGTGTGAAATTAAAAACGTAGTCATGCGTGTATAGACCTAGTTATTGGTCCATCGCATTGGTGATGGTCAACATGTTTCAGCCTTATGGAATCTCTAGAGGCTTTCGTCAGGACCGGTAAGTCTTAAGAGCACACGCCCTCTTTTTATTCCTGGCCACTACTGCAAAACCAGTTGGTCTTCCTCCATGTGGAGGTCAGCATATTGACAAAAGGAAAAGTCCCATTGATCATGCTGTTACGGTACACGGAGGTGGAGAATCAACATATACCGCCCATCGCCTGTGTACGTATATGAGGGTTTTTAACGATGGTTTGCCACGTTAATTGAGACCTTGGTTACACAGGACAAGTGGTCCATTTTCCCCCATTTTTGATATTTGTGTCAAAAATACTGGACTTGTCACTCTTTTTAGGTCTCGCCTTGGCAGCGCATGCGCTGCATGCGCTGTCTCAGCGAGACCTTAAGTAATCTCTATATGTTGGCAAGCAGCCGGTACTTTCTCCTGCTGCTTGCCATTGGCTTAGTGTTGTTCTTGCATTTCTTTCCTTTGTTTTAAGTGGCTGTTGATGTCCAACTGACTTCCGTGTAGTCCGGAAGCAGCGGCCACTAACTACAGGTTTAGTCCGCACTGTTCGGACTTTTTGTTTGTCTTGCGCATCGCTGCCTGACCTAAACATGGCAGAGGCGCATGCACAAGGAGCCGGTGTGCGCGAGGGTTGGGCAGCGCATGCTACTTGTTTCCTCTGCTTGTTCCCGAAAGCCACGCTATGGCTCCCAACGCGTCCCCCACAGAGCGGCTTCAGGATTCTGTGCAGGAAGGCATTAGAGCCATACTATTGGGTCCGCCCGGGGCAGGCAAAGGGACGCAGGTAACTGCATAACACACAATTCCAAAGCTGTTTGGCTGAGGGGTCTGTACATGCCTTCGTCCAACCGAGCCCTCCTTCCTCTTAAGCTGTCGGACTTAACCTGCCTAGTTCAGAAAGGAAGATTAGTCACTGGGCATTGTTGTGGATTTTTAGGCCTGTGGGACGGTGGGTGGGGCAGTTGGTAGTAGGGCACTGTTTTGTTACAGTGAACAATGGTTGGACCCTGTCCTAGTGTGTTCACGATTGACAGCCGGGCATCCCCCTTTGCCTTTGTAATCGTTTCTGGATTTGGCACCTAAAAGGGCGCAGCCGTGTCCGGCAGATGATGGAGTGGCCGTTCTCTGAGGCGAATGTGGCATTTACTGACACTGCTTATTACGTTTGCTTTGTGGTTTTTGTTCGATGCGTACCTTGATGCTACATTGACTGCTCCATGGTGTTTCAGACAGCATATCAAACGTTTTGTGTCATCCCTACTAGGGTGGACAGTGACAGGTCACATTTGTCATGGTACCCAGGCATGTGATAATCTGCATGGCACTCGTACACGGGTCATATATTCTTCTTGGCACACGTATAATGATTGCTTTCTGCATGGCACCCACACCCCAGAGAGGCTTTGATGTTGTCTTTTAAAAGATGTTTTGACCATTGAAAAAAATTGTCTTCGTTCTTTAATATTCACTAGTGATGGATGACCTGTGAGTTTTACTAAACAAGCATCAAGTAGACTGAGGCAAACATGGTTAACTGTCTGCCAATTTACAGATGCTCTGACTAGTGTAGCTCTCGAGATTCCTCACAGCGTTTGACTGATCTCCTGAACACATGGCACTTACAGAAAAAAACCTATAATTTACTTCAGGCTGCTTCGAGCATTGTTCATCCGCTCGCACTCCCTATTTTGATTCAACCACACCAGCTACATTCTGACAGACCAAAGCAATCCGAATTCCTCTCCTGGCTCTTTTTTGTCATGTATAATGATGTAGAAGGCAACCTTCAAACTACAACCTCATTATTATCATTTTACCGTTAACCGAATAAAAAATAGCACACATGCTATAAATACTGTGCGGCGCATTTTGACGATATTTTTTCAGATTTGTAGGTCTGATAACATCCTGTTTTTCCCTCTTCTTAGTTCTCTTGGTTTCCCAGCCTTCCTTATACCTGTCACTTGCCTATACCTTGTGATTGTTTGCTTTGCCTCCCTACTCCGAGGCTCCCTCCTTGCCGGTTCTGTAGTGTCACTTCTCATACTTCAGCTACTGAGAACGACTTCTGTATGCTTGTAGGCTTATTCAGTCCCCCTGCACTCTGCACATGGTAGGTCAAGATCTTGTCCCTGCTATATTTGTTTTCCATTTCATGTGTTTGCCTCCATTGATTATTCTATATCTCCTAGGATACTGTCAATCCCTTGAATATTGGCGTGAGAATGTGCCTCTTTTGCCTGGTCACCCCCAGTTTTAGGTCTCGCCTTGGCAGCGCATGCAAGCATAGCCATTGAGGTATAGGAAGAACAACATCAAAAGGGCCTGTCCTCCAGGTAATATGCTATAATCAACAAGCATTTGCAATGCAATAGGTCTCGCATTTACGAGAGTTTGAGCTATTGGCATTGTAAATGACAATTCCTTTTATTTATGTGTTGACTTTTAAAACATAAATAAAAGGCATTGTTATTTACAATGCCAATAGCTTAAACTCTCGCAAAAGCGAGACCTATTGCATTGCAAATGCTTGTTATCTCTTAGATGGGCACCACAAATGCAGGTGCCTTGGCCATCTTGTGTAAAGATTTTTCTAAAGTGAAAGAAAAAACATTCAAACAAAAAGCAAAATTACAAAATGAACACCATGCATCTACCAGCATGGAATGATTACAGCCATCTTTGAATGCTTTTTCACAGAGCAAAAAAAGAAAGTTATTGAAACATGACCACCATTCATGTGCATGCATACGAAGCGGCCATGTTTATACTTTACATTCTACGATGATTCAGTGACCATTTCAGAATGGTAAATATAAATTTGAAGTATACATTGGAAGCCTCAAAAATAGGGCAAGCAAACACCCAGGTAGCACGTGCAACTGGAGGACCCTTGCAAAAAAGTTAATAATAAATAAAAGAAGAGGTACAGGAAGGGCAAGGGAGATAGGAAAGATATAGACCCCCATTGAGTCTTGAAACGAAAAAAAGTAAAATAGAACTTGAAAACCAAACTAATGGGTTCATTTAGAACATGAACAAATATTTTCTGGAGTATGTTTTATGTATCAGCGTTCAAATATCTGGTCAAATTTAATACAGTGAAAGAATCGTATTGAAATATATAAGTGATTGTATCACTTAATATTTTGTATTGTAGAATTGAACTAAGAGGCTCCCACAACTCTCATGTTCAAGAATTCTTGTAATGATCCAAATGAAGGTGATAAGAGCCAAAGTTGCTGAGTAATGCGAATTCTGGTGGGCATTTCCTTTTTCAGCTCTTTGGGAGGAATAATAATATGATAATAGTTAACACAGGACAGCAAAAGAAAGATACAACTCATCCAATCAAAGTATGTTGTGATCGAAGTGATCCAGGGCGAAGTATAAACACGCAAACTGAGAGGAAACCACCAAACCAGAAGCAAAGAACTGATAAAGATAAGAAAGTCATACAATAATGAGCAAGTGGTGAACCCAGCCCACAACAATCCTAGATGAATACCTCGGTCTCTTTACCTACAGACAGCTAATTCTGTCAGTAAATAAGACCTAAAAGGAATTACTCGCTGTACCCAAATTAAATAAATGTACAATACTCTCTACAATATTTATAACTTAGATTTTTCACTTAAAATTTGCTACCACAAATTACGCAATAGTAGAACTCTGTAAATAAATTTAATTAATTTTATGCGAGGCATATTTTCTAATTTTATTATCCTGTAAATGATGAAAGGCCGCATTAGCCCTGGTGTAATTTTAACACCTAATCTAGTGTAAGAAATAAAACTTCGCAGCAAGTGTTAAATGCACGGCGCCATCATACAGGAAAAATTAGATATCAAAAGTAAAGATAAAAGTAGATATAGTAGTAATGTCCTAAACGTATATGCATTTTATAGTGAAACCATTAACAAGATACTTTCAAATGCCATATCAATTGTTCATTTATTTTTCAACAATGCCATGTGTTGGTTCATGACATCAAAAATAATATTTTAAAAAATGAGCTGATATTTACCTTTTAATATATTTTACTTTTCATTTAACCAGTTGTAAAATCAGTAGGCGAATAGTAATCCCACTTTAGCCTTTTTTCAGCTTGGAAAAAATAGGCCGGAATCAAGTTACCGGCCTAGGAACAGTTGCAAGAATGTATACAAACACGAGCACAGACAGCGATCCGCATACTAATTGAATTGCCCACTTCACTTTGCACATTCTGTGGCGAAAACTCCAGAGTAAATCCTGTTTTTGGCTGCGTCGGATTAAAGTCTATTTGAAGTTGGACTCTATAGCTGCCTTTTCACAGTAAATTGACCTTGCTTAGTTCAGCCAATGTCATAAGGCTGTACTTTATCTCGGCTGAGAGAGAGAAAATCGCAAATTGCTTCTGCACGATTAGTTCAGCCACTTCAAACGTGTGTTTCTTCCGAGCTGGCGTCCACGCTTGCGGCTGCAGATATGTGCTGCTGGGGCAGCCTAATCTGTGGCTATAAACTTCTCCAACTATGTAACCCTTTCACTGCTGTCAGACGTTAGGAGCTGCTGAGTAATTTGCATAAATATTGAACAAAAATCATATTAATAATTCCTTTATTATTAATTGTGTAACCAGTAAGTTATTGCAAACGACTCATTAGCAATTACAAATGTTTTGAAATCTCTACTTTAGATTTGAATGGATGTTGAAAGCAGATTGCAGGCGCATTTTCTTTGCTCTACACGTTGAGTTTTTGATACATGAGTGGATTTAATATTTGAAAAACAACAGTGATATATACACAGGACATAACCATAAGCAAAGATAATAGTGCTCATTTTTTAGACCATGGAAGAATAAAGGACATAGAGGAAGCGCCGGGATTCGGATCTGTGAGCATGGGGTCAACAAAGATCCCTGGAATGTATCTTTTAATTTACTGAGCTATCGATTTAACAGTTAAAACGTTCAGTAAGGATTAGATAATACAAATAAAGTACGCATATTGGCACTGTAGACGTGCATGAAGATAACCAAAAGAACAAAGGGGCATATTTACAAGGCGGCGATAGAAAATTATCGGCGCTTTTGCGGCCGTTTTCGGCTGAAAAGCGGCGATAATTTTATCGCCTAATTAGCAAGATCACGCTAATCCGTGAAACCTTGCATTAGCGCACAAATTCTTAACGCCCAGCTTTGCATCTCTAATGAGATGCAAATTGGGCGTTCCTGACCTGACATGACAGGAGAAATGTTGCTAAGCGACATTTCTCCTATCATGAAGCCCCACGCAATGAAGCATAGCGGCAAGAAAAGTAGCAATAACCCCTGTTATTGCTACTTTCCTTACACCTGTTTCAGGACTGACTCAGCCATTATTGCGGAGTTTCCAGCGATGATCTCACGTTAGGCAGTTAGCGCTAGGATTTTTATCGCTTTTGTGATAAGCGTTGCTAATAGCACGCTATCTCAGCGATAAGAATCCACGCTAGTCGCCGGTTGTTGCTGATATGCCCCACAGTAACCTCATTAAGTTTCCAGTCTGATTGTACTGTTCAAACTCATTGTTTTGCTTGGAAACACACAGCTGTATGAGACAGAGAATCTGTGTAACCAAATTGCAATAATTAGTTTATCACTAAGCAGAACCTCAGTATATTTATTGCACTGCGCCTGTGTTTATTATTTAGATGTTCATTTCGAATGCTACTGCAACCACCTGATACATAAAATAAAAACAGCTGCTTAATTTAACCTATATGTTAACAGGAGTGACCTTGAGGTAATGCTGTTTCAAATTCAGAAAAATAAGAATACATCCGAGAAAGGTAGCCCAGTGTCTCCTTCCTCCCTGCCAGTTATTTGAAATATAATAAAACTGAGGCAAATGTAAACACTTAGACTAGGTAATTTTTCAAAACAGATCAGAGATTAGATACAAAAGAACATTTTAAAAGGAAAAGATTATATATTTTATGGAACATTTGTTGAATAAGGTCTTAAAACTAATCAGGAACCCTGCATAAATGTAAAATGACTTACAGACTGTAAACCATGATTCGGGAGTTGAGAAAGAAGCAACCACTTTTCTGGTGTTGGCTTCTTTCTGCTCTTACTATAGACTTCCTACAGTAACTTGTCTAGTTTTTCATCGGGTAGAATGAGGTCCTAACACTTATTTTCATTGTTCGGGATGTTGGAACGGCCAGTTTGAAGACTATTAAACTGGTGTGGCTCCTGCCATTCGTCGTTGTCCCACTATTTTTGTGTTGCAAGCATTTATGGTTTTGTGGGGTGCACCGTTTTCTGGTGCAGTCTACATTTCCCATATTTGTGGTCCTCTAAATCTGCATTGGTGAGAACATCAATTCACTTTTCCTGTAGAGTTTGCCTGGTGCATACTCACTGTTGTTTTTATTGCTTCATGATGGGATGTTAATGATAGTGGGGAGAAAGGAGGGTTGTGGTACATCAATGCATGCGAGGGGGGAGGAGCAAGCCTGTGTTTTTTTTATTTCACCATGGACTAAATCCATTTGTTTTTGGTGCTTTTGCTATTTACTGCACCTTGCCTAGATCTCGATTGAGGCATGGTGGTATAGTTTCTCCACATAGCTAGTAGGTGATTCCATATGTGGAGTATCTTCTGTTTCTACCCTTTTGGGTGCTCTGAAATCTAAACTCTTATCAGTCCATCAGTATTTGTATAAGCCCTTGATTTCTTTGTCTGTCATGTACACTTATTTTTTTCAGTTTCAAATACTTTTTTTTTTTAAACCGTTTTTTATTAGAATAGAATGTCACTGGAATACACAGCCACACGCCTACAACCCTCGGGCCGGCGGCTTATTAGTAGGAGGCACTTTACATAGCTTTGTTGCCAAGATCCCCTGGGGAAGGCAGCATCACATATCCAAAATTTCCACCAATATTTCTCTGCGAGTCTTGTCTTTGGTGTACCAGCAACAGTGAACATTTAAAGAAGAAAAATAAACAAAGAAATGTCTGCATAGTTTGCTACTGTCAGGAAATCCTACAACATGCATTAATACCTAGCCACTGTATCTAAAGAATGTTACCAGCTTATACATTCTCCCTCCTGCCAATTATCTCTAGGGCCGTCAATTCCCCCACCTGGGCCTACTATTCTATCTGTGAGTCTGGGCTCTCCCCTGATCCCACTGTGAAGTGTGCGTTGTTACATGTGTACCGTAAGCTGCCAACTACTGAGTTGGAATACTAGTACTCTCCCCAGGCTCTGCTGCTGTCCCGTTAGTAGGATCCTCCCCCTTATAAAGCAAATATGTTGTGTATAGCCCCCAAAAGTTCTTCGACCTGCACCGGGGAGGGAGTAATTTGCTGAACTTTTCCGATTGCGTGCAGCAATATAGCACATCATGTGACCACTGTGTTATAGTAGGAAGGGGCCCCTCATCCAACACATTGCAACTCTGCGCTTTGCCATTAGTAAACCCATGTCTACTAGTCTGCGCACCACCTTAGGGAGTGTTTTATAATATCCCAACAGTGCTATTGCTGGGTCCGGAGCAATCTCTGAGTCTACTATTGTACCCAGTTCGTGGAAGACCTTTTCCCAATAATTAAATTGCCACGAGCATAAAGCCCGCTGCTGGAGAGTGACACCTGTCACAGGTTGCATCCTCCCTCAACCCGTATCTATGTAATCTCTCCGGGGTGTAGTACACTCTATTGATGTATTTGAAGTGTATTAGTCTATGCCTGCTGTGTAATGAGATGTGTCTTGTGTTAGTGCATTAATATTTCCACATGGCGTCGTCTATCGCTAGGTATAAATCTCGTTGCCAGGCCAGCCTGGCCTTAGTATACTGGTTTGCTCTGTGGGACATCCCCAGCTTATATATGTTGGAGACGATCTTACGGGGTGACTTAGTCTTTATAATATAGGTCAGTTCCTGTAACTCTGGGGGTTCATTCAAGTCTTCCCCCAATAAGTCGTGCAGAGCCCAACGCACTCTGTGGAACTGAAAGCGCTGCAGCAAGATGACAGCATCTGCCGGGTCCGTTGCCTCATCCCACGTCTTAGCTACTCCGTCCAAAAACAAGTCCCCCGTCTTTGCTATGTGTAATGTATGCAGCGCTCGCGTGACACCACCGTCCCTGCATGGGGCCAACCAAACCATCCATTCTATTGGCATCTCCGGGGAATATAGCAGTGCCCCTGCTTGCAGTTGTAACAGGCTGTACCAAGCGTTACGCATTGAGTTGAGGGAATCCAGGATCCCCATTCTACGATCTACCGGTTCAAAAATCGTGGCCGGGAGGGGGAGAGGATCGGCAAATAGCTTTTCCATACGGAGAAACGGTATGTCCGCCGCTCCATGGATCCAACAATGTGCTTGCGCTCCGTATGCTGCTCTATAATATAACTCAAGGTCAGGCGCGCCCAGTCCCCCCAGGTGATATGGTAATTAACCCTGGGCGTAGTTCGCGAAGTAGCACTTTGCGAAGCTACGCAAAGTGCAGTTCGCACTACGCGAGCTACGCGTAGCACTTCGCGAACTGCGTAGTACCTTGTTTGCACTGTGCCAGATGTCGTTTTCAATGATTGCACAGTGCAGACAAGCAACCGGCACTGTGCAATCATTGAAAATGGCATCTTGCACAGTGCGAGCTGTAGTTTACTGCTGCTCGAGTAGATTTTTACTCGAGCGGCAGCTTTCTCAACGCGAACTGGTAGTTTCTTATCGCGAGCGGTCGCGAGCATACGCGACCACTCGCAATGAGAAACCTGACCTCCTCGCGTTGGGAATCTCGCCGGGAGGTTTATTTTCCATGCTCGCGATCGCCAACTTGATGTTGCTGATCGCGAACAAGGAAAAAGTCTCGCCGGGATGTCATTTTGCATGCTCGCGGTCGCCAACTTGACGTTGAGGACCGCGAGCAAGCAAAAAATGACCGCAGCACTACGCAACACTACGCTACGCGTGTTCGCACTGTGCCTCGTGCAGTTCACGAAGTAGCGCGAACTTCGCAAACTACGCGAGCGTAGCGTAGTGCTTTGCCCAGGCTTAATGGTAATGTGAGCACACGCCATTGTACTCGAGCCTGTTTACCCGCCCGAGCCAATTTTATCAGTGATTTATTGAGTCTGAGAAAAAAGGAGAGCGGCAAAACTATAGGGATATTCATAAATAGGAACAGGAATCTGGGCAGTATCACCATTTTCATAATGGAGACCCTACCGATTAAAGACAATGGTAACCTGATCCAAGTCTCAATGTGGTCTTCCAGTTTAGCAACTGCAGTGCCGTAGTTCTCCCGAAACACGATCTCCGAGTCCGTGTGCAATCTAATACCAAAATACCGAATCGAGTCTGTGGACCATTGTAGATACTATAGATTTCGACCAATGACCCTCAGGCCCGATAGTGCTCCAAAGTGCACCACCTCTCTGAGGACCGAGGAAAGGTTGTTTTCCGGATCTCTCACGTATAATAATGTGTCGTCTGCTACATAGATACCACAATATTATAGGTAGGGAATCGGATACCTTTATGTCCATGATATTCTCTAAGTGCGCACGCCAATAGTTCAGCAACTAAGGCATATAACGTGGGGGATAATGGGCATCCCTGCCTGGTCCCTCTGGAAATAGCAATGGGGTCCGTAACAAGATTCCCCAGCCATATACGAGCCGAGGGAGCGTTGTGCAATACTCCAATCAATTGTAGGATGACAGGACCGAGTTCCATCCTAGTCAACACTTGCCGCAGAAAAGACCACTCAACCAAATCAAAGGCCTTCTCCATGTCAAGGAAGACTGCGATTGCCCTGGTATCTTGTTTAACGTGCTGCATTGTTCCGAATACTGTTCGTAGATTGTAAGTGAGGTTCCTATCAGGTATGAACCCTGCCTGCTCCGGAGCTACCAGCACCGGGGCCAACAGAGCCAAGCGGTTGGCTAAGATTTTAGCAAATAACTTGGTATCGACATTTAACAATGAAAGCGGCCGATAGGAACCACATTCCTCAGGGGGTTTTCCTGGCTTGGGGATAGCAACTATGATCGCTTCCCTCATAGATTGTGGCATCGTGCCCGTTACACACATATCATCAAATAGCGCATAGAGATGGGGGAGCAGTAGATCAATAAAGTCTTTATAGAATCCCACAGTGAGACCATCCGCCCCTGGGGCACTAGATGCTCTCATTCCCGCCAGTGCCTCCATAAGTTTAATCTTTTTCAATGGGGTGCATAAGGAACTCTCTATGTGTGTCGGTTAGGAATGGCAATTTTATATGTTCTCGATAGTCTAGGATTTCGTCGCCCGAGTCTGAAGAGCGGGCAGCATATAATTCAGAGTAAAATTGTTTGAACCTATCTGCTCTGTTTGCTTCTTCAGTCAGCATTTCCCCCTCCGCCGACCGGAGTTCAGTAATCAGTGTTTTGCTGCGTTTAGCTTTCAAGATTTTTGCTAGCACCGATCCGGGCCTGTCTCCCTCACCGTAGACACGTGCTGTGGCATGTTTGCCCAGGTGTCTGACTTCGCTATCTGCTGCTTCCTGATATTCAGCAAGCAGATCTTTCATTACGCTTGCGAGCTCCTCGCCCTCCCCAGCTGATTGACGCGCTTCCAAGTCCCCCAACTTATGCTCCAGTACCGCTAGCCTCTGACGTATGGAGCGGAGAACCCCCGAGTGCTTGGCCATGGCCACACCCCGTATATACCCATTAAAAGCCTCCCAAACCGTTTGGAAGTTGTCCACCGATCCAATGTTGGTAGCAAAAAATGTGTCTATAGCATCTGCAAGTTCTTCTTTGAAAAGGCGGTCTAGCAATGAGTAAAGGGGAATTCGCCATGTAAACGGTGGTATAGATTTCTCAGGGGTAGCCAGAACCAGCAGTAGCGGTGAGTGATCGGAGAGAGCACGTGGGAGTACCTGGCAGTTAAGGATCTGGTCCATGAGAGACGCTGAAGCCAACCAGTAATCTATACGAGTGTGCAGATTATAATAGGCGGAATAATGTGTGAAACCTTCCTTATCTGGGTGACATTCTCTCCATACATCTCTAAGGTCCTTACTAATCATAACGCTCTCCAAAGCTCTAGCAGCCGCCACCGTCTTCCTCACCGGGCCTCCGGATGTATCCAATTCGGGGTTTGTGACCAAATTAAAGTAACCGCCGCAACGGAATTGTGTGCTCACATATCTACTCACCGTGTTTGCTAATGTCGCGAAGAACTCCGGGCAGTCATAGTTGGGACCATAGACATTCACTATGATCAGGTCTACTCCTCTACCTTGGCATTTGGAGATCACAAAACGTCCTTCGACATCCGCAGACAACTGCTCAATCGTGTAGTTTGATCTGGGGTTAACCCAGGTCAACACCCCTCGGGCGTGAGTTGTAAATCCAGAGGTGTTGATATTACCTAGCAGGCCCCTACTGCATAGCATCGCATTGTTCAGTGGGAGATGTGTCTCCTGGAGTAAGGCTACGTCTATGTTCTGTCTAGTCAGATAGTTCAACACTTTTCATAATTTGCGATAATCGTTAAGCCCTCTAACATTCCACGACAGTGCACGGAGGGAATCTATTGTTCTCGGAGTGGTAGCCCCACTAGTTGTCATCATCCCGTATTTCAAATCGGGTAGTGCATCCTGACATGTGTAGCGTATGTGTATTGTGTGCACCATACAAAAACCTAAATAAGATCACCAACAGCAAAAACAACTTTACCTCTTCCCTTCCTCCCCCTCCCCCCTCCCAAAGCGGACCACCCACAACTCGGTCGCGTAACATCCCCACAAACACCCACTTATCCCCACTCTACCCCCCCAACACGTGGTTTGCTATTCTAGTGTGTGTCCCTCGTGGGCAGAGGTCACTCTATGAGCAACATAAAGGCAAATGCAAACGTTTTCTTGCCCCTTCCTACGTTCACCGTCTTTTAGTCCTACAGCCTCTACGATCAAACAATCCTTGTCTACTTAGACTAGCTGTGTAACATGATCCGTCCCAATTCCCTGGCCTGCACCCCATAACCCAAAGGACCATCCCTGATACGCTCGTGCTGGCTGAGTTAGTCACATTATACCCTTCACCTGTCTAATTTACCATTTCCACCACACTTCTAAGCATCTCGGCCATGTATATTTAACAGTCCGTAAGGGTCCAACTCGTCTGCACGATGTATACAATCCCACCACACCCCAAAGAAAACTACAGCATAGTCCACCAATAGTGTACCGGATCAGGAATCATCAGTCAGTAGGCTATTCACCCTCAATTCCGCCCATCCTCCCATTACCCGCTACTACCCCGTAATACTTACCAGCTAATATGCGTTAGGTTGTTTCAGTCCTGCTCTTCCAACGATCCTCCCTCTGCCTCGTCCAACAGATGTCATTCCGGGCTCTGACGCTGTTCTTTGGACCAACCTTTTAGTGCCTTCTGTAAGACCATCGGGTCTGTGAAGATGTGGGAGCGACCTTGTTTGTTTACTCATAGTTTAGCAGGATATAGCATGGCATAGTCCAAGCCCAGATCGCGTAGTTGCTTTTTCATGGGTACAAATTGTCTACGTGCCTCCTGCACACGTGTGGTGAAGTCTGGGAAGAGCGAAATCATCGATCCCTTGAACACCAATGCTTGTTTTTCCCACGCCAGTCGCAGGGCAGCATCTCTGTCCAGGTAACTGAGTAGTTTTGCGATGATTGGGTGCGGCGGAGCACCCGGGCACGGGCAAGGTCCCAAGGAACGATGCGCTCTCTCTACCACAAACATATTGGAGAAGGCTCCTTCCCCCAGAAGGTTTACCAGTAACTTCTCAATGAAGTGCTCCATATTAGCAGTTGAGGTCGTCTCTGGTAGACCGGTAATTCTTAGATTGCAGCGTCGCGAGTGAGCCTCCAAATCCTCTGCTTTATCCTGAAGGACTCGTATGACCCTCCCGAGCTGTTTGTGGTCCATATCCAATGTAGTGTGCGCCTCCTCTACCTCCGTAAGTCTCCGTTTAGACATGTCCAATCGCTCCGCGTGTTTGTCCAGATGTTCCACCATTCTATACATCCGGTAGGAGAGGGCATCCATTTTTGTGCCCAGGGAGGTTATGCCAGTCTGCAAACTTTTTTCCATTGATAGGAGCATACTCTGAATATCTGGGTCATCTTCCGAAGCGGTTTGTGTCCTAGAAGCCTCCACTGTTGTGGTGTCATGTGATTTCGAGCGTTTCTGCTTGAAGGAGAGCTTAGGTTGAGTTTTATCCGTTCTGCCCATAATTACTTCTGGGTGGGTCCGCCCGTCACGGGCCCACGTTTCTACCACCTCCGAGTCCTGGTCTCAGTGTAGACCGGGCAGGATCTATATATTTCAATCACTCCCAGTCCCCCTAACAACAGCAATAAGTTAAGATGTTCCTTAGAGCTGGGTGGTGCAGTAAGTCCAGCAACAAGATACTCCGTCAGCCTCAAGCGTCGTCTTCACTGGCCCCCAGGCTGCGCGTGTGCTTGCGGCATCCAGAGTTGCTCCCTCTGGTGTAGGTGTAAGCACCTGTAAAGTAGCACAGCGTTGCTCCCAGCCGTTTTTCCTAGCTCTAATCCCTCTCGCCTGTGGGGCCACACTCCTCTTGCTCACCACGGCGCAGTTCAGGCTCTGCGCCTCATCATACCAGGCCAAGTCTTGTGCCTCAGTAATTGCAGTCCCTCGGCATGCGCGAGCCCCTGTACAGCACCGTCGAAAGACAGCCGGCTTGCCGCTCCTGTGCGTCTCTCCCAGGGCCCTAATGGCACCCGATGGGATCCCCCCACCAAAGTGTAGACCAGCTCTCTGCAGCACGCTTCACACTGTTGGTAGTCCTCCTGGTACAGAGTCAGTCGCTAGCTGCTGCCATCTCCAGTGTGCCTCCTATAATCTATGGGTTCCCCGTTTCTGACGCTGCTCTGCAAAATGGCAGACCCCCAGTGTGACGGGTAGCGTCCTGTAATCCCCGCTTTAGGCTACCTCTGTGATGCCCCCAGGCCCTTTCACCGGGATCTCTCAGTGCCTGTGGATGCAGTTCTGCTCCAGCCGGTTGACCTCAATCACCGCTGCCTTTGCACCTGCACTCGCAGCCAGGGTTCCCTGTGCCGTCTCCTAGTGCTGGGCTCCGCGCTGCCATTAACTCTGCGTATCCCCGGCGTGTTGGCTCGACGGTCTCCCCAGTGCGGCAACTGGCCATGAGACCCGCTGCAGGAAACTGTTAGTGCCAGACACCCAAGATCCTCGAGTGCCTGTCGGGTCGTGAGTTTGTTCGCGGCATGCACACTGATGCTGCCCTGCCCTCAGCGCCACTCGGGGTCGGGGATTTCAGGCCCTGAGTATCACTGCGGTGGGACAGAGAAGAGCCAAAGTACGGTCTCCGCCTCACGGGTGTGTTCCGGTAGCTATATCTCGGCTGAGAAGTTGATAGGCAACGTAAGGCTGTCGGATAGGTTCAGGATAGTGAGAAAGCGATACGGAGCTCAGGGCTCAAGCGGCCATCTTGGTCGCGAGCAAGCTCCGCCCCCTAGTTTTATATACTTTACTATAGGGAGAGGGTGGAGCCTCTCTATGGTAAAATATAGGGGCAAATAAAAAACTATATGTAACACACAAAAAAATATTGCAAATTTGTTACATTAAATATGAATGTAAATAAATGATATATGTTTATTTTAAATGTAGAACAAAATAAAAAATTCCACAGCACTATTAACTGAAATATGACTTAATTTTGTAATATATTAAATTAAAAAATATTCTGAACATTAGATCAAAAAAATACATTCTCAGTCAAAGAAAAAAAGATTTGTATTATGCATTAACAATTACTAAAAGTGATGTATAGAATAATTAGAATTGGCTTAGTTATATTTTAATAACATCATTGTTACATATTTTTTTACAATTTTAATTCACTACCTCAATTATTCTCTATGGAAGGGTGTTGCAGTATCGGTGGTTTGCCATGCATGGCGCCCAATTTATTAGTGTTATTTTTAATTAGTAACTTAGAATCACATTTTGTCAAAGTCCCAAACATTTATAGTGTCAACTCCCACACATCCTTCTCAAACTTTCTCCTCATTTTCAGCCAACAGGCACTCATGTCCACTACTTCCCATAAAAACTTAACTACTTCCACTTTTCTAAACAATTCCCATCATTTTCTATCCCTACTGAAAACACCACTAAACACACAAGAACTCAAGAGCACAAATATAATACAACTATCCCCAAGGTAAAAAAACACATATTACTAATCTACGCAGGACCCGATTATGACTTTGGGGGTGTAGGAGTGAGGCCGCGATGCCACCACCCTGCTCCCACTCCTCCAAAAACTGTGAGCATGAGTTTTCTCAAGTCTGGCAGGCATTTCTTTGGTGGTCCCATGGTGGTGCCGCTGAAAAAGGGCACTGCAATTGGAGGGTCAAAGGCAGTTCCTGCACGGCATGGATTCTGCAGTCCACGCCGTGCTGGAACTGATGTGCATGCACACAGGTGTGCACAACATTTGCCCTCCTGCATGCACCCCATGGACCTGAGGCAACAGGGGGCCCTGTAGGGCCTCATTTGTTTCCTCTCTGCCACAGTTTTCATAGCGGGATCGCCACCATGAAAACTGTGTTGGAGAGGAAACTCGTAATATGTTTGGCAGTGCCGCAGCGGCACCACCAAGCATATTGATGCCTCAAGACCATCGCAAAACGGTGGTCCCATGGCGGTCCGACCGCCCAAATTGTAATAGGGCGGTCGTACCACCAAACTCATAATTAGGCCCTAAGTATTTAACTCTAATTTTTGGGGTCCCAGAGTAGTTTGCTACTTGCCGCAAAGCACTTCAACGCCTCCTCAGGGGTAGTAAGCGATGTATAAATAAATTACAATTCAAAAGTGTAATTTACCTTTGTTAATCAGGCCCATTGTGACCACACAGACATGGAGGATAGTGCTAGAGAAATGATTCTAACAAGCTCTTGCCAGTGCTAAATGGTGACCTTAATGATGACGCATGCCACACTTTGTGGGTGAGGGATTACATCCTGTAACTACATCCTCACTCTACTTTTGGGATTATAGAGCATCAAAGCTAAATTTGGAAATATCTGGAGGTTTTGCCTAAATTCTGAGCTTGACTTAATTTTAGAATGATTTCAGATATAGAAAAATCAAAATAGTAATGAGCTACCTGCTGCACGGTTCTTTTAACAGGGCCATCCGGTGAATATCACAATACATCTCAAAAGCCAGGTTGACATCATCAAATAAACAATGCTTATTGTTGGTGATTTTTAGAGACATGGTAAAAAGAAAATAGCTATTTTTCTGTACACATGATGGCCATTTTAAAGAGTTCTGTTATGGTTCGGACCTCCATAGAAGTATTTATGCAGCTCTGTATTGTTATGGTTAGGTGTCAGATGCCATAGGTAGGTTACCTGCAAGGGCAGCTGCAGAAAGCAGTGAGCCGTGGTGATATGAAGGCAAACAGAAAGAATGGTTAATCCAATTTAAAGATTTTCTTGTTGCCTTTGTAGGGAATCCGGATGATGTTTAGGGTCAGAAGTTAAGAAATGACAGCAAAAATGTACGGGCAGTGTATTTTATAAGAAAAATTCAATTCTCCATTGACTTCGATTCTCTAGCACTGATAAAATACTTCACTGCAGAACCCTCATTTTTCTTTCACCATGACTATGAAGAGAGATGGCAGATGATACGACAAATGAAAGACAAATAGAAAACAAGAAAGTTATATGCTGTCTGCTATCGTTCTGTCACAAGGTCAAACATGCATAGCAAAACATGCAGGTATCTTTCTTATCATGGAGATGGCGAGGCACCATTTCTGAACCGAACTACAATAACACTCCTGGATGCTGACAGAAATATGCAATAAGTATTCGCAAATATCAAGTTTGTTCGGCGCACTGTGCATTTAAAAAAGTTAAAATGCACAGCGCAAGATAGAGGGAAACGACCTTAGTCTGCAGGAGATACGCAAATGGACAATCTTTAAGAACTGTGCATGCAAGCCTTCTTTTACATTCAAATCCGTGGTAGTGTTTGTTTGTCTAAGTTTTTAAACTTGAAATGCGATCTTTATAGGGGCACAAAGCACGTGACTATTACAAATGAATACAAATTAACATATCTGGGATCCACTGAACACTTTGCATTGTTACCCTGCACAAATGTGTTTGCATGTCTTACGAAATGTTTACATTTCAATTGTCTGTAATCATTTAATGGAATGGTTGTGGTGGTCGGTCACGGTAAGAGAGAAATATAAAGAACTGAGATGTAGAAAGTGAGGGGTATATTTACAAGGGATAGCACTACCAGAACGTCACTTTTACAGACAGTCTGTTGGCGTTATGACATTCTCCATATTTACAAAGCGGCGCTAAGCCACTTTGAGTGGCTTAACGCCACATTGTAAATAGGCTCATGTACACACATTACTTTGCATAAAAGGGGTATGCAATGGGGGTTTCTGTGGGC
This sequence comes from Triturus cristatus, assembly GCF_964204655.1. Lineage (NCBI taxonomy): Eukaryota > Metazoa > Chordata > Amphibia > Caudata > Salamandridae > Triturus > Triturus cristatus. Next base: position 336,361,937 of record NC_140581.1, on the reverse strand, counting down.
GTTCCACTGCAACACCCATTGCTTGTTGACGCTGCCCCAAATATACAAGGATCTGTAATTCTGAGGCAGCTCCAGAAACTAAAGCCATGCAATAGCAGGTGTTAGAATGGCATAACAAGGGGAAATACTTTTATTCCTCCTCGTTTTTAGGTCTCACTGAGCCCAGCGCATGCGCTGGCTCGGAGAGACATTTTGTATGTGCGCTTTTTTAAGTGCTGCTTGCTGGCCTTGCGCTTGCGTGCATGTGAGCGTGCATGCGCGCAGCCGCCATGCGCTAGGCCAGCCACCAGCACTCAGGAGAGCGTCATCGCGATCACTTTCGCTTTCACAGCGATCGTGATCGCGATGACGTTATAATCACTGCACCCGCGCTTTACTTTTAACATTAAAAGTAAAGCGCGGGTGCCGCGATTATACATGAGTACATGAATAACATAAAAGATACAAACAGATAAACTCTAAACTCACATAAGAATCACGGGCGTAACACAGGCCCCCGCTGCCCCTGCAGAGCAGGGGGGGGAGCTTCAGGGGGCCCCCTCAGCACAGTACTCAGACCAAATAGCTCTGGATTAAATCTAGCCCCTCTGTGTACCTGGCAGGGGGGGCCCCTCAACTTTCGTTACGCCACTGATAAGAATGGTAGTAAGTAAAACAAGCATTGGCATAGCCAATAGGTCTCGCCTTTGGGACCTTATAAGTATTTAGTTATGCAGCACAATATCCTTGGTGCAACGACATCAACTGTTGCATGGCTAAACACTTGTAAAGTCCCAAAGGCGAGACCTATTGGCTATGCCAATGCTTGTTGCTTTTTCTATGTGTACAGCATTCTGCAAAGCATACAGAAAGAGCAAAACATCATTAATGATTGTATATGTGCAGGAAGGAACACCTTTCTGCACATAACCCATCATTTAATAATGATGATTTGCTACTTCTTTGTGTGCTGCAGAATGTTTTTTATGTGCAGGAAGGAACTCCTTCCTGCACATAAACAATAATTCCCTGCAACATAGTAGTGCAAGGGTGCCTGCGTTGGCACCAGGTAGCTATTTTAGAGCCAGTGCTGGAGAAAACACAGGGCTACACTTGCTTTTTGGAAATGGTAGAGCGCGGTGCTGCCAAATGTGGTGTAAATCCATGCTTTGCCATTTACTTGTAAATATGACCCTGAGTGTGATAAAGGGGCATGAAGGAGTATAAAGAGGGCGCGAAAGACATTGGAGGGCAAATTATCAATTTTTTTAAACCTCTTTTAAAAATCTCTAACAATGCTGAACTTTGGAAGAGTCAACAATATAATACAAACAGTTTTGTAGTTTTTCATGCAAGCCTTATCCACCTCTGTGGTATCAGAACACACCCTACCCAAGAATTGTTTAATTTTAATTTGTTTTAATTTTGCAATTGTATATAGCTCGTACATGTCCTGAAGGCATCAGAGCACTTTACAACAGTAGCATGATAGAAGGGTACAGCAAGTTACTTGTACAATAATTATGGTCAGACATAGTGCATCGATAGCTGTGACCAGGCCAAGGGCAGACGTTGGACAAGAGACGCACATGGTTCAAGCATTGATTAAAATGGTGGGGGTACACAATGAAGGAAGTTCTTCTACTGGAGAGAGTACTTAGGTATGTTCGAGGGTGATTAACACAGGTTTCTTACAATTGGGAGGAGCTTGAGGTCCTTTCTGAAGGTGGCTGTGCAGGTTGTTAGGTGAAAGGAGGGTGGTAAGGAGTTCCATAGAATTTACTGTTCTCGACTGAAGGTGGGGGGCTCCCAGAGCAAGGATTGGGCATTTCTGGAGCCCCTATTTTCTCCAGAGAGTTTAATTTTCTCACTTAGATGGGAGGGTGAAAGGGGTGCAGCGCTCTGTGGGTAATGGAGGCGGTTTTGAATTGGGCCTGAGCTTCAATGGGAAGCCATTGGAGGCTTAGCAGCGCTGGGGAAATGTGGTCACTTTTCTTGAAACCTAACACGAAGTGCGCTGCTACATGTAGAGTTGCTCTCAGTGGGCATAGATGAACTTATGGAATGCCTGAGAGAAGGGCAATTCCTTAATCTAGTCTGGAGAGGACAGGAGACTGCACCACTGTTTTGATGTCTTGTTCCAGGATCAGTTGTCTGGTGCCCCACAGCTGCTTCAGTTGGTGTTGTGCACTTTTGGCAATGGCTGTGATGTGGCTGTGGAGTTTTAGAAGAGTGCAAGGTTGATACCAACGAATCAAGGACTATGGACAATGGCAGGGCAGCTTAAAAGTAATTATGTTTTGGTTGGGATGAATTTCAGATGATTTTTAGACAATCCGTTTTTGATCTTTAGGCGTGTGATTGAAAGGAGGGCAAGGTCTTCAGGGGAAGAGATGTTCATGTATATTTGAGTGTCATCACCGTAGAGGTGGAAGAGAATCCCAGAATTTCTGAGAATCACATATAGTGGCTCTAGGTACAGGTTAAAAAGGATTGGGGAGAGAATTGAGTAATGAGGACCCCATGACATACATTGACTGGTCTCAAGAGCGAGTTGCCCATTTTCAAAATTTGGGAGAGGTTGGTTAGGCAAGAGGAGAACCAATTGAGGACTGTGCCTCCACAGGCCATATGTTGTTCAAGAGTGAGAAGGAGGCCCAGATGGTTGACAGTGTTGGATGCAGCGGGCACAAGGATTCTAAGTTAGTCGTCAGCTATTTGTAGGATTGCAGTTTCTGTACTGTGGCCCCAGTGGAAACCTGATTGGAGAGAGTCTAGGAGGCTGTTTATTTGAATGTGTGAAGTGAGCTAGGACGCAACCCAACTTTCAATGACTTTAACCTAAAAATGGAAGTGTGGAGACTGAGTGGCACTTGTTCATGTTGTCTGGGTTGAGAGATTGTTTTTTGAGAGGCTTCTGTGTCAAGGTTGGATGTGTCCCTGAACCATATTTTCACTTTTTTGGATTGCTCAGAAGCTTTGGTATAAGAGCCAAAGAGGGAGAATGGCATCTGCATGTGGTCAGATCAGTCGATTGGAATGGGGTCGTATGACAGCAGATTGGGGGAATCGAAGATTATCAGGTCAAGGATAGCGCCTTTGTGATTTGTGGGTTTAAGGCAGTGTTTTTGGAGATCATTGTCTTTGAAAAAGGCTGTAAAGTTGTCCTCCAGACCGTTACCCTCGATTCTTCAGTGGATGTTGAAGTCTCCAAGGATGATCATGTTGTCCCAGCTGATCAGTTGAGAAGTGAAGAGATCCATTCATTCCTCAATGAAGGAATTGTTATGACTTGGTGGATGGTAAATCTCATTCAGTCTGATATTGGAGGTAGTCGATGTGGACATTTCCACTGACTTGCATTCGGAAGACTGAAACTGAGTCATTTGGAGGATCCTGCATCTCAGTGAGTTTCTGTGAATGAGTGTGAGACCTATGCCTAGTCTATCTTCTTGCTCTCTACGTAAGATGGAGTAATTTGGAGGCAGTAGAATGTCTATAGCAGGGTTAGTTGAGTTGTTTAGACATGTTTCAGGCAGGATCAGGATATTAAGATTATGGTCCAGGACAGGGGGTGTGTATCTCCAGACAGTGTTTGACTGCCGACCGACAATTGTGTACCATGGAGTTCGGGGAGAAGGTATTGACTTTCTGGCTAGACTGTTCAGGGAAGGAGTTTAGGATTTGTATCAAGTTAAGAGGGGGTGAACGTGCAAAGGGATGGTGTATTTTAGTTTGACAGAGGTCCGAGATTAGGGTGGAGATTGGGTAGCCCACTGTTGGAATAGAGGGTGGGGGGTGGAAATTGAAGTTGCATAACTTTCTAGGAGAAAGGATAGTTCTGAGATATATGTGGGAGATTTGGGTCTGGGTAGATAGCCATCTCTCAATATATAGGAGGACATGGGGTGGAGGTATTGACTTTCTGGCTAGACTGTTCAGGGAAGGAGTTTAGGATTTGTATCAAGTTGAGAGGGGGTGAACTTGCACCAGGATGGTGTATGTTAGATTGACTGAGGTCTGAGATTAGGGTGGAGATCGAGTAGCCCACTGTTGGAATAGAGGGTGGGGGTGGTGGAAATTGAAGTTGCATAACTTTCTAAGAGAAAGAATAGTTCTGAGATATATATGGGAGATTTGGGTCTGGGTAGATGGCCATCTCTCGGTATGTAGGAGGGTGTGGGGTGGAGGGTTGGTGAGGGGTGAATGAAGGAGCAGCAACAGGAGGATAGAGAGATGCTTAGAAGGGAAAGCGCTGATGAGAGGATGTTGATTATTTGAAATTGGTGTGACAACGAGGAAAGGAGCTTGTTGAGCAGAGGCCTATTATGTTCATCAGTTATGATCAGGGGAGATATGGGTTGTGGGTATTTGGAGTTGGGAGAAGTTAGGGCAGTGGGCGATGAAGGAGAGAAGGGGTGGGAAGCGTAAGGGTCTACTATGGGGCAGAAAAGAGGGTGGGGAGGGTGACCGGAGAGGGAGATACTGATGTGTGGAAAGTTGGAGATGGGTGGTGCAGAGATGGTCTGTGAGGGGGGTGTTCACGGTCTGGTGTTGGTTGTGAGCAATGGGCTGAGGGGGACACAGCGGACTGCAGGGGAGTCCAGGGAGAGATGGTTTTTATGAGTGGACCATAAGGGGTGGGAGGTGGGTGAGGGGTGCTATGGATAAACAGAGAGAGGGAGAGTGGAGGATCGTGGGAGGGCTTGATGTTGGGATAAATAACGTTGACTGTGGCCAGGATTTTGTCGCTGACTTGCAATATGATTTTCCCATTGTTGTAGATGGAGATAGCAAGTTTGTCTGAGAGGACAAAGGGAGAAAAGTATTTGAGTTTGTGACCAAATAGTATGTTAGAATGAGAGGAGCATGAGAGAATATTGCATAGGGACCTGATCCATAGGTCACTGTTGTGTGTAAAGAGGAGGAGGTTGGTTTTGAAGGCACCCTTGCCTTGGCAATGGTATTGGCCTGCAAAGAGGTTTTCCAGGGGTTCTCTCAGGGTACACTGTTTCAGGTTTTTCTTTGCGTATTTGGAAATATTCAGGGGGTATTTGTTCTTGAAAGCATTGGTGCCAGACATGGGCAAGCATGATGGTGGGGAGCTGTGACTAACAGGTGTATGCATCATGTTGGAGGGTGGTACAAGATAGAAGGCAATCGGTATGATTTAGATAACCATTGCTAGGGTAAAGGTCGGCATTGTGCAATTGCAGCAGCCTTGTGAGGTAGAGGGACACAATCTCAATATGATCAGAATGTTGATCAGATGGGATTGTACAGATATTCGGCAGTTGGCTGGACTGGTAGAGTTGGGCCAGAGGGACTGGCCATTAAAGGTGAAACATGTCTGAATGGTCTCTGTAACTTGTAACTCTCAGAGGATCAGATCAAATCCAATTAAAGATGGCTACCATTTAGTGGAGGAATTAAGTTCACTTTCTATTGTGGTGAATTTCAGAAGGGGAGTTACTGACAAACAGAAGGTTCAGAAGGAAGCCGTCCAACCTTGACATAAATCAGGTCACCCATGCAGAAGAGGGAATCAGCTAAGTGGTACGGAATACAATCAGTGGTGAAGAGCGGCGTAGATCTAGTGATCGTGACACAGAATTATTGCCCTTGCTGATTGCAAGTAGCGGTAATTGTGGTGTTACTGATCGTGGTGAGTCGCCGCCGTCATTTTGAAGCCAGGCACAGTGCTTGTGTCTGCTTGCAATCAGCATTTGTGAATTGGCCTATAGTGGTTACAATAAAGTGCTAGTATGGTATGAATGGCATCAGTTTCTGGTAAAGAATGTCCGCAGAGTGCGCAGTCATCTACATGCCCAGATTACTGTGTGTTACAGTCTTTGTGTCTTTGTGAGGGTTCCGATTCATTTTGTAGGCCATCATTTTGAGTCATTGGGTGCTGTGGCGGATATGTATTACTTACTTTTCCATCTTCCCTGCTACAGTCCTTACCTGCGAGATTTCATCTCTGTCCTGCAGAACCTGATTCCTAACTGAAGTCAAAAAATCCAATGTCAGGTAAGTGGTTTTATTGTGTAATGCTATCTTTTAAATGTTTTTTATTTTGAGTGCTTTCCTTAGCTGCACTTGGGGCTAAAATGGTCAGTGGTTCTTTGCCCCGCAGGCAATTCGGATTTTTGGTCCATGTACTGTGTTTCTACCCAAACTGGGTCTGCAGTAGCATAATTTTTTGGGGGTAGAGGTAGCGCTGTATTTCTATTTGCTCTTCATCAAAGGCAGAGGTTTCTTTGATGAGCGCAGAGAGCATTTTGTTTTTGCACTATTTAGTGCTATAACTGCTCAATTAAAGATTGCCCGTCAGCGGTAAACCTGCAAGACTTTGGGTTGCTATGAAACTGTCCAAAATACATGAAGTTTTGGCTGATTTCATTGAATTTCAAGTGCCTGCCTTTTTCAAATTTTTCCTTCCCAGCATGGAGGAGGCAATAGAAGAAATTCCATGACTCTCATCAGCCACTCCTTCAATGGCTTCCATTCAGCGAATGATGGAGCAATCTGTGGGAGCTGCCGGCGCAGGAGGGTCCTCCCTCTGCCAAAATGTCTTGTGCTTAGTACTCAGTGGATCCTGATGATGATGAAGAGGAGGAGCAGAAGAGAGGGTGGGTTGTTCAGGGAGCCGAGCTCTCTGAGTTATTGCAATCTGTAAGAGAAAGCATTGTGCGTCCAGTGCCTAACCCTGCAATTAAACAGAAGGGCTTGTTTTCACAGTATAGGTGTCCTGAGCTTGAATCACTGCCCATGCATGCAGTTATAAGGTGTGTCTTGAGATCATCCTTTGCTCGTTTTTTATTTAAACGCTATCTGGTGGATAAGTTTACAGAGGAATTTCCAGCGGTTGGTAAAGGTGATAACCCCATGCCCCATGGCAGAGCTGTCTTCTCAGAATAATTTTTGGCAGAAGATGCAGCTCTGGCCACTGGATTCAAGATATCCTGGCTGACGAGGGGTGTTACCCGAAACCGGTCCCAGGATGCTTGTTACCGGTCCAGGGAAGACTTGTCTTGGCAGTTCGGGCTGGACTGTTCCCATGAGGCACAGGGTCAAGACTCATTTACATTTACCTGAGTCTGTGGTGGTGAAGTGAGCTAAAGAACAATGATGGATTCAACCCAGATCTGTGACTGGGGGTAAGTGTCTGAAAAGTTTCAGTGCTCCGTCCATCATTTCCTTCTGTTTGCTTTGTTCACCCTAAGTTGGCAGGGTATGCCCAGATGTGTGTCCCTTGCTCACTTTGCCACTGGATTCAAGCTAGCCTGGCTGAAGAGGGGTGTTACCCCGAAACCGGTCCCAGGATGCTTGTTTCCAGCCCAGGGAAGACTTGGCCTGACAGTTCGGGCTGGCCTGTTCCCATTAGGCACAGGGTCAAGACTGATTTGCATATAGCTGAGTCTGAACTGGGGTGGTGAAGTGAGCTGAAGAACAATGATGAATTCAACCCAGATCTGTGACTGGGGGTGAGTGTCTGTAAAGTTTCAGCTCTCCGTCCATCATCTCCTTGTGTTTGCTTTGAGAAGATGCAGCTCTACCAGGTCCAGTTGATAAGAAGGTGGAGGGAATCATCAAAAGGTCATATGAAGCCTCTAATTTTTAACTCAGGGTTAATACTTATATCACATATACAGTCCATTTTCTCCTCAAAGACTTTTACCAGTTGGCTGAACGAATGTCAGAGGGTGAAGATTGTTCAGCCCTTCTGAGTACAATGGAACATCAGGTCCATTTTCTCTCTAACTCATCATTTGATACCCTCTAGGATTCTGCATCTGGAGCTGCTGCATCGGCTCGTCATCACCAGTGGATGTGAAAGTCGAAAGCTGATTTATCTCAAAAAACAATTTCAATGATAGTGCTATGTTAGAAATGGGAGTCTCTAGTTGGCAGAGATAGGGACCTTTGTCCAAATAGGTACCCTTGCTTCTAGTCAGGGTAAGGGGATACACACTTTAGATAACCCCTGCTCACCCCCTGGGTAGCTTGGCACAAGCAGACAAACTTATCCCAAAGGCAATGTGTAAAGTATTTGTACTCAAAACACACAGTAATACAGTGATAACACCGCAAATGGACACCACACCAGTTTAGCACAACAACAAAAACAACAAAAATCCAACATACGTGTAATAAGAATGACTTTAAAAAGGTTTGAAACAACTTAGTCAATAGAAAACTATGAAAGCGTGCTTTCCCTCAAACTACCCATAGTTGCAACAAAATTCACAAGGCAAACAGCCACACAGATGGGAAGCGTCAAAAAACAAAGAGATGCGTCAGTTCCTGGGATCATGGGGAGGCGGTGCGACAGTTCTGCTTCACACAGGAGAAGTAATGCGTTGAATCTGGACTGTAGGGGGGAAGTGATGTGTCGATTCCGAGACGGCTATGGTCCGCAGGTGATGCATCGGGAAAATTTGCCGCACAGATAAGATATGTGGAAATCCAGGATGTGTCAGCAAGTGATGCAGCGGCGTCAAGCACTGCTGCATCGACTTCTTCAGCCACGATCCCTCGATACATCGGTTCTTGCAGTCGCGACAGCCGCTGCGTCGGTTTCGGCATCGGCTCGGCGATGCGTGGAGATTGTTCTCGCACAGCCGTGTTGTATCAAAAAACATCCGCGAGAAGAGCGATGCATCGATGTTCTTGTAGATGCGTTGCTTTTTCATCTCCCAACAGCAGGAACAACCTTCAGAGGCCCAACACAGTCACAGGCACCTCATGGCAGGTCAGAACTCCCAGCAAGGAAGTTCAGGGGAGCTAGGGTGAGGTCTTTGTGTCCCTGAGACTTCAGAACAGGAGGCAAGCTCTACTCAAGCTCTTGGAGATCTTTCGCAAGGCGGGGGGACCAAGCTCACAGCAAAGTTCTTCTCCTTTTCTTGGCAGAAACAGCTACTACAGGTCAATCCCAGACGGCGCACAGCAAAGGGGCTGTACTTCTCCTCAGTTTCTCAAGCTCTTTCCCTTGGCAAAGGTTCTTCTTGATTCCAGAGTAGTCTTAAGTTCTGGGGTTTTCGGTCTATTACTTATACCCTAAAATGTCTTTGTTCTCTTTGTGCAAGGGTCTCTGAGCCCAATCCAAACCAGTTCTGTTCCCACTAGTGTAGTTTGACCACAGAAGGTGGAGACAGCATTGTGCAAGGGAGACAGGCCCTATTCACTTCCTAAAAGTGGCATTTCTATAATAGTAATGTAAATTCCCACAACACCAGTAAGTAGGATTTATCACTAAACATACCAAACATGGCAACACCACTCAATCAATCAAATCCTTTATTCGATCTTACACATAAGATCATAAAAGTGTCCGCGAAATACTTACAATCACGTTTTAAGAAAGACATTATAAAATTTAGCTAAAGAACCTAAATCTTTAAAGTGTGCTACCATACACTTTAAGTAAGAATCCATTTAATCTATGTACATAATACAGTATAGGTTATATGAATAACTTTTTAGGTCGTCTTATGTGCCAACCTGCTTCCTCTTTTTAATATATGCCCAAAGGAATGATGCTAATGAAAAACACACAAAAGAATTTTGCAATGATTTGAAAAAAAAACAGTGCTACACGACAATATTTCAAATTGTAGCGCTTGCAAATTGGTACGATAAAAATACACCTTTCCTGATGGTAGAAACCACAGAAAAATAAAACATGAAGATCCTCCTGTACAGATAAATTATCACATGGACATAGGGAAAGTGCTGAATGTTTATATCTTTTCCCTGGATATCCCGCCATCAGAGGAATCAAATTTAGTCAAAATCTAAGCAAAATATATTCGTGCTGTGGGAATGTAACATCAGCCAGATAGTAATAGCTATTCTCCTCCGGGACAGGGATTAGTTCATACAGTCGTGCCGACTGAGTATGGAAGTTGTTTTCCCTTCTTAAATATTGGGTTTTCTTAATAAAGATCTCCTTTACTTTCGACTTGGATAGGGATTTACACGTCGAGGGATAGTTAAAAAGGCGACTTAAACCGAGTGCACATAGTTCTGACTCCACGTACTTTATCCACCTACTCCTACTGTAGTTGTCTGACTTTAGAATAGTGGTAATTAGGTTTTGCATCAGGGGGATTGTATCCCTCCACCAAATCGAATGCCACAGTAGGAGTGGAGCCATTTTAATGGAGTCCGTAATATAGGGTAACGCCAGTTCCATATGAAGCGCATAATTAGAATATGACTGGGGTAGTGATTTAAAAGACTTAAAAAATGTATTTTCTATTACTTGTAAAAGAGTCGCTTGGAGCCGTCCCCCAAACTGCTGCCCCATACACCACTGTTGCCTTTGTTTTAGCGTGATAGATTTTTTTCATAGGAATTAGTGGTTTGGCTCCCAGCTTTTTAGAGAATGATCCCAACGCCGCTAGATTTCTCTGCATGCCCATTGCTCTGCCCTCTAACAGTTTGGACCAGGATTGTTTATTATCAAATAGGACCACTAAATAAGGAAACGAGTCAACCACCTCAATTTTGGCAGAGTCCATACTGAAACAAGGGGGTCTTTTGCGTTTCCCAACCCCGGCAATAATTACAAAAGATTTAGATTGATTAACCTTTAACTCCAATGAATTCATAATGACGCGTAGGCCGCTATAGGACGCTGAAGCCCCACTGCAGTTCAAGCAATCAGAACAGCGGCATAAGCATATGTCAAAATCAGTAACCGCTGATGGTCAGAGAGCACGGGGACATCCAAGGCTGCACCCTCAAAATGTTTTCCCACACCGTTGGTGTGGATGGAAAATAAGAACAGTGCCAGGACGCAGCCCTTCCTAACCCCCCTTAAGATCTTAAATGTTCGGGTACACTCCCCGTTCTTCCAGTAGCGGGCTGATAACGAGGTGTCAGAGTACAGCTGTCTGATGATGTCGACCAATGCTTGATCGATTCCCATTTCCTCCATTATCTGCCAGAGTCTGGGGTGGGACATGCAGTCAAAAGCTGCAGACAAGTCCATGAAGGCATGATAGATCTTCCCACCCTTGGCTCTGAAATATCTGTACATAATAAGTGAGAGGTTCAGGCATTGGTCTACCGTGCCCTTTCCCTCCTGGAAACCGTATTGGGACTCCATTAAAATATTCTTACTCCTCACCCATGCCTCCAGTCTTGTCAAAAGAAGACGACCCATAAGTTTGGCCGTTGTATCAATTATCGATATAGGCCGATCATTTTTTGGGTTGCTTTTGTCTCCCTTTTTATACACTGGGATAAATATATTGGTTTTCCAGGACATGGGGGGACCAACTATAGCAATTTTATTAAAAACATTAGTTAAAAGAGGAACCTAAATGTCCAGATACTCAAAGAAAAAGTCCATAGGGACGCCATTGGGGCCCGGGGCTTTCCCAGCTCTACATGCCTCAATCCCATTCCTAACTTCATCAGTATGGAAAGAAAGAGAGAGCCCAGAGGTGGTACAAACCGGGGCAAAAACACCTTCAAAATGAGCCACCCACTCCTCCTCCCCTACATTAACTTCAAGTGCATTGTCGTTTGGTGTTTTAAAATGTGGACCATTTATTATATCTTAAAACTCCTTTGAATAATCTGAAGCCGCAGCCAGTTCTAATTTGGCCCATGTTTCTTCTCTTAACGCCTTCTCCCTATTTTTCCTGTCCATTTTATATTCCCTACTGAGAATGGTAATTTCGGAGGGGTTCCTAGGGATACTGCTTAGAGCTTTAGTAAGGGCTTTCTTTGTTTTTGTACTGGAAGGATTGAACCATCCCGTGGCCTTTTTTGGGTTATTCATATTTTTTATAGTGATTGAGTTCCTTATGTGTTTTAAAAGTTCTATAAAGGAGTTGGGGTTGAATCTCACTTTCCAAACAATTCTTTATGTTATGTAGAGCATTGCTAATTATAGTAGGTATCACCTCCAGTTTGTCAATTTTGGACCACTTTAGTTGGTATCCATTGCACCTAGTTTGGGTAGGCAGACCAATTTCTTTTGATGTATTTGCAGCCCTCTGCATAGTTTGAATCTCGCAGCACAAAATCGCATGGTCACTAAAGAAGTTACATTGGTTAGTAACTTTGCTACACCTGATGTTTAAAGGATTAGTGACCAGAATGAAATCAATCGTTGATTCCCGATGATCCCGATGGAAAGTTGGAGACAAATTATCACTATCAGTGGCTATGTTATTAACCATAAGCATACTTCTCGTCAAGTTTAGCATGTTCATAGTGTTTCCATAGATATTATGTGAAAAGTGATGAACAGGGTTGCCCCACATATCCTCCACACCACAAACCCGCTCTAAGTTGTGGTGGCACGGATGCGTGTTGAAGTCACCCAACCATATGATGTTTGGGACAGCCTTTTGATTCACCAGTTTGGATGCCTTATCAATTCATCCATTCACCTCATTAAGCACTTTATGCATGTTTGGACCGAAATTATTGTTATAGAAGTTTATTAGGAACTACTGGTCAGAGTTACCAAACTCTAAAAGAATCAGATGAAAGAATGGGGAAGTACCATGTAGCATCTTTATTTTAATTGCTAGGGTATTCGAAATTAAAGTTAATATACCCCCTTTCGCTCTTCCAAAGGAGAACGGAGTTGCTTTCGTCTGATAAGAACGATAACCATTTACAAAGGTCTCCTCAGTGGCCCATGTCTCCTGAAAGCAGGAGCTATCTCGATCCTGCCATAATTTGCATGTTTGGGCAACACCACTCCTTTCAGATCAGGAATTACCACTTGAAAGTATATAAGTGAATTGTCGATGTTAGCATATGAGAGGAGTAGATATTACAGCAGTGAGAAACCAAATAGGCTGGTTGTCACTACCAGGGCATATCACACAATGAAGGCACATGTCCTACCTTTTACATATACAGCACCCTGTCCACCGGGCTACCTAGGGCCTACCATACTGCTGACCGATGTGTAATAAAAGGGGAGTTTAAGGTTTGGCAAGTAGTTTTTAATGAAAAGTTAAAGTGGCAATAAACTGTGCGCGCAGGCCCTTAAGTGGCAGACCTGAGACAGGTTTGAAAGGCTACATCTGTGGGTGGCACAATCAGTGCTGCAGGCCTACTACTAACTTTAAAGTACAGGCCCTGGGTATATGGTATATCAATTTACAAGGTACTTACAAGTAAATCAAATATGCCAAGCATGTGTAAACCAATCATACCATGTCTTAGGGAAGAGAGCATATGCACTTTAGCACTGATTAACAGTGGTAGAGTGCCCAGAGTCCTAAAACCAACAAATAAGATCAGACAAATAGGTAGAAGAAGGCAAAAAGTTTGGGACTAACCATGCAAAAAGGGCCAGGTCCAACAGCGGTCAAAGGAGTTAAATACAAAAGGCGACATCAAAAGTTGTTCTCCTCAACCTGCATCAGTGAAACATCCCAGTACCACCAAACCCCTTCCCCATATGTTAAAACTTGTAAGAACTTTCTCAGGAAGATCTCTAAAAGGGGCTGTACTGGTTTCCTGGCCACTTTCTTAGAGAAATCAAACAGTGTGCCCACAGAATGACTAAAATGTGAGCATCGACTGGCTATACAGGGCTACCATATAGATTTCTCGCCAAACACTACCCATAGAAAGGAATCTTTTGCAACCCTTTCAATGCACTTTTTTTTAATAGTAAATGTGCCTACCTTGCTGACCCTCTTCCCACATACCATATACTTAGGACCCGATTCACAAATGGAAAGTGAGACGAAAGCCTAACTTTACGACTCCTAAATGTTTTTTGTGAATACTGAAAGTCGTAAAGTTCAACTTTTGGAACTCAGAAAGTTTGTGAATACCAAAAGTTTTAAAATTAGACTTTCGTCTCACTTTACCTTTGTGAATCGGGCCCTTAGTCTTGGCTATATTGGCTATATTGGTGCCCAAATCAAATCCATCCATAAAGGTAATAAAGCTGCAATTCAAAGTCTTCAGGGGGTACAGGATATTACCAAGCCATTATCTACATAAAATAGCGCTGGAACAAGTACTGACCTAATCATTGCTATTTTCTTTCCTGATCCTATAAAGGAAATATTTTGCTCGTTAGTATTCAATTAAAACAAAATAGGGGACAAGACACAGACAGTACTCGCGGACGCCGCAGTGCAATTCAAAGGTGTCAATGCATTCAACACCTGGGCCACATCTAACAGAAGCAGTAACCCTACAACGAAGTGCCCGGGGAAAAGTAACGAAGGCCTCATCCAGCCCTAGGGTCAAGAGGATATCCCAGAACTTCCTATGATTAACCCAATCACATGCACTAGACAAGGCCATAAAGGCAAGAAATAACGAGCTTCCTTTTGCAGCTGTACATTTACTAACAACTATATGGAGGTTTAAGCATTGCTTAATAGTGCCCATTCCTTCTCTGAACCCATATTGTACTCATGAGATAACCTTTCTCGCACTAGTACAGTCGTCAATCCTTCTAAGGACTAGGGGGCAGATTTACAAGCCCCGTACGCCACTTTTGTGCTGCCGTTGCATCACTTCTGTGGCGGCGGCGTAAAGCCAGCACCATGCTGCGGGGTATTTACAACGTGACGCATCTAGGGAGATGTGTCACGTTGTAAAGCCCTGCACCAGATGAAACCTGCGTCAGGTTTCATGTGGGCGTTTTGGCGCAGGGGGGGGCGTTCCGGCGCAGGAACGCCTCAGAAAAGTGGCTGAATGAAATCTACAAGATTTCACTCAGTCACTTTTCCGACCCCCCTGCGTCAAAACCTTGCGCCTGCTTGAAGCAGGTGTAAGGCTTGACACACCATGTTAGACATAGGCAGGGTTGGCACAGTGCTGGAGTTGTGTCATGCCCGCGACACAACTCCAGCACTGCGCCAACCTTACAGCAGCAGATGCGACACGCATCTGCATTTCCCTGCTTCATGATGCGCTGCATTGTAAATGCAGCGCATCTGTGATGGTGCAAGCATTGAGATGCGTTTTGCAAGTTTCCTGGCGCATCTCTGCTGATTTGCAGGGATGCGCCAGGAAACGTAAATCTGCCCCTATATGTCCAATGGCCTTAACCATTGAGTTCAGTACGGTAAGCACCTCTAGCATCGAGGGTCATTTTTGCATCCTTTCTTATACATCGGGACGATCACAGCAGTACGCCATGTTTTTGGAAAACCACATAGGGATGCATTGTTAATTACATCAGTGATAATCTGAGTGCAAAATTCCACATTTGCCTAATATAGATCGATTGGGAGCGCATTTGACCCGGGTGCTTCTTTGAAGGCCTAGCCATAATTGCCTAACGACCTTCTCTAACTGGAACTGTATGGAAAGTGGGAAAAAGGCGATAATTTGGTAGGCTTGCTATCCCCAGTCCCCTCATAGGAATAGATGTTCTTAAAATGGGCAAACCATTCATCAGCACTAATGTTGGTCCCCAAGCCCGGTGACACAGATTCCGTAAGCTTTGGGCTATTGATAGTTTTCTAAACCCTCCTGAGTCTTTGAGCTGAACAGATTCCACTAGTACACCACACATTTCTTGCATAATGGTAGACTTTCTATTTTGTATGTCTGTTCTATATGCGGCATGACAAAATCCTACCTTCATTCTATCCCCGGGTATTGCTGACAGTGCTTTGCGCACGCACATTTTTGGCATGCCTACACTATTTTCAAACCAACCTGGATTAGTAACATTACGAAACTTCACGCGACTCAGGAGGTTATCCTTGCTACTAGCAATCAAAAAACGAAGCAATCAATAATACCAGCACTGGGCTGCATCTCCACTAACAGATAATTCATTGGTAAGAACAGAATTGGAGGTAATTAGCCAGGTGAGGAACTAATAAAAGTCCACACCCTTCCACCTAATCCGTCGGCCTTGATCGTGCAAACAGATCCTTTAAGGGGCTTGCCTTTACAAGGTGGTAAACTAGACCGGGGAAAAAAAGGGATACCTCAAAAGGGTTCCGGTCACTGGAGGCGGTAACCACCACATTGATGAAATCAAAAAATGTGCCCATAGTGGGTGAGGCTAAGACATAGTCAATGACAGAACCTTGACCTCCCCCATTAAATGTGGGAACGTCGAATTCAGGATTTCCCCTGAGTTCAAATTCCATTCAGCAAATCAATTTCTAATAGGAGCTTAAACAGTTGTATACCCCTATTGACTTCATTGCCAAAAAAACCTGCGTCCCGCAAAATTTGAAAAGGCTGGATGACGGTGGTATTGAACCCGAGTTTAGCATTAACCCTACCCGCCCCCCCGATTAGGATATTACAGTTAAAGGATGCAGTTGGGATCCTTCTCTTTAAACAGCGCAGAACGGAAAACTATGGGGCATATTAGCAAGGGCTTTATCGCTGCTTTAGCGGCACTTTTTGCCGCCAAAGCGGCGATTTTTTTATCGCCCAATTACCAAGCTGTCGCTAACTGCTGTTAGCGACAGCTTGGTAATTGGGCGATAAAACCAGGTGATAGCGACCAGTTTGGGGCCCGCTTTGCATGTCAGCGATATTTATCGCTAATGACATGCAAAGTGGCTGTACCCAAACTGGTAGCGACTGAAAGCAGTCGCTAACACAGCTATCGCCTATTAGCAATACCCACGGCGCAAAAAAAAAAATCGCACGCTAACCGCGATTAGCGCCAGGATTTTACACCTGGTAAAATCCTGACTTAGCCATAATAGTCAATGGGAGGTGGATTCTACGGCTAAGTCCCCACCTGCCTATTAGCGAGATTTCCCTTAGCGATAGGTTTTTTATTACTGGAATTCTCACGTTAAAGATGGGATTCACCGCTATCGCTGGATTCTTTATCGCCGTGGAGATAAACGTTGGTAATACTGCGCTATCTCCGCGATAGAATCCAGTGATAGGAGGCGATAAAAAAATTGTGCTAAGTGCGGTTTGCGATAATTATCGCAAGTTGATGCTAATAAGCACCTGTGTTTCTACAAGAGCAGTTGTTATGTCCTACCAAGTTATAGAAATTAATTAAGCAAATGTAAAATAAACTAGAAAGCACCACCCACAAAATCTGCATCCCTGGGTGAGTAAAAGGATAGAGTATATCTTTAAATAGCTAGTAGTATAGGCCAAAACCAATAAGTTCCCTTTGTTTCTACCTCTAAGGATCCTCTTGACAGGAACACTAAAGCCTTGAAAAGCATCCAAAATTGTATGATCCAGGCATCAAGTTTCCTGAAGCAAAATACGATCAAACCCAGCTATGTAGCCATGCCAATCCTCATCCGACAACTTAGAAGTTAGACCAGCTACATTCCAACAGATCAATTTAGGTCTAGTTACAGAGTAATCTCGAGCAATAACATTAGAGGGGATTGCACAAAGGCATGTCATTCCTACCTCGGCACACCCTTCATCTTGCCCACTAAGATTAATAGCATCCTTAAGGCTGGCATCTATTTAAGGGCATGCCTTAGCTGGACCAGAGTAGATCCTTGATTTCTGCCGGGAAAACTAATATCAACTAGCTTCTAATAACATCAATCAAGAGTCTGGCCTCCTTGACATGGATGGGCGCAAAATGGTCTAGACCCAGTTTGCAAGTGCCCGTAAAAATACACTAGGGGCAGCAGATTAATATCACCAGTTGCATGAGAGGGCTGTTGTTGTAAATTAATAAAAATTTGCCTAGCGAGCTAGGGATGCCTAAAATTGATACTATTGCAGTCACCACCAAAAGACTTTTCAGAGGAGCCAATCCAGTCCACTCGTCGGACCATCTTAACATTCTGATAGCCCTGCAGTGTAAAACTTGAGTGGTCAACTAACTAATGACACACCTTGTTCTTAAGCTGGTTGTAAGTCTGCGACCAGAGGTTCAAGACATCTGGGGCAATCCCCAGTATGACTACAAATGGACAGCTTTCAGGGGAAGGTTCATTTGTGCAGGAGCAACACCAAGGCCAGGTAAGAAAGTCTTGTTCATTTCTTGGGAGCAGCAGCCCATGTCCCGATCTCTTAGGACACGCCCTTGGGTGCTGGTTCCAGAAGGTATCTCTGGGGGTCCTCTTATATCAGCTAGAGAAACCCTAACTTCATCAACAGCAAGCACCGGGCAAGCTGCCAAGGGTGCAGTATGAGTTGCCACAGGGCCCAAACCCTGGTGGGCAAAACAGTTATCACAAAATTTGGAGATCCTTATTACTTAAGCTTCAATTTTAGCTAACCTGTCCAAAGGCGCCAAACATAATTTAAGGGTTTTTTGAGTTGCGAGAAAAATGGGCCCAGATTGTCATATATGAGGGCTCTTGCACAGTGCCATCCAAAGCCACAGAGGGACAGAATTGTTCAATTCATAGTACACTTTCTGTCTGCACTAATGGTTTTCAATTCTCAGTTGTGCTTGGCAATAGTGGGTCGCCCTGGGCTGGATCAATAGATTTAGCAGACAAAGTTGCCTTGCCATCCACAAGGACCATGGGCCCACCTTGCACAGCTTGATCTTGAGGAGGGGCACACACCAAATGGTGCTCCAAGGTGTCTCCCAAGTCCAAAGAGAGGAGCGTCTCAGCCAGATCAATTTCCTTACAATAACCCCCACAGTTCTGGTCAGAAAATTGTCAATAGTTGCACAGTTCCATAATACTGGGATTTTAGAGGGTGCAGCTTTTTTTTCCCCATCTCCTAGACCCCGCTCTCTGTATGAAGGAGTGCCAGAAGGTTGATGAAAAACAAGAATAGCTTACTTGCAATCAGACAGGCATTATGGAGAGGGTAAAGGTCCCCTGAAGAAGTTAGAGAGTAGGCCCAACCCCGGACAGGCAATGACAGGCCCGCTCTTGGCCCTGTCTTCGCAGAGGCAAAAGCCCTGGTATGTCCCCAGCTGCAGGCTGGTTGTAAACATTGTCAAGCAGGAAGTGAAGAAAGGGCCACTATTATACTGGAGTTAGCTAGAATGTCAACAAGAATGTCCACTGTTATATATTGTGGGGCTCTTAAAGTACTAATAATGTCAAATAAGAATGTGTCACCATTATTTCACCAAGAACCCAAATATGTACACAATAAGTTAGGTATTAACAACTTATGATATGTAACTAGACTGTTCCTAAAACTGCCCAGATTTAAAAGCACATTAACAACACCAATCCTACTTCATCTTTTATTCACACCCTTCCAATAGAATCACCAAATAGTCAGCCTTTAAAGCCCTGTCTCCTGCTGATCTTGCCAACATACTTAACTTGCTCAAATCTACCTTGTTTGAAGGTAATGTCTTACCCTCGTACTTCATTAAACCTCTCTCTGTGGAGGATCTCTTACATCTTCTTTCTATTGTCTCTCTACCACTTGAGGCAATGTCTCCAAAGCTCTTAAGACATTGCAGAAACTCTTACTTCTAAAGAAACCTAAACTAGACCCCAATGACCTCATCATCTATGGCTTATTATTCGCCTACAGTACATCAGCAAGATCATTAAAAAAGAAATCTATGTTCAACTCAAAGAACCTATTAATATCAATCATCTTCTTCACTACTTTCAGTCTTGCTTCAGATCATGCTGTAGCACAGACACTACTACTTTACAAAAAGTAGCCATACATCTTTACCACAGAAGAAGATGACTCCTGCCTCCTAATGTTGCTGGAGTGCTCAGCTGCTTTCGAAATAGTCGACAATCCCTTCCTCATACTCACCCAGGATTCTCTAATTGGAGTCCCTGAGACTAGTCCTCCTTCTATCTTTCTAGCCAATACCAGTTTGTTCATCCTCATATGGGCACTTCCAGGTCCCTAAAGATCCCTGTCACCTATGTAGTCAGACAGAGCTTCATACAGTTTACTTCTATCTTCAGCCTATTAATGGAGTTGCTTGGTGGTCTACTTACAGATAACACCATCAGAATGCACCAAAACTCTGATGCTTCACAACTCAAAGTCTCCTTTGCTTCAGACATAGAATTGCTCAAAAACTGGCTGTGCACCATCCCGGATGTCCAGCGCAATCCTAAATCTCAACCCAACTGTGAGAATTTAGGTTGTTTGTTGAGGGAGGTGTGAGACCTTCTCAAGCAATAGCCACAGTCCTTGTCAGGGTGAACCACAACGGCCACTAAATGAACCTGTCCTGAACGCTATAATCTTTGAATAAAAGCAGTCAGACTTAACTTACAGGCAATGTGTAAAGTTTTTATGCAGCACACAGTTATAAAACAAAACACAAGAAAAATCCCACACCAATTTAGAAAAATAGAGTAAATTGTAAGAAACTATTTGACACCAAAATGACAAAAATCAAAGCAGTGGAATCAGAGTTATGAATTTTTAAACTTTGAATTGACAAATAGCACCTAAAAGATCAAAGCACTAACCACAGACAGCCAGTATCAAAACAGTGTGGCAAAGTCAATAGTTAAGGCTGAATGCAATGGAGCATGGGTCAGATGCAAGAAGTGCTTTGGGCCCAGTCTCCATTTACCTTCGAACATAGAAGACTTTTTAAGAAAAATTTCTGAGAAGGTGTAGTTTAGTGGGACACAGCAGCTGGCGGTGTCTATGGAGTGGGAATCATTGTCAAGAACCTGTTGGACGACGTTCCGGTGAAGATTTATTTGTTTGACTTAGACCCCGATTATGGGTTTGGCAGATGGAATACTCCATCACAAACGTGAAGGATATCCCATCCACCATATTACAAGTTCAATAGAATTTAATAGAATTGTAATTTGGCGGACTGGATGTCCGTCACGTTTGTGATGGAGTAACCCTGTCTGCCAATCTCGTAATCAGGCCCAGAGTCTTTTTTTTGTAAGTCAAAGATCTCCAGCAGGATGAAGCTGCAAGCTGTAGCTAACGAGGGCTCCATGAGGCAGGATACTCCTTCTGCAAGGAGCTGCTGTGTAGGGTGTGCTGCTGCGGAGAAGAATGTAGGAAGAGCTGCCACAAAGTCAGGCCGACCAGCGATGCACTTTGGGTGGTTCGGCTAGCAGGTAGGTCCTGGTCTCTTCTCAGTTCTGAGCCAACGTTTGAATAGAACATTCCCAAGTTTTTTATTTGGGCTATCTGGTCACATATAGCACCACTTTCAAGGGTCCAGGGCTACAGGGGCTTCACTTGGATGTTCTAAACCTACTTAAGCTGGGTCCAGGTGTGGTTTCAAGATGGAGCCTTTCGGTCCCTGAGACTCTGATCCGGAGGCTAGCCAACTAGCCCTTGGAGTCATTTTTGAAGTCTTCAGTTCAAGGAAGTGAAGGCTAAATCAGCATGGCAGACCTTTGAGGTTTCACAGCAGACTTCAGGCACCAGAACAGTCCTTCTTGGTGCAGCAAAGCAGACTTCTGAAGCTCACAGCAAGCCACAGCAGCAGACAGTCCTTTTGCAGGTCCAGAAAGTGAACTGAAGAGTGTGTTAAAGGGTCCTATTTTATACCTTGAGTCTCCTTTGAAGTGGGAGAAACATCTGGACTCTTCTCCTCATAGACAGGTCAGAAATGTCCTGCATCCCTGCCCTGATCCCAGCCTGTCAAGAGATAAAATAGGCTAGTGTAAACTTCTTCGTGTGAGTGATGGGCATAATCTTTTGAGGTGCAAGTGGAACTGTGCACAGCTTTGCCCCCTCCTGCCTGACATGGCCCATCCAGGCGCACCTATTCCCTATGTTGTGTGGCTATCGTGTGCAGAAGACCCAAATGTCAAGTGCCCACTATACCCAGTACATGTACCAAATGACTAGGACTTGGAAATGCCAACTTTCTAAAGGTGATATTTTCAGAATTGTGAGTTAAAATCCAACTTTATAATTCAAGAGGATTTAAAATTACAATTCCTTAGGCACCAAACATGACTTTTCTACCTGTGCCCAATCAAAGTTGCTGTGTATTAAATGTAATAAGGGAACCAAATGCTTTTCTTTTGGAGAGGTGGCTCTCACAGTAGTGAAGACTGAATTTGTTAGTTTTTCACTACAAGGACATATAAAAAACTAAACATACATGTCCAACTTTTTAATTGCAATGCACCCTGCCCTATAGGCTGTCTAAGGTCTGCCTTAGGGGTGACACGTTTGTATTAAAAATTGAGATATAGACCTGGCAAGGGGTTTATTACATGCTGGAATGGCAGGCCTGAGACATCTTTTAAGGGGATACTGAAGTGAGTGGTACAATATGTGCTAAAGGCCCACTAATAGCATTTTAATTTACCAGCCCCGGGTATATGGTATAACACTTTACTAGGGAATTTTAAGTAAATTAAACATGCCAATCAGATGCAAGCTAATTTTACCATGTGTGAGGGAGTGAGCACATGTACTTTAACACTGGTTAGCAGTAGTACAGTGCACAGAGTCCAATGGCCAGCAAAAAGGAATTCCGCAAAAAAGGAGGGAATACGTCAAAAAGTTTGATGGTAACCCTGTAAAGAGGGCCAAAAAGAATGACTGGCTCAATGGCATGAAGCTTGATGGCTTTGAACCCCTACTTTGACTGAATGTCAATTCACTTTGATTCACTCTTGACACCAGCCTCACCCTCAAGGAACACATTTCAGAAAAAAACAAAGATGGACTGGTACTAGCTTTCCCTTCTTAAGAAAATGAAGCCAGTTCTTCCCGACAGCAGTTTTAGAATTGCTGTTCAAGCCCTCGTACTCTTTCATCTGCATGCTGTTACAGCCCTGCTACATGGTCTCCCAGACTTTACGCTAGCCTCCCTTAAAGGCATCCTACATGCAGCAGCATGTCTCCCCCTGGGCCTGAAGAAATATGATCACATTACACCTATCCTGATAGACTCCATTTGCTCCCCTTTTTGGCCTGCACCATCTTCAAAACCACCAGCATCATTTACAAACAATTATGACCAGCACCCAACTTACATTGCAGACAAACTCACCATCACTGGTGGTTCACAGCACACCCACAGCCAGGACACCATCAGACTGCATACTATGAAGTGTAAGAAAGGCATTTGTCACCAGCATCTGGAGCAATATACCCAGATCCATCAGGACCGCTCAATGCTACTCCAATTTAGGAAAGAGTTGAAGATGCACCTTTATAAAGAAAACTACATCACAATGCATTAACTGTCCACATACCAACTACATCTCCAATCACTCATTGACATTATGTTTTTATTTTACCCTGTAGGGTGATGCACTGCCTTTCAGCTTTTACTGTATAAGGATTTCGGGTTTTTAATATATACCGATAAAATCCAGTAAAACCTGATGAACCGGAAATGTTTGGGTCCAGTTTTAGCAAAAAAAAAGTTATTGCTGTTCCCAGGTCCACTCATAGATGTTGGCCACTATTACATTAATGGGAGGAGCATTTAGTGTGTACATGAGCTTCATGCAGAAACAGAAATTGCATGGTGTTTATAATTGACTCATAGCCTCACCCACTAGTTGAGGAAGTTTTCTCTGTGATCCAGCCACCTTTTGGTCCTTGAACTCCTCTTTCTCCCACTCTCTGACCCCTCCCTCTAACCATTTTTTCTAGCTCCGACTCCTGATGAGAGTTTTAACTTAGCACATGTGGGAGCACAGAAAAATATCTTCAAAGTAAACATGCATATGTACCTCTCATGAGCACTTTTTTGTGTAGAAGATGCACTGGGATAGCAGATGCAGTCATTTTGTTGCAATAGTGAGCAAACAAGATTGTTGGCGACTGTCTTGTTTCTTTAATTACCTAGTGTGATTGGAGTTATAGAACATCCCTCAATGCACATATATAAGTGGGAAATGTGCGGTTACTGGTGGTAATAGACAGATGCATGGATCATCTCTACTTTGCCTCCATGTTACGTTTAAACTCAGATGTCTGAGCTCCTTGGCTGGTGGAAATATTCCAGCATCACCTCTCCTTTACCCACCCGAAGTTGACCTCTGCTTCTCCTGTTATGGTGTTCCAAGGCATATGTATCTTTTTGGTGTTTATGTTTGTTCATCTTGCTTTTACATTAAACTAATATATAAACAAATAAAGGTTGACACTAGATGTGCTAGTTTTTTGCTTCAGTTTACCCAAGCATAAACAAGCATTGTCCTCTGTAAAGGTGAGTAAGGTGTTTTGAAGGGCACAGCAGAGACAATAAACTGTCTCAGAGCTTTGCTAGACTGCCGTCACAATGTGCATTCATTCTCCTCTTAGGCAGTGAAAGGTAGTGGAAATAGGCCTTATATAGGCAGAGGAGTGAAACTTGCTGGTTGCTGTTTCTGTATATTGCAGCTCCAAGGCGACTCTGTTGGAATAAAGACGCCATTCTGGACTCCACCGCATTAGGTAAACAACCTGCCCACATTCTGCTGCTGAAGCAACCCTTTATGTGCAGATACTAGCCTCCATAGCGTTCAGCAGTATCTCGTTAACTGTACATGTTAGGCAATCAAAAGACTCAGATCATGCATATAGAACATGGATGATCATCTATGTTTTTACTGTGGGTGCCTGAGCATGTATGTTTATAAATATCTGAAAGTGTTTGAGTTGTGTGATTTGGTGTCTGTATGTTTGGGAATGTGTGACTAAGGGCCCCATTATGATGCCAGTGAGGCCGGCTACTGTGGTCCTGTCGGTGGCTGTCTGATCGCAGCAGTCGCTCTGACAACCAGATTACAATGCATGCGAATACACAGAAATCCGACCGCCACAGTCTCTTCGACTCCACCAGGAAATTTAAACAGCAGTGGTGTCGGAAATGACCAATGGTAGAAAGCCAGAGTGCCGACCGCCCTACAAACCACGGGCCCTGTTATGATAAGCCTCTCCGATGAGCCGTCCATGGCGGTCAAATCACCTCATCTGAGCTGGTGGAAAGGGTTGTATATAAGGGAGTACCTTGCCTGTACACAGCGTCTCACATCCAGTGCCACCATGGAGCCGATCGCACACATCCTGCCACTGCTGTGCCTGCTTGATGACGTTCATAATTGAGACCATCGTGGATGGCACCGCCAGTGAGTGACACCTACCTGGGGACATAGAGTCTTCAGCAACTTGATGGTCCACCATGGAAAAGCAGAGGGGTAACAGGGGCAACATGAGTGGGGGGTGTGAGCAACCTGTTCAAAAATATCCATGCATGGATAGCTTGCCAATGAATACACATATCTTGAGGAGCAGGAGATGAGGGGGCAGAATGGGCAGTGGAAAGAGAGAGTAGTGAATGTTGTGTATCAGGCCATGCAGTTGTCTGGGGCCTGCCAGTGCCTAGCATCAGCAGGGCAGAAATGCAGGAGGTCAGATGATTCCCATTGGACTCTCCATTTAGGCCCACTCCCTCAGGTTAAGACGGATGCTTTACTATGCAGCAGTAACCACCTACCACTGCCGCAGATGTAACAGCAAAGATACTCGTATTACTCCATTCACAGTCTTGTCATGTCACAAACATCTATGTAATGAAGGCACAGTTGTTACTGCAATATGAAATGCAACTAACAACCATTGTCAAATTCAATAGTGGTGGCATATTAGGTGCAATATAACGTGTTGTATCACAAATCTGGATGTCGTGCAATGACAGAAGTAGTGACATACAATGCATACAGGACACTATGCTAATCACAGATGTGTGGCTAATGTGTTTTTAAGCCACAGTCTCATGTACATCAGCCACGCTCCTGTGAGAGACCTCCCAAGTAACCTTATCCCACTCAAACTCCTGTTTTGGAGAACACGAAAAACACTATTAATCACAAATGTCACAACACTGTCCAAGTCCACCACAACACAGAAGACAGAGATTGTGTGTACACCGCCCCTGGAGGCAGGAAACCATGGAAAATGTTAGGGGTGTTCTATCACTGGCACACTACTAAAATCTAGTGTCACAAACAGCACCTCCCCATGATTGATATAGCAATCAGCTCATGTGACACCCTCACATTGCTCATAAACTATGTCCTGTTGTGACATCGAATATACATCAGTACGGAAGTTTCTGGTATTTAAACACAGCTTCACTGCACATTGTCTTAAGTCCAAAGTCCAACATTCTCTTCCCATCAGAAATGAGAAAGTGTACAGTAATAGTCAAGAAAGTGAACATGTTGCACACAAAATAGGACATCAGAAGGAACATTTCTAACTGGCAATGGGGGGTGCCTTGCCACCCGACCCTCCTATAGTTTTCCTTGGATAGCTCAAGATGATAGAGTAGAGCGAAGAGTAAGACAGGGTTGTGTTTTGGCACCACTCCTGTTCTCTTTATATACCAACGCCTTGGAACAGGAGTTGGTGTCACACACTAGGGATCCACCAATTGTAAATAACCGCCCGATAGCCTCTCTCCTTTTTGCCGACGATGCGGTGCTTATGGCTCGCACTCAGGTGAGTTTACAAAGGGCCCTCTCCTCCTACACCACATTTATGGATAGGCTCGGTTTACAACTGAACACAAAGAAAAGCTTTGTGATATCATGTGGGAGAGCAAAATACAAGAATAGAAGCTTCCAGGCGGGCGGCAGCAAGGTGGAACCTATCACCTCATTTAGCTATCTGGGTGTCCTATTCGATAGAACCGGCTCCTGGGCTCCAGCTGTTAAGGCTAGGTCCTTACTTTTTATGAAGTCCATTGCGGCTCTAATAAATTTTACAAAAAAGTTAGGAAAAAGGCCATCTGAAATCTTGCTAAGGATTTATCAAGCAAAGTGTGTGAGCATAGCAATTTATGGGGCAGGCATTTGAGGATTTCAAGATTGCATACCGATTCAACGCATCGAAAATATTTTTTTAAGGTTTATTTTAGCTGTCCCAAATAGTGCACCAGCTTTTAACTGTCATTCTGAGTTAGGAGTTGCATATATTTCTGATATAATTAAGGCCCAGCCGGTACTGCTATGGTATAGAATTTGGACCACAGATAGCACGGGCCTTAATAGGGAAATAATAAGGGACGCATGGAGACTAGACAATGCCCGCAAAAGTTTATGGCTAAAATACGTTGAACATTTTATCCAGGACATTGGTCACCATGAATATTTTAACTCACCTGACAGTATGAATCTTATTAATCGGAAGGAGTTTAAAAAAGTATGCATGACTCATCTAGAAGGAAACAGGCTAACCTTGGAGTTGAACAAACTTATGGTGGTTAAACACCAACTAATTAATATTACGTGCAATATCCAAACATACTTGTTATACATCCCAGGAGGATATGATAGATACCTTTTGATGAGATTTACGTGTGGGACCTTTCACCACATGACTACTTACCCAGCCACAAATGATTGGTCAAGGGAACTCTGTCAATGTCCCTTTGACAATATCTCGTCACAAAATACAATGCACGTGATTCTATTCTGTAAGTTTTACACTAGTGAAAGGCATAGATGGCTAGTACCACTTTTAAGACAGGGAGGATGGAGGCAATGTTGTCCTGCCTTTGTGTACTTACAGATGTTGGGTAATTGCTATTGCACTGGTTCTATCGTGTTTTTTTTAAAGAGCATATTGAGGACCAGGAAAGGTCTCAATAACTTAATCGTGAGAGACGTAATTGGGTTGGAATTATTTAGTACGAGTTAGATCGCCCAGGGAATCACAGAATGTTTACATGTATATTATGAATTTATAGGAATTTATTCACGAAAGCAGCGCACTGACGAATTATAAATGTAAAATATGATGATGTACTATTTTAATATGTTTGCTTTTATGATTTTAATATTCAAAATCGAATAAAGCTCGTTTTGATTGATTGATTGATTGAGTGGGCGGTCCACTGCTGCAGGGTCAGGGGTGTGTGAAGAGTCTTCACATGTCAGGGCCTCCCTTCCTGTGGCTGCCGCAGATGTAGAAGGGCGAGATGTAGCTGGACTGCAGGAAGGGGTAGGAGGTCAGGGAAAAGCCCTGCAGAGTGTGGTGTTTATGTCCCTCAGCACCCCAATCAGCTGGCCCATGTTGTAGTTGTGGATGTCCAGAAGCTGATCTATGAACTTCTGCAGCTGCTTTATCTCCCGTATGTCCTCAAGTACCTGGCCCATCACTGCTTAGTAGTCCTCATAGGCGACCAGGACTTGGGAGAGGTTGGCATGGGAGTCAGTGGCACCAGTGGCCTCACTTTGCAGGCCCACAGTTACCCTGACACCACCCCTGCCCCCACAGGCCTGTGTCCTTGGCCTCACCTGCCCCCTCCCACTGCTTCCTACTTCCTCAGTGAGAGTGTCATTGTTAGACCTGGCTTTAACATCAGGTTTATCCCCAGATTTTCTGCTTTGTGGCCTTCTGTTCTAACCATTTTTTGTTGGTTTTATGACTCTGGGTACTTTACCACTGCTGGTCAGTGCTAAAGTGCATATGCTCTCCCTGTAAATTGTATGTATGGATTGGTGTTTCCATAATTGACTGATTTGATTTACTAGTCAGTCCCTAATACAGTGCACTGTGTGTGCCCAGGGCCTGTAAATCAAATGCTGCTAGTGGGCCTGCTGCACTGATTGTGCCACCCACATAAGTAGCTTGTAAATATAACTCAGGCCTGCCATTGGAGAGCCTGTGTGCAGTCTAGTACTGCTATGTCGACTTGGCAAGTGCACCCACTTAACCTTCCCTTTTCTTAAATGTCAGTCACCCCTAAGGTAGGCCCAAGGTACCCCTGTGGGCAGGGTGCAGTGTATTTGAAAAGTTGAAAATGCCCTGATGTGCATGGCATGTACTGATAGTAAAATACTGCCAATTTTGTTTTTCGCTGTTGTAAGGCTATCTGTCCTGTAGGATAGAATGGGGAGTTTGCTTATAACATCTTATAACCATAACTGCCCCCTGGGAACCAAATAGGAAAATAATGTTTAGTTTGCCTGAACTCAGAATGTTAGAATGCATCTTTTAGTGAGGGCCATTTTTACACTCTGTGTTTGAAAATACCACTTTTAGGAAGTAGGTCTTTTCTTGCTTAGCCATCCAGTGCGCCTCTGCTAGGATGTGCATTGACTGTCTGGCTTTGGAGTGACAGGAGCTGGGGATGTGCAGTGGCTCCAGAGAGTCTGGATGAATCAGTGCTAGTCTGAATAGGTATTTTCTGCCATTGGAGTGGTGGGAGATGTAGCACCTGCACCTGAATAGGGCTGTGCCTGCCTTCCACAATGATGGCTACGCCCCCTGTGGCATGTCTGGAACCAGGGCTTACACTGATAATAGAGGTTGTTGTGCACTTGCAAAGTGCCACCACAACTGGTTTGGACTGGCCTCAGAGCCCTGGGCCAGGAGAGAACAAAGAGATTTACTGTATACATATTGGGGCCCAGACCACAGAACTTTTGATCACTGCTAAACTAAGGAGCCTGCCAGGTAGAAGGACCAGGAAAGCTGGAGGAGGAGTACTGCTCCTATGCTGTGTGCTGTTGGGGTTGGCCTGTAGTGGATAGGAAAAGGACTGGCTGCACTTTCATCATCCTGCTGTTAGAGTTTTCTCGAAAGGATTAAAGTAGAGCGTGCCTCCTGTTGGAAGTCTCAGGGACAGAAAAGACTTCAGAGATCACTTCTGGGAATCAAGAGGAACCTTTACCAAAGAGAAGAGCTGGAGAAGCTTAGGGGGGTACTGCCCCTGTGCTGTTTGCTGTCTGGGTTTGGTCTGCGGTAGCTACTTGCTGCCAAGGAAAGGAGAAAGGACTTTGCTGTTTGCTGTGTCCCCTACTTGAGGAAGATTTCCAAGGGCTTGAAAGAAAGAGCTTGTCTCCTGTTCTGAAGTCTGAGGGACACAAAGACTTCACACCCTGCTCCCCTTAACTTTCTTGCTGGGAGTTCTGACCTGCCAAGAGGAGACTGTAGCTGTTCTGGGACTCTGGAGGTTGTTCTGGCTGTTGGGAGCTTGAAAAGCAATGCAACAACAAGAAGTGTGATGCCTCTGCACCTATTTCCGATGCATCGCCGAATAAATCATCGCAGCACCTGCCAGCTGCTCGAGAAATTGCTGCACGCCGCATCGAGTGTACCAGTCTCCAAAGTCCGAGATCACCGCACCGATTCCGACACAAGCCCTGCTGTACAGCTGCAAGAACCCAGGCATTGCCCCGGATCCTCGCATTGCATCGAGGCACTAGGTCTGTTGCATTATTGGGGGATGCAGTAAGAAACAGACACATCACCTCGCCACGTAGTAAGAAGCCGACACATTGCCACCTTTCTGGTAAGGAACTGACGCATCACCTCCCCTACACAGCGGTAAGGAACCAACACATTACCTCCCCGGAGCAAGGAACCAACGCACAATCTTCCCTGAGTCTAAGGAACTGACACATCACCTTCCTTGCGGTTCTTTTTGTTTGTGTGCCCAACGTATCTAAGGTACTTTGTGTGAAAAGTGTTGCATCTGCAATTTGCTTTGAACTGAACACTTTCTACCATTTGAAAGTCATATTTTCATTACTGTATTGTGGATTTTTGTTGTTTGGTTTAGATAAAGATGACTTATTTTTCTAATCTGGTGCGGTGTCCATTTGTAGTGTTTTCACTGTATTACTGTAAGTGTTCACAAATGCTTAACACACTGCCTCTGAGATTAGCCTGTCTGTTCGTGCCAAGCTACCAAGGGGGTGAGCAGGGGTTATTTTTTTAGTGCATCCCCCTTACCCTGACTAGAAGCAAGGGTCCCTATTTGAACAAAGTTATCTACCTCTGCCCACTAGAGACCCCTATTTCTAACAGTTATCAATCCTCACCTTTGAAGTAGGAGAGGGGACAGGAGATGTTGCTGGCTGTGTTAAAGAGTAGAGGGTCTTGGGCCAAAGGTCAGCACACATGCTGCAGCTGGGGTTGGAGGTGTGATTGTAGGCACGGTGAGACTCACTTTTGCTGTCTGCCCAGGTCCATCAGAAGGGCCAGATAGGCCCTCTACGTCCAGTTGTCCAGGAGATTCTGCATCACAGAAGCTTGATCTAGGGGTGGAAGTGGAGTCTGGTCGGTGTCTTGACTATGGGCAGATGTTATGCCAAATCCACCTGGTCAGAAAAAAGTAGATTGTTATTGTTGTATTTGTGGTATGTACATCTACATCATACATTACACATTGAGTTCATACCTGGGAAGAACATAAGAGGTGTAGGTTAACATTGTGAGCTCTCCCCTTTGTGCTTGCCTTGTTTTCAAGACATTGGGAGACATCATCACATGACTTGGTCTTGGCCTGATCATTTGCTGTGCTTCTATGCTCCATGTTGAAATTAGGGCTGCACATGCCATCTCTAAATAACTTGAACAGAGCACAGTGTAGGAGTAACATGTGTATTAATACATTCCAAGTCCTAGTTGTGTACAATACAGGCATACACACAACTTGGTAGTTGGTTCAGCATTGATAATCATGTGTGCTGTGCTGTATCAATGAGACACCAGGTAAATCATTTCAGCTGGGTTATCTTAATACTTTACTGATATTTCATGTTCACACTTGATGTGGTGTCACTCATGGCCTCATTCTTTTCAGTACTGGAGACGAGGGGAAGTTAAGGCTGAGCAGGCGGGCATGTATCTGAGCAGAGCATTGTTATGGCGAGCTCATTCCATGTGACCTGGGGATCAGTTGAGACATGGCTGACAAGTGAGTATGGACAAACAACACAGGTGACTCTTGTTCAGAGTTAGAAGTACAGGGCCTCATGCAGTTGCTCGTACCTCATACTTGACCAAGAGCTGCCTGCATGCGAGCTGAACTTCAGGTGAGACATGGCTGACAAGTGAGTATGCGGAAAGAACAGTGGTGCCTCTTGTTAAGTGATCAAGTAAAAGGGCCTCATGGTAGTTGTAGCAGTTTATTATAAAATGTGCCAACACTGGCAAAACTGGTTTGTGTTACACACAGGTTTGCAAGATGTAGTTGTGCTGGCCCATGCTATTAGACAATTACACATAATAAGGGTCCTGGGATGTTGATTTGATGGTAATGCAGTTACAGACAGCATTCCCACCTGTGGGATGCAATAAAGGCAGATACATGTGATCTCATGTGCAGGGCTGCAGATTGTAAGTGAAAATCAAACATCTCTGATACTTTGGCTACTGTATGTTTGAAAAGCAAATTGACAATACTATAGCAAGAGTTGTGATGTGTGCATAGTAAACATTGATATGTTGTGACAGTTGGTAGGTATTACTTACCAGACTCCAAGGTATTCTGGTAAAGCCCTCTGAATGCAGGATGGCATGCGCCTTCTCCTCCCATGGTGGTAGTTCTAATGGTGGTCCGGGGTGACCACTGCAAGTCTTCTGGGCTTTGAGGTGATGCCTGGAGTCCAGGTTAATCACCCTCGTCATAAGGTCATGCCACCTCTGCCTGATGTCCTCCTTTGTGCGTAGGGTCGTACTTACAGAATTCACTTTGTTGACTATCCTGTCCCATATCTCATTCTTCCTAGTGAGAGGAATTTGTTTGAACTGGGATCCAAACAATTGTGGCTCTACTCTAATGATTTAATCCACTATCACTGTCAGCTCAGTGTGAGAAAAACTTGGATTCTTAGCAGGTGACGTTATGAAACAAAGTATCCAGTGAGTGACAGTGAATAAAATTGGAAAAGGGATCAAACCAAGGAATGACAAAGAAAAAAGTGCAATAAATGTGTGTGGAGTCTAATGGGATTGTGTGGTCAGGGCTGCCTTCTCTCACAAAAATGTGGTGTATCTTGATGTGCTGTAGTGTAGTAGCAAAGGCTCATGGTCTGGGATGGGGTGTGTTTTATACTTTGAATTGTAGGTGTGTCCACTTTGGCAATGGCTATCAGCTCTGTAGTTTTTTTCGGCATCCAATGGACACTGTTGTGGTGTTTCGCATTGGCAGTAGAACAGCGGTTTATTACTGTGGTGAAACTGCCCACTCGGCACCACCAATACAATGGTTTAATCGTAATCTGCTCAGCGGTGGTACCACAGACCTGTCGGCATCAGAATTCCTATTGGAAAGTTTTCTCACCTCTGCGGTCAATGCCTAGAGCTTTCTGATCACCCAGGCCAATGAGGATAAGACTCCGACGGGTGTGGTCGGAGGCTAGGACTGCATGCATTGCAATACAGCAGAGGTTTGTTTGTGGACTAGGCAGTCAGAATTGGACCTTTGCTGTCAGCCTGTTGGTCCGACCGGCACCATAATGACCCCCTAAGAAACTGAGGGAGTGAATGAGTATGTATGTCTCAGTGGATGCGTGTTTCATGGAATGCATTCCTGGTAATCCAGTGAGTCTCCTAGAAGGGTGCAGTTAGGCGTTCCTGACTCTTGATCCCATTTAAGTCAATGGAGGCAAGCTATTTTGGAAAGTGAAAGCTCTTTGCAGATTGGCCAGTTGAACTCTATGGGAAACAATTTACATGGAAAGAGAGTGAAATTTACTTCAAGGATTATAACAGTGCACAAATAAGGATGGCATTGTCTGAATTAAAGGTTTGGGTTACAAAACCCGATCTATTTGGTTTCAGGCTGCTTTCCTGCTGCCAATACCAAATTATTAACACCTCTAAAGGAAAAGCTGCTTCTAACCTTTTCAGTGAGGCTGTCAGCTAGTGACAAATGCTCACACTACCTCCCCAGTGCACCTGTCAACCACTGGCCCACATCTGGGGATGCTTTAAAAGGAGGGATTCCTTTTTTTCATTTTCTGCTGGGGCTGCTCGGGAAGAGCTTCTCAAGCATCACAACGCTTTTTTTTTTACTTTGGGTAATAACAATCAGCATGGAGGGCACGCTGACATCGTTACAAAAGTAAAACCAAATTGTCTTGTTTTACTTCCCCTACATCAGTGCTCCCTGTGCACTGATTGAGTTAGAGGAGGTGTCGTTGGAAATGAGGGAAATCTCCCCTTTCCAATGGTATCTCTACCAAGTGGATCCTTGCTTTAGGATTGCCACAGGCGGGTGATTCCCAAGTAAGGGGCAAAATAAAGGGGTGCAAGCATTGACCATACCCCACCCCAAAAAGAACAAACCAGTTTTCAGCCCCCCCTCCCCCAAGTTGCCCCTAATTTGACCCTCAGGGAGCAGAATTCCCACTAGACACCAAGGATTTCAAAATGGCATGAAAACAAGCAAAGGTTGGCATGGCCTACCCTGACATCAAGCAATGCCCCCATCCGAGATAGGACTCCCATTGACCCTGTTGTGATTCATTCCTGCTGCAGTCACTGGGCCTAGGCACACAAGTGGGGTAGCATTTTTATCAGGACAAGTGGGGGAAGAATGGGTTGTGGAAATGTTCTGGATCCCTGCAGATTCCAGAAGTTTACATCACCAAAATGCAAGAAAGATTTGTGATTCTAGACAAAGTTTGAGGTTTTGAGGGCATTATGCAGAAGAAACTTGTATGGGATCCATGCAGGGAACACCACCCTGAACTCCATTGGATATCTTGTTTTCAGAAATGTCTGGGTTTGGTAGGTTCCCCAAGAGGTGGCTAAACCTAAGCCCAGTTAACGTATCAACCCCCATTGCCAAATCAGTTAATTTCTGGACAGCAAATGTTGAAGTCTCCATTTCTCCTGAGTAAGGTACCTTTTTTAATTTGGGAAACATGGGGGAATGCTGGGAAGTATGCACTTTGAGGCTCTCCATGGACTCCATAAAATACTGTAACAGAAATGTGAAGAAAATGTGTGGTTTTAGCCAAAATGTGAGGTTTACAAGGGCTTGTGGGTGAGAACACCTAATGAGAGCCACAGAAGTCAGTTTAGAATTGGGAAAAAAGATCAGAGTTACCCAAATAGCAAAAAAAGGTTGGTTTTGAGTGGAAACGTTGTATCTGTCTATGTTGCGTTTTGAGCCCTTTTCTATTGCAGACACTAGGCCAACCCACACAAGTATGGTACCACTTTTATCGGAAGATGTAAGGGAACACTGGGTGTTAGGATATTTGTAGCTTGTTATAACCTACTTAATTGTATAACATGTAGTCCAGCCCTGCTGCCACTAGTTGCTCAGCCAGAGCGTGAGATGGTCATAGAATGTTGGTGTGCCTGTGATCCATGGAATGCCTGGGTGTCTGAGTGGATGAGTGTTGGCAGTTGAAGATGGGCTGAGCAGCTAGGGAGGCTGCTCCTGGTGGGGCTGGTACCACACTAGGCTGGCTGGAGTAGAGACAGTTGTAACCTGAACTGGAAGATGATTAAAGAAGACTGATAATACATACTGGCTCCAGTTGTCTTTCTACAGAGATTATAACATTCATTTTGGCAACGAGCGGACTTGAACCCTAAAGACTCTTGGTGAACCACTGAAACAAAGGAACTACAAAGAAAAAAAAAGAGAAACCAGGAGACTGCTACAAGTTAACACATCTACAAAGAAAGCATTCCCAGGCAAGCCAGCGCCAGCCCCACCAGTGTCCTCTCCAATGGACAGCCCACAGAGAAGTGTCATCACTAAAGACACTACAGCCTGGGGATACTACTACCATCTAAAGGATTACAGTGAGTTGGAGGAGTAGCTAAGCTACAGCCGCATCTGGTGTTCCAGCCACAACGTTTGCCACATAAAAAATTATAGTGAGTTGGAGGAGTAGCTAAGCTACAGCCGCATCTGGTGTTCTAGCCACAACGTTTGTCACTTAAAAGATTACAGTGAGTTGGTGGAGTAGTTACACTACAGCCCCATCTGGTGTCCAGCCACGTTGTTATCTACAAATGGGTTTGGTGAGTTGGATGGGTAGCTTCTCTACGACCAGTTGTTGGTGTTCCAGCCACAGTGCTCTACAGAGTCTACAGTGTATTTAAGTTAAAGGAACATTTTGAGAGTCCTCGCCAATATGAGGTAGGAAGATACCGCGTCAGTACACAGATGGAGAATTTTTGATGTATTGCTACATTTGCAGCATTTTGGAATCTAAAGCAACGTTTGGACCTGCATGCACCACACAGTTACAGTGTGGTATCACAAGTTCTGGGTATAATGGTCTTTTATTATGCTCAATCTTGGTCTCACAAGCAATTGGAGTATTATAATGATTTGCGTGCAGTTGTAGCACGTATGGACGTTGTGTGATCTCTGTTCTGGATTTTATACCAAATGCTACGATGTGACAGTCAGCTAAAAGGAACTATGGTATTGCCCCGTTTTCGCCAACCTTTGGGATGTCTACGCTTGCGGCTCTCTGGGTCGTGTTGACTTTGTTTTATGTCTGCTGTGGGGCGGAGATCCACACAGATCGGGACTTGCACAGGAGTTTGCATGTGCAGTATGGGCAGGTGTTTTGGAGCTGCCGCTCTGTTGGGGGAGTACATTGGAATGTGCACACTGTTCAGCGGGGGACGCACAACGCTTTTCTGCATCTGGCATCGTGAGTGCCGAGTTGGCGTACTGCATATTTCTATAGTTATGTTTGTTGGCCTTTGTCAACTCGTTCTGCGGCAAGATACAGAGGGAATTGCCTGGGAGCACTTTACGGTTAAGTTAACTGCAGTTTTTAAATTCAAAAAAACTGGGCGCGAGTCTCTAACAGCGCGCGCTGATTTACCTCAGGTCTCCTTGTGGAATCCAGCATGACGCTCCTTTCTTCGTGGGATCCTCTGTGACACTCAAGCTTTGGACAGTACGCATTTGGAGCATCTACGCGCCGGAAGCCATACGGCTCGACGTAGAAAAACGTGCCGCCATCTTAGGGTTGGTTGTGGCACATTGTATTGAGTTGTTGTGTTTATCTTCTGCCATCCACATTGCTGTCTGTCTGTTTCTCAACAAAGTTATTTCTCTTTGAATCCGTGGTCAACGCTGAGTTTGTGTTACCACAGCATGATGACGAATATTCGTGTTTGCAATCTTTTTGGTGAACCTCCGTTTCAAGTATGTCGGAGGTAAAATGTAGTTGGTATCTGGTCTGTTTTCTATTTCTTTTTTTTTTTTCCGGAGCCTGTGGACCATTTGCACATCTGTTACACAGTCTATGTGTGTTTGTTGTTCTGTGTATATATTTCTCTTGTGCCCATTGTTTGGTTATTTGCTGTAGAGATTCACTGTGTGATTTTGATCACAGGTGTTTAACCTACTATTACTCGGGTGAGACATTGTTCACCGGCGGGGGCACAGTTCATTACTGACTAACAGATACGGAAATTGTAGACGTTCATATTAAAATACAGTTTTGTGTTATCGTGAGGCCAGTGGTTTACATCTTCTTTAGGATGGATCGTTTGTTAATTCTGGTGGTGGTCATCACAGTTGGTCCCGTACCCGCAGTGTGGGTTTGGGTGACAGTTTTTTTGTTTTGTTACTCCGTCATGGAGTATGTAGCCTCCACATGGGAGTCAGGAGCTCCTATCAGTTTCGTTTGGTTACTCCTACAAGGGGGCACGTAATCTCCACAAGGAGATTGGGACGTGGGTTCAGTTCCTCATTCTTTTACAGTACCTAGGTTAACCCTTACACTGGGTTGGGTTATGGCTTAGTCCATAAATAATTGCGCGCAGTACTAATGTACATCCCCTCACGGGTGTTTTTGGGTGACGACCCATATTCATGTTTGTTTCCCTTTCTCTTGGGGATTGTAGTTGCAGAGTATGCTATTTTTGCGCTACTCTAGGTTATGCTTTTGGGCATTGGTTTTGTGGGGTCGTTTACCCTTTGCGTTGTAGTGCATTACGTCACAGTGTTTGATAAAAAGAAAATGCTTCAAATGTATGTCTGGTAAGGCTAAACTTGCTTCAAAATACTTTTACCCTTTGCGTTGTAGTGCATTACGTCACAGTGTTTGATAAAAAGAAAATGCTTCAAATGTATGTCTGGTAATGCTAATCTTGCTTCAAAATTCTTTATAGTCTCTTTTTAGGGAGGGATGGGAGATATTACTGTTCAAATGTATGTATCTTGTCCGTCTTTTCTTGCTTTAATGGTTCTTTCTCCTGCGATGTTTTATCTTATGTCTGCATCCGTGAGATTTGTTCCATTATTCATTTTTTCTTTTTGATAGTTCTTGCTTGATGTTATATCACTTTCTTGTTTCGTTTTCTTTGGAGAAAAAGGGATAATGTTATACCCTACTTAATTGTATAACATGTAGTCCAGCCCTGCTGCCACTAGTTGCTCAGCCAGAGCGTGAGATGGTCATAGAATGTTGGTGTGCCTGTGATGCATGGAATGCCTGGGTGTCTGAGTGGATGAGTGTTGGCAGTTGAAGATGGGCTGAGCAGCTAGGGAGGCTGCTCCTGGTGGGGCTGGTACCACACTAGGCTGGCTGGAGTAGAGACAGTTGTAACCTGAACTGGAAGATGAATAAAGAAGACTGATAATACATACTGGCTCCAGTTGTCTTTCTACAGAGATTATAACATAGCTCTCTTCAAATTCCAGAACTTTCTCTCACGGAACTATGAGGAAATTCAGTATTTGAGCTCAAATTTGAGGTTTGCAATGGCTTCTAGGTAAGAAACCCTTGGTGTCTAGCTTTCAGAAATGTGCGGGTATGATAGGTTTCCCTAGATGCTGTCAGATCCCGGGGCCAAAATCCACAGTTACACAAATTGCAACAAAAGAGTTGGTTTTGAGTGAAAAAATGCGATCTGTTCATGTTGCATTTTGGACGCTTTCCTGTCGAGAGTGTTCAATATTTTGTCCTTGACATTACTGCACTTCGATATCCTGGATTTTATATCCATGAGCCCCACCTCATGGAGGTTCTCCCTGATTTTCTAGAAATGTATTTCGCTCACACCTCTTGCCCCAAGGGCAGAATATAGGAAGAAAACCTTTCAGGACAGTATTTCTCCATTATAGGTCAAGGAGGCCATCCTTCCTGTCCCTTTAGATGACAGATTTCTTGGATGCGTCTCCAGAGTATTCCTAGTCCAGAAAGCTTCTGCAGATTTAAGAATGACTATAAACTTCAGATTCCTTAATGTGTACATCACTACAACCTACTTCAAGGTGAACACTCTACAAGTCATTCCTGTCATCTTCAGAAGGGATTTTCTTACCAAGATCTATCGGAAGGAACCTATCTGCACATCACAATAGCTCTTCCCTATCAGTGATTCCTCAGGTTC
Organism: Triturus cristatus; assembly: GCF_964204655.1. Taxonomy (NCBI): domain Eukaryota; kingdom Metazoa; phylum Chordata; class Amphibia; order Caudata; family Salamandridae; genus Triturus; species Triturus cristatus. Next base: position 336,323,030 of record NC_140581.1, on the reverse strand, counting down.
ACTTTTGAAAAACATCACTTGCAATTTTGTGTGTTATTATTTGGGCTAAAGACTTCCCCCCCAGAATTTTCACCATGGTCTTGGCTCTAGTTCTAGTTCTCCTATGTGCCCACGGGTATTAGTCCCCCCATATATGGATTATCTCTAATTTGATCTCTCTCTTCGGACATTTCAATGAGGGACTCAATATTAACAGTTCAGACTTTGCAGAACTTGGAGTTAACTGGCAGAAATCACAGTGCAATCTTTCTTTTAGTCCGGAAAATAAAGGAGCTATAGAAGAAACAGTGCAGGGACTGGTTTTAATTTGGTAACCTAGGAGGTGACGGAATCAAACCTTGTTACAGAGGCTATTGGTGAGAACAGAAGTTCCAGCATGAGGGAGACTTCTTTGAGTCCAGGGAAATATGCTATTTCTAATTCTTGTTTCCCAGGCACTATCTGATCTGATTTTTGTCAGAAGAGAAGAGATACCCATTCCTTCCTTTTTCTTTTTCACTAGCATCAACCTTGAGCATTATTTCATCATCTATTTAGGTTGGGTGCTTCACATTTTAGACCACTGGTTACCTCTCCAGGAGTATTACAAGGAGCCAAATCATATAACTCCCTCAATCCAAGAATGGTGGATGAATCCCTTAGACTTGGACAGAGCAACCATCTTTGCTTATCCCAATGATCCCAATGCCTATTAGATTGTCTAAACCACGGACACCAGGACCAGATTTCGGGAGGGGCTGCTAGCAAGGTCTCTGAGAATAATCAGAGCAGAAGAGATCCTTCCATAAGAAGGAATTAATGGTTTGGAGGGCAATGCAGTCTTCTGTGAATATAGTAAGGGAGAGAGCCTTGGTGATATGCACCGTCAATAAGGTAACTATGTCCTATCTGAACCATCCCTTTGGCGTGCTCCACCTTGATGAATCAGATAGTGCAGCAAATTTGTACGTGGACCTAACACAACTTACTAGACTTCAGAGATATTTATATCACTGGGTCTCTAAACACTCAGGTGGATTTACTCAAAAGGGCCTTTACAAGTTCCCAGGACTTTGTCATCAATCCGGCAAACATTGAAGGAGATATATCGAATATAGGGAGTTCCTATGATAGATAATTACAACACATCAGAATTTGCAAGTCTTGCAGTTCCTGTTGAGATACTAGGACCATTGAGCCCTGATCAGCCCTTGGCAAAACTGGCTTCTCTATGTCTTCTCCCCATTCCTCTGATTATGTGGATCTTGCAAAGACTCCAGAGAGAATCATTGGAAATTATCTCGGTCATCCCATACTGGACATGAAGATCATGATTTTCCCTTCTGAAACTTCTAGTAGTAGAGCAGGAATTAGCTCTACCATTGTCTCCTTCTCCACCATTGCATCCTCTACTTCCTCTAGACACCCTGGCTCACTAAAGACTCTTAGTTTGGAGGTTGGGAGAGAGGGCTTCTTGATAAAGGGGCTCTGTTTTTCTGTTTCTAGTTCCTTAAGGCATCTAGAAAATGATCACCAAAAGGGCCTATAGTTATAGCCATCACTGGACTTCTTTCAATTCATGGCGCAGAGATAGAGAGGTGTATATCCAGATGATACATCAATCAAATATTTTTCAGTTTCTACAGAAGGGATTTAATATGAGGATATCTATATCTACCTGTAGATTACAGTGGACCTCAATCTGGGTATTCAGAGCTTGTTGGAACGAGCTGTCCTCAGTTGAAACCCTTAGTATCAAAGCTTTTTAAAGGCTTTGTTCTGTTAATAACTTAGATTCAAAACCCTTTTCAGCTTTGTATCTTCCTTTGGTCTCAATCATTCTTCAGAATACTCAGTTTGAACACCTGGAGATGTCTACTGGGAAATTTCTCACTCGTAAAAACTTCTTTCTGATAGCAATCACATCAGCTAGGTGATTAGGTGATTTAGGTTTTCTGGTATGTGAACACCCTCAACCAAGGATGTTTAAGGATCATGTGATATTGTCTCTTAATTTCAAATGTATTCCTAAAATTAAAAGTGACCCTCATAGAAATCAGGGAATTATTCTCTGTTCCTTATATCTAGATGAAGCCAGGGAACACCCCTTAGTCCATCTTCTAGAAATAGTTAGGGCAGTCAAGATTTAGCTAAAGAGGTCAACAAAGTATAGGATTTCGGATTCCCTGTTTGTGAATTTTGGCCCAGTTGAAAAAGAGAAAAAACCTTCTCCTTTCACTGTGGCAAGATGGATAAACATGGTAATCTCCACAACTTGCCATTATTGTGAAAAGGGAGTTTCCCTACACAGTAAAAGCTCATCACACAAGAAAAATGGCAGTGTCCTAGGTTGAATAGGTGGGAGTTTCCATTAGAGAAATCTGTAAGGCTGCAAGTTGGGCCTCTCTTTCTGCATTTATTTCACATTATAGGCTACATTTCACTCAAGACTCCGAATTATAATTTAGGTTAATGGTAATTTTGGGATCGATGTCAGCCTGAGAAAAAAACAATTCTGTTAACTGTCTTTCTCTTCTTTTTATCTGTTACAGTATTCTCTGATGCATATGGCAGTAGGAGTTGGGGGGATGAGATGCAGCCCTGGCACCAATCAATTTGGTGTTAGGCCACTTCAGGGTTCAGATGACATAGAGTTTCTGACTTTAGTTCTCTTCCCCCTAAAACCTGATGAAATCTAGCTGAGGGCTTTAGGGTCGAGGCAAGGGACATAAACAAGGGACTGACAGGCTGTGGACAGGGAGAAAAGGGAAGAGACACCCTGTGAGGAGGACAAGGGCATGTGCAGTCAGCAATTACTACTTTGCACGTTTCGTCTCCGTTACAAATGATGAATCCAAGGAACTCCAGATGTTGCCAAGAGGTATAACATAAGTAAGAGGTTTATTTAAACTTAGATGGAGGATGGTAGTTACAAGATGGTAGTTCATCAGTTAAGTAGTTAAGTAGTTAAGGCCTCACCAGGAGCAGCATCCTTGCTGCTCAGCCCACAGTCTCCAACTGTTTCTCTGTTCACACAACCAGGCACTCCAACATTCTACTCTCTCATCAGCATTCTAACATTCCACATACACATCACATTCATACTGGCTGAGCAGCATGGAAAGGAAATCAAAGTATAACAGTCTCCTCCTCTCATTGGCTGACCATCTGAAGTGTCATTCAATTAGAGTAAGAGGAAGGCATTGGGCCGCAGGGCTGAGCTGCTGACAGAGATCATTGAGAGAAATCTTTTCACCATGAGCCAATAAAAATGTGATTTATTTTGGAAATGTCTGTCCTCACTGCTGCCTTGCAGTCATACACAGGGCATGCCTGTTTGTGGCAAAAGGGAGGCAACTATCACATGCTTTCCCAGTGGGTATCTGCAGACTGCTCTGATGCAAATCTTCTTCTAGACTTGGCAGTGGGAGAGCTGCAGACACGGTTGTAGAGTTCTTCCTCTTCACTCCTCCTGGACTGACTCGACAGAATCCCAGCTACCCCTGTGGGTGAGCCCTTCCCAGTTGTCTCCCTTGAGGCACATGTCTAACAAAAGTAAATGAGGAAATGATAAATGTATGGAAAGATACACTAGAGAGTGTTGTCAATACAAGTGATGGCACAATTCTATTCCTGTCCTTAATCTGAAAGATCTATTTTCCAGTCTGTGACAGTCTAATATTATATGTCTTTTTCTACTGAACATACTGTGTAATCACCTTCATAGGAGTATTTCTACACATTTCAAGCACTAAATATTTATCTGTGTCCTCTTTTCTTGTGCCTCTTCTGTATTACATCTTAACAGTGAAACACAGCATATATTGTATAGGAAAGCTCAGTGTGCTATCACCACCATGCCAATAACAATGTACTGCATGAAGGCCACGATTACGGATCCTGGCTTGATATAATTCAGGATTATACTCTTATAAGTGAATGAAATGGATTCCTGGTGAAATAGGATATGAACAACTACATATCAAAATGTTGCATGGAAAGTCACTATATAATGATCATAATGTTCCCAAACTAACATAATATGCTATTCTCCTCATTTTGAAAATTAGGCATATTTTTTACTTAAAGTTCACTTTTGAATGACTTAGAGATGCAATGCTGGCGATTCTCTCAATGTATAGAACTCTAAAGGTGGCCTCTACCAGGTCGTTCTCGGCGATAAAGAGGATGAAAACCACATTGGCAGGTCATGCAATAACATGCAATGCATAAGAATGCAAACATGCTACAGTGGTGGAGTACAAGGTGAAGAAAAAAGGTGATTTTATCCTCTCCCTTGTTGAAAAAGGCTAAAGACATGAACACCCCCTTCTCAAAGACCAGCAGAGGAACTTCATTCAATCACATCCATTTTAAATGTGTTTCATGTCAGGAAATCGACTGGGTAAACAGTGAGAAATACAGATTAAACAGAAAAAAATAGAACGAAGAGTGGCAAAGAGAAAAGCAGCAAATATATTTTAAATATTTTTATGAGTGTCTGTTCGTGGGCACGATTTTTACATTTATTGATATAGCTTTCTGGAACGCCATACCATTTTTTGCACTCGCCTCAAATAAAAATTATTTCGACCATGCTTATAGCATTGCTAAGAGTGTATACCTTACAGAAACATGCCACAACCTAGCCACAATGTATTGTGAAGGTAACATAGGTATTTAAAGCACAGGAAAACCCTCAGGACTACTGATACTATCGAAATATATGGACCAAAATGTACAAGGATGAACATTGCAGAAATAATAAGAGTTAAAAATGAAATAAATACCTTCAATGTTGTGGAAACATCATCAGGAAATTCCACAAATATGATACCATGACTAATGCATTCTTAAAGAGTAAAAGAGGAATTCACAGCGATAGAAAAGTATACGAACTTCAGCCTGATATTTTCAGTATTGCACTATGAGTTGTTCTTCGCTATTATGTCTGACACGATGAATTCTTGTAGCGTGAACTATTAATACTGTTATGTATCCCAGTATAATTGCTTGTCATTCTTTAGCCCAGAAGCCTTTCCACCTTTATCGAACATTGATGCTTTTATTCACACTTCTTAATTTACTTATCTATTCACAGTGGGCCTGATTCAGAAAAGTAAACGTACAGGGGCAGATTTACAAGCCCCTTGCGTGACATTTACGCCGCTGTTGCGTCACTTCTGTGATGCAGCGGCGGCGTAAACCATGCTCCATGTTGCAGGTTTAATGTATGCAGGGTGGGCGTTCCGTCGGAAAAAGCCTCGGAAAAGTGACGCAGTGAAATCTACAAGATTTCACTGAGTCACTTTTCTGACACCGCTGCGTCAAAACCCTGCGCCTGCTTGAAGCAGGCTTCAGGCATGACGCAGCATGTTAGGTATGGGCAGCCCCTGAGCATTGCTGGATTTTAGGGTGTATGTGTTATTTGTTGTCATGGTGTGAATGGATTTAGTATGAATGAGAATGTTTGAATAATTTTATATCACAGATTGTCCATGGGTATTATTGTTTTGTAGGACTATTATGTCCTTTCCTTTGTTGAATTGTCTCTGCAATTTATAAATTTTGCACATGTATTAAGCGAGTTTTTTTTTTCAACTAATTTCAAAATAAAAAAATGGATTAACGTCATATTTTGATTTGCAACGTAATCTTTGCACATTCTAGATAGAGTGGTTTCTGCTTTAAAAATCGACTTAGGTGCATTAACTTAATAATTATAGGTACAGCAGACCTTTTCGTGTTTACCATTGCTGGATTTGCGTCGTGCTTGCGACACGACTCCAGCAATGCGCCGCCCTTATGCCATCAGATGCGTCACGCATCTGTTTATCCTTGCGCCACGATGTGCTGCATTGTAAATGCGACGCATCTGTGGTGGCGCAAGGGTAAACTTGCATGACGCATCTTTCCTGGCGCATCCCTGCTGATTTGCAGGGATGCGCCAGGAAACATAAATCTGCCCCATAGTTTTCTGTAAGTTTACAATTGTTTGCTATTCACAAAGTGATTTACTAGTTGTACCTTTGCGAGTGCAGAGTCTCCGCACATAAAAAGATAGGCATCTTCATTCTATGAGTCAGGTAATGGGTTTGTGCTGTGAGTTGATTGATGTATGATGGTTGCCAGCATATTGGGCTATTAACCATATCTAGCTTGCTGATATTTCTCCAGTAATGCCAGATCTGTAAGCCCAAACTCTGTCAATGCAATTGAGCTCGGCCACATCCCATGGCACACTGTCAATATTCCAGGGATCGGTGCTCAACTATTTTGAGGACCTGGTTATCATGCTGACTGTCCATTATCGCTCTCCTAAGAACATCCTTGTCAGACCATTCAGCATTTATGGGCCTGAGAACAGTAATGGTCCATGTCACACTGAGGGGGATATGTACTAGTAAGTGGCGTAGCATGTCGTTAGCCTCCTTGGCTTAACGGCATGCTCCGCCACTTCTGAAATGCAAGGCTGCACCATATTTACAAGAATGTGGTGCAGCCTTGCATTTCCCCCTGTGATGGTGCTAAGTTTAACAACCTAGCGCCAACGTAGGCATCCTTGCACCAGTGTGCAAGGGTGTCTGTGTACAGAGGAGGATTGGTTATGTGTAGGAAGGTGTCCCTTCCTCCAAATAAACAATCCTAAAATGCCATTTTGTAACTTTCATGTGTGCTGCTTCATGCAGCACACATGAAAGTTACAAAATGGCATTTAAAAAAAAAGGTTTGTTAATGTACAGGAAGGGACACGTTCCTGTACATAAACAAACTATTGCATTTTGCTTTTTCCATGTGTGCTGCACAAGACAGCACACATGGAAAAAGCAAAACCGAGGAGAAATAATGCATTTCTACTCATTTTGCCAACTTAAGACCAGGATTTTTCTGGTCTTAATTTTAGTGCTGCCTCCTATGTATCCCACCCTTGTACATAGGGGTAGCATCAAATACAATGCGTGTTGTGGTGGAACGCCCACCACAACACCCACTGCACGCCCCTTGCAAGCTAACCATATGTAAAAGGCATCGTTAAGCCACGTTAAGTGGCTCAACGCTGCCTTGCTCATAGGCACAGCCCCTATCGCCACCACAATGTCCGTAAAATTGACGTTGTGGTGGCGATAGGGGCTTGTACATATGGCCCTCGGTATATCAGAGTCTCATTGAGAAAGACTTATTTTACCCTTGCATCTTTCTTCTGCACCATTCTTTTGTTTGGGTCTTTCTCTCACAAACTGCCCTCTTCACTAGATTGCAGAGGTGGCAGCACAACATTTGACACTGTGACAAGACTTCTTGCTTCTGTTCTATCAACATTTGCTTTCCTACATCTAGTAGTTGTTTTTGTCAGTATGGTTTTGGGAATTGGTTGAATTATCTTATATGCAATCAATCAATCAGAACATTTGTAAAGTCCTGGGTCTGCCGTAGGAGGGTGGGGAGGGTGTTCCAGGTCTTGGCGGGGAGGTGGGAGAACGATCTACTACCGGTGGCCGCTTTTCGGATGTGGGGGGTGGTGGCGAGGGCGGCGGAGCAGAGCCGGCGGTTGGGGGTGTAGAAGGTGAGTCGTCTGTTGAGGTATGCTGGTCCGGCATTGTGGAGTGCCTTGTGTGTGTGGGTGAAGAGCTTGAAGGTGATCCTCTTGTTGACGGGGAGCCAGTGCAGGTCTCTCAGGTGGGGTGTGATGTGGCTGCAGCGAGGGATGTCGAGGATCAGGCGTGCAGAGGCGTTCTGGATGCGTTGAAGTCGTTTCAGGAGTTTGGCTGAGGCTCCTGCGTAGAGTGCGTTTCCGTAGTCCAACCTGCTGCTGACGAGGGCCTGGGTGACCGTTCTTCTTGTTTGGGTGGGGATCCACCTGTAGATCTTGCGGAGCATGCGGAGGGTGTTTAAGCAGGAGGACGAGACGACGTTGACCTGCTTTGTCATGGAGAGAGTAGAGTCGAGGCTGAACCCCAGGTTGCGTGCGTGGTTGGCGGGTGTTGGTGTATTTCCCAGTGCGACTGGCCACCAGGAGTCATCCCAGGCTGAGAGGGTGGAGCTGAGGATGAGGACTTCCATCTTGCCCGAGTTTAGCTTCAGATGGCTGTTCTTCATCCACTCGGCGACGACTTTCATTCCTTCGTGGAGGTTGGTTTTGGCGGTGAAGAGGTCCTTGGTTAGGGAGAGGATCAGCTGGGTGTCCTCGGCATAGGAGATGATGTTGAGGTCGTGCAGTAGGGCGACGTGGGGGAGTGGTGCCATGTAGATGTTGAACAATGTCGGGCTGAGGGATGAGCCCTGGGGTACGCCCAGATGATCTCGGTGGCTTCGGAGCAGAAAGGGGGGAAGCGGACGCTCTGGGTTCTGCCGGAGAGGAAGGAGGTGGTCCAGTCCAGAGCCTTGTCTCGGATCCCAGTGTCGTGGAGGCGTGTGTGTAGGGTGTGGTAGTAGACAGTGTCGAAGGCAGCTGACAGGTCCAGGAGGATGAAGGCCGCGGTTTCGCCGTTGTCCAGCAAGGCCCTGATGTCATCGGTGGTGGTGATGAGGGCAGTTTTGGTGCTGTGGTTGCTGCGGAACCCGGACTGGGACGGGTCCAGGATGCTGTTCTCCTCGAGGTAGCGGGTCAGTTGTCTGTTGACGGTCTTCTCGATGACTTTCACCAGGAGCAGGGAGATGGGCCGGAAGTTCTTGAGGTCCTTAGGGTTAGCCTTGGGATTTTTGAGTAAGGCGTTGATCTCGGCATGCTTCCAGCTTTCCGGTAAGTTTGCTGTCTCGAAGGAGATGTTGATGACTTTCCGGAGATGGGGTGCGATCATGGTGCTGGCTTTGTTGAAGATGTGGTGTGGGCATGGGTCTTACGGAGATCCGGAGTGGATGGTGCTCATGACTTTGATGGTGTTGTCGTCGTTTATATTGCTCCAGGAGAGCAGGGGATCGGTGCGGATGGTGGCCGTGGGGATTGGAGGTCTCAGTGGCTGTCGGGGCGTTCATGACATTGAAGCTGTCGTGGATGTCTGCGAGCTTGCGATGGAAGAAGGTGGCAAGGGAGTCACACAGGTCGTACGAAGGTGGGATGTCGTTGGTGTTGGAGCTGGGGTTTGAGAGTTCCTTCACGATGTTGGAGAGCTCTTAGCTGTTGGGTGCATTGTTGTCTAGGCGGTCGTTGAAGGAGGCCCTTTTGGCATATCTAATGAGATGATGGTGTCTGTGTGTTGCATTCTTGTGGGCTGCGTAGCTGTCTGGTGTCTGTTCACGGTGCCATTTCTTTTCCAGCTTTCGGCAGGTTTGCTTGGAGGCCTGGAGGTCCTTGGTGAACCAGCTGGCTTTCTTGCTGGTGTGTCTGTTGGAGGGTTTCTTGATCGGGGTGAGAGTGTTGGTGCAGTCGTCGATCCATTGTCTGAGGTTGCGGTCGGCGGTGTCAGGGTCAGTGGGGTCGGTGGCTGTGCTCCGGGCAAGGTGGTGGTTAGCTGGTCTTTGGTGACTTTGCTCCAGCAACGGCGAGGATCTGTTGGGTGCGGTGGTGCATGGTGGGTTTCCGGAAGGCGAAGTGGATGCAGCGATGGTCGGTACAGTGGAGTTTGGTGGTGTGGTTGAAGGAGATGTGGGGGCTTGCGGAGAAGAGTGGGTCAAGCGTGAGGCCGGCAGATTGGGTGGGTGATGTGACGAGTTGTCTGAGTTCGAGGTTGGCGAGGTGTCGATCAAGGTGATAGAGTTGGTGTCATTGTTGTTCTCGAGGTGAAAGTTCAGGTCCCGAGGAGGATGTAGTCTGTGGAGGCGAGGGTGTGTGTGTGTCTTGCCCGAGTTTAGCTTCAGATGGCTGTTCTTCATCCACTCGGCAACGACTTTCATTCCTTCGTGGAGGTTGGTTTTGGCGGTGAAGAGGTCCTTGGTTAGTGAGAGGATCAGGTAGGTGTCGTCGGCACAGGAGATGATGTTGAGGTCGTGCAGTAGGGCGAAGTGGGGGAGCGGTGCCATGTAGATGTTGAACAATGTCGGGCTGAGGGATGAGCCCTGGGGTACGCCCCAGATGATCTCGGTGGCTTCGGAGCAGAAAGGGGGGAAGCGGACGCTCTGGGTTCTGCCGGAGAGGAAGGAGGTGGTCCAGTCCAGAGCCTTGTCTCGGATCCCAGTGTCGTGGAGGCGTGTGCGTAGGGTGTGGTAGTAGACAGTGTCGAAGGCGGCTGACAGGTCCAGGAGGATGAGGGCCGCGGTTTTGTCGTTGTCCAGCAAGGCCCTGATGTCATTGGTGGCGGTGATGAGGGCAGTTTTGGTGCTGTGGTTGCTGCGGAACCCGGACTGGGACGGGTCCAGGATGCTGTTCTCCTCGAGGTAACGGGTCAGTTGTCTGTTGACGGTCTTCTCGATGATCTTCGCCAGGAGCAGGGAGATGGGCCGGAAGTTCTTGAGGTCCTTAGGGTTAGCCCTGGGATTTTAGAGTAAGGCGTTGATCTCGGCATGCTTCCAGCTCTCCGGTAAGTTTGCTGTCTCGAAGGAGATGTTGATGGCTTTCCGGAGATGGGGTGCGATCGTGGAGCTGGCTTTGTTGAAGATGTGGTGTGGGCATGGGTCTTACGGAGATCCGGAGTGGATGGTGTTCATGACTTTGATGGTGTTGTCGTCGTTTATATCAGTCCAGGAGAGCAGGGGATCGGTGCGGATGGTGGCCGTGGGGATGGAGGTCTCAGTGGCTGTCGGGGCGTTCATGACATTGAAGCTGTCGTGGATGTCTGCGATCTTCCGATGGAAGAAGGTGGCAAGGGAGTCGCACAGATCTTACGAAGGTGGGATGACGTTGGTGTTGGAGAGTTCCTTTACGATGTTGGAGAACTCTTTGCTGTTGTGTGCATTGTTGTCTAGGCGGTCTTTGAAGGAGGCCCTTTTGGCAGATCTAATGAGATGATGGTGTCTGTGTGTTGCGTTCTTGTGGGTAGCGTAGCTGTCTGGTGTCTGTTCACGGTGCCGTTTCTTTTCCAGCTTTCGGCAGGTTTGCTTGGAGGCCTGGAGGTCGTTGGTGAACCAGCTGGCTTTCTTGCTGGTGTGTTTGTTGGAGGGTTTCTTGATCGGGCGAGAGTGTTGGTGCAGTTGTCGATCCATTGTCTGAGGTTGCGGTCAGCGGTGTCAGGGTCAGTGGGGTTGGTGGCTGTGCTCCGGGCAAGGTGGTGGTTAGCTGGTCTTCGGTGACTTTGCTCCAGCAACGGCGAGGGATCTGTTGGGTGCGGTGGTGCATGGTGGGTTTCTGGAAGGCGAAATGGATGCAGCGATGGTCGGTACAGTGGAGTTTGGTGGTGTGGTTGAAGGAGACGTGGGGGCTTGCGGAGAAGAGTGGGTCAAGCGTGAGGCCGGCAGATTGGGTGGGTGATGTGACGAGTTGTCTGAGTTCGAGGTTGGCGAGGTTGTCGATCAAGGTGATAGAGTTGGTGTCATTGTTGTTCTCGAGGTGGAAGTTCAGGTCCCCGAGGAGGATGTAGTCTGTGGAGGCGAGGGTGTGTGTACTGACGAAGTCAGCGATGGAGTCGCTGAACTGTGGCCGGAGTAGATGAGGGTTCGTCTGAGGGTGGTGTTGGGATTGGTGTGGATCTGGAAGTGCAGGTGTTCGGCGGTGCTGAGGGTGTCGTTGGTGTTGGTCGAGACTCTGAGAGTGTTCCTTTGGCTATGGCGATTTCTCCTCCTACTCCATTGGTGCGGTCCCTGCGGGTGATCTTTTAGCAGTCTGGGATGGCTATGGCGATGTCGGATGCCGAGGAGAGGTTCATCCAGGTCTCCGTCAGGAAGGCGACGTCTGGGGAGGTTGAGTTGAGTAGGTCCCAGAGTTCAGCGGCGTGTTTGCGGGCAGAGCGGGTGTTGAGAAGAATGCATCTAAGGTGGTTGCGTTGTTTTACGGTGGGTGGATTGGTGGATCGGATGCTGGTGAAGCTGCAGTTCCGCTGCAGTTCCGGCAGGAGAATATGCAGCTCATTGTGATTCCATTGGCAGGGGTCCAATGGTGTAGGGTCACCATCAACATAATTTTCTGTTTTGGCACCGGTGAGTCTAGAAGTCACCACCACACACAATATTGATTACAGAAGAGGTTTGTTTATGCTTCTGCCATTACTGCAACATTTTGTTGGTAAAGCACACATATCCTTTTCGGCATATCTGGCAGTGCTTCCACATGCTCCGAAGGACATGAACATTTCTTCTTATAGGGCTTTAAAAGCGTCAGTTTAGTACAAAAACTATCTATGTCGAAAGTAAATCAAATTCTAGAATCATACTTTACAGAGAAACAAAATATCAATGCCCACTTTGACAGCTGAAAAGTCATAGTGTTGCCAACTCACTTTTCAAAGTTTTCTCATTTAACTTATTTCAAGAGGTTCTTTACAGTTTGGGTGGTCAAAGAAATAATTCAGTATGTTCAAGATTGTGAAAACTTTTATTGAATCAATAAAAGAAGCAAGAGGGTAGGATAGTACATTAGGGTTAAGAGGTAGAAGGAACCCAAGTGGGAAGGGAAGCTAATGTACCACTTTACATTTGCGCTACTATTGTTAATTCTATAAAGTATCAAACCTTGAGAATCTATGGATGTTGTCGCTGAACGTGAAACAATGCTTGGCATACCCATTATGCAGGGAGTAAAGAGCACCAATTATCATGTACTAGGACACGTGACACAATATGATATAGAGACTTATGCTAACAGTTCATCCTTTCCATACAGATAATGTACTAACTCCATGGTATGTTTTTAACCTTGAACTAGAAAACCGCATCAATTATATCCTGTTTTTCTATGTGGAAAACTCACAAGCCACCTCTTGAAAAACAATTCGAAAAAGAGGTTGAAGGGATGAGCACGCATTTGTACTCACCTTTGTCATTTATTTCTCTAGACTCTTGCGGTGCAACCCAAACTTTGGGGACATTGCAAAGCAGCATGGCATCACATTACACCAGAGGTGTAACCAGCGTCACCTCACTGCCTTAAAGCAGCAGAATAAAGAAAAAAATAAAATGATAATAATGTACAGTTGTTATCATTTTATTTAGTCTTTCTGCTTGGCAATATGAGTGAGACGGTGGAGCTGTAGAGCAGGGGAGGAGTGATAGAACAATCCTATGTGTGCAATTACAGTCTCGGGCCGACCAAAACAATCATGCGCACTTTCCCTTTTCTCCATGCAGACTGAATTGCATCCTGCGTGGAGAACATGCCCACCCTTCCAGCCCTGCGTGTCACAGCCCTCAGACCAATCACAACGCTGCATTGCAGTGTTGTGATTGGCTTCGGGGAGCCTGTGAGCCCTGGTGTTTCCTGCTTCCTGTTGCTCACAAGAAGCCAGGAAGAGGACGCAGGAGAGGCGGTGGCCGGCCAGGAGGTAAGTGTTTTTTTCTTTTATCCCGACCCCCCCGCCACTTACCCCACACCCACCCCACTGCTGCTTCCAGGTAGCAGCCACGACTGCATTTTACTCCTGCCTGCCATGCTGAGCCGTGGACTGTTATGGCCCATGCACATCTACAGTAAGATTATGCATTTTTCTGTTTATTATGTGTGGATAGGGAAAACATACATTCCAGCAGACAGTCACGTTGTGGTCCACAACTAGGCCTCGCCTGCCGGCAGGCATGTGTTTTCCACTGTAAGTGGTATTGCTGCCCACGCATTGCTTACTATTCATTGGCATCATTGTCACTCTTCTTTGCTGCTGCCTATTTGGCTGGCACATGCCGGGCGTCACTTTCTTTTCTGTCTATGGAGCATGGACTGAGCACAGATTGATTCATCTTAATTAGTGTCCATCCGCTGCTCACACTGTGATTGAGTTACTATTTCTTTTTCCCCCTCAATCTCTTGTATGCTGTGCTTCTTCTCCTTCCCATCACACTTTCTCCATGCTTCTTCTTCTAATGACAATGTCTGAGAGAGTTGTCATAGAGCTCCTGGATTTCCCACTCTGTAATATCTTCTGTGTAAATCTCAGACACTCCATTCTGTTCACCTCTTCTCATAATGAGGTGAATGTTACTCACTATCATGATTAAGTACTGAGCACATCTGCTACTGTAGTTTGGAAAAGTTTTTAACATTTGCAGCTCCACAACAGTTCCCATCTTCTTTATTCCTGACCGGTATGATCTATGTTGCTCCCTAACCCACTAGCTCCTACCGGTCTAAAATGCATTTATTTGTCACCAAACCAGTTCTCACAGAAGCATTGTACATACTAATAAGCTCCTGCATCAGATCAAAACCATCGGATGTTTACTTAGATCGTAGGTTCAGATAATTGGTAACATATTGAATTATAATGGCATTTATATAGCCCAAGGCTTTGAAGCAATTTGGTGACAACTTTACATAGAACACAATGCCACTCCACTCCACATCATGCCATGCAATGCCAATCCACTTCATGCTACACAAGTCCACTCCAAGCCACACAGTTCAATGCCACATGATTCTACTCCTCTCCACATAATTCCACTCCTCTATGCCTTAATAATAATCCACATTTGTAAAGCGCAAACAATCACCCGTAAGGGTCTCTAGGCGCTGGGGGCCGTCGGGAAGATTAAGCAAGCTATTGCCCAGAGTCACATGGTGATGGGCTAATCTGCCACTGGCACCGAGGATCGAACCATGATCCCCAGATTCCGGAGTCAGTTGCCCTGGCCGCAGTGCCACACCTCTTCCTGCCATGCAATTCCATGCCACACAGTTCCATTCCATGCCACACAATTGCATTCCACTCCTCTCCACTCAACACAGTTCCACTCCACTTCACACCACAAAGTTCCATGCCACACAATTCCATGCCACACAATTCAACACCACTCCAAGCAACACAATTCCACTGCATGCCACACAATTCCACACCACATAATGTCACTCCACTCAATGCAATTCCACTCCATGCCACATAATTTGCCACTCTACTCACATCCACTCCACACAATCCAACTCCTCGCCACATGATTCCACTACCCTCCAAGTCACACAATTCCACTACACTCCATGTCACACAATTCCACTACACTCCACACCACACAATTTCACTACACCCTACTACACTCTATGCCACATAATACCACTCCACTCACTGCTTCTCCACTTCACTCCACTCACTCCATACGTCACTCCACTCCACTCCACACAATGCCACTCCACTCTACATTACACAATGCCACTTTACTCTATGCCACACAATGCCACTCCACTCTACCCCACACATTACCACTCTAAAGTCACACAATGCACTCCACACAACACCATGTCACCTCACTCCACTCCACTCCTCCCAGTGCCACTTGAATTGATACCACACCATCCAGTACACTACATGCCCTACAGTGCCACTCCATGCTACACAATTCTACTCAACTCCACACCACATAATGCCACTTCACACCATATAGTGTCACTCCACTGCACCCCACACAATGCCACTCAATGCCACATAGTGCCACTCAACTCCACACCTTACAATTCCACTCCACTCCAAGCAACTCCACTCCACTCTACTCCAAAAAAGCCAATAAATCACACATAGGTGATGTGAGAAGTTGGCCTGATATATGCTGTCCACTAGTTATAGTGGGCACCTTGTATCAGTCCAAACAACCCCTTATTGGTTATAGGTTAAAGACAACCTTTATGGAAAGCTATCCTAGTGGTAGCTATGGAGAGCAGCCTTTAGGCTAAGTCTTGAAGGAATGTAAAGCAGTTTGTTTTACCAGTCTATAATCTCTTGAGTCACTAAACGAAAGATATCCACACCAGGTATATATATAAAATATATGTATTTATTACTAAACACACCCTCCTAGTCTCTTTATGAGACTAGAGGTCAAAACACATAAGTTACACTTCAGTAATCACACTCAAATAGCACAAATGCACGTCAGGCCCTAGGAGCGAGCAAAACCATATAATAAAATAGTGGTATAAGAACCACGACTTAATCAGACACAAGGCCTAGAGCCTGTAGAATCACTGGGACCCCAAGGAACCACCTAAGGTAGTGACACAGGAGACCCACGGGGGCTGTGTGCAGTGTGTGAACACAGCCGCGAGCTCCCGTTAGCTTCTATGGGGAAAGTCGCAGTTAGATTTCTAAAGATTAGGGACACTTAGAAATGAGTCAGAACCAAACCCTTTTGGACTTAGGAAGTTCTAGGGCTAGCACCCACGGGAGCACCGAAGTACTCATGTTACCTCAACCGGGGAAGCCAGGTGCATAGGTGTGGGTTTGGTGTTGGGTCGCGTCGTCGATTTCAATGGGAGCTGGCGAAGAAGTGCTGCTGCCGTGAAGATGCGATGTGTCCAAAGAGATCCAAGCCTGGATCGAAGATGAAAAGAACCTGAAAGCAGAGGGGACAGAGTCTGGGTCACTAGCCAGTGACCAGGAAGGCGATGAGCAGATGCCCACCGATGTTGAGTGATTTCAGCCACAAGGACCAGGAAGCATCGAGGATAACCAGGAGCTGGATTTGAGCTGTCCCACAAAGGATGTCGAGTGCTGCAGCGTTGGTGCCCGGATTGGACACAACAAGCCTTGGCAACAGCAACCCACGCAGAAACGAGAAAGATGCTTCAGTGCAGACCAGCAAGGTCTGTGGGACTCACCACTTGGTTGGGAGTCAAGGCACGTCTGGAGCAACCAGAAAAGCCCAAGGAAATACAAAGTCACCCCTTCAGGGACACACCAGTCAATGGACCAGGGATCGGAAAGGGACCTCAAGACGAAAGACAAAATGGTGGCCCACGGGTCACTTGGAATGACCAGGCCAACAATCTTTGGTGGATTCAGTGCTCGAGGTGGGGGCTACAAGTTAGCTCAAACATGACTTCAAGAGATGTCGAGACGTCAATGCACTTGCAGAAATGCACGGTGACCAGGAGTTCCAGTTCCAAGCTACTCACGAGGGCTGCGGGTCTCAGCTTTGCTGGGGACTCGGGTCGGCCTCTGAGATGTCTGGAAATCCTCTTCCTGGGCTGCAAATACTTCAGAATCTGGCGGGAGCTTCATTGGTGCCTGCCAAGCAGGGGAGTCACTCCTTGACCCCAAGGGAGATTTCTTCAGTCCTCTGGTCTTGAGCAGAGCGTTGAAGGTCCAGGATTTGGCTTCAAAGTTTCATCCAGGGTAATCTAAAGTCCTAAGGACTGGGGTCCCATACTTATACTAAGGTAGGGGGTTGGACATACTCTGGGGACCCAATATGGGAGGGTTTGGAAAGTGAGGTGGCTACACCCATTTCCTTTGTCCAGTTTTGTGCCAGAGCAGGGGCTGGAAGCCCCTGAACCGGTTTGACCTGGACTATGCATAGGGACATCAAATGTGCCCCCAGTGCAGGACATCAAAGCACTCAGAGAGTGCTCCCACCCTGCCACAATACACATAAGCCTGTCTGGGAGGTGGTTGCACCTCCCTGTGACAGGAAACCTATTATCCAGGCCTCCCCTGACACAGTTTCAGTCAGCAGCAGGAGGCCACACCCGTGTCTGTGGCTGCAGCATCCATTTTGTGATGCCAGGGCTCTATTAAGTTTCTACCGGGTATACCAGTGCTGTCATGTCTCTCCCTCTAGAAGGGTGGGATCATACTCCCACACCAGTTACTGGTCTGTGGGTATGATTCCAAGGTGTTTGACACCAAACATGACATGTTTCCGTGCAGCCAGGGCAAAGTTAGCATTTACCGTTTGGCTATAATGCACTTAAGAGTATATGGTCAGGCTGCACTACTGACAACTCTGGAGAAGAGATTCTGAAGGCTGCAGAGGGGCTCAGCTCATGCCTGGGCACCCCTTACATATAACCAAGCACCCTGC
Source organism: Triturus cristatus (assembly GCF_964204655.1). Taxonomy (NCBI): domain Eukaryota; kingdom Metazoa; phylum Chordata; class Amphibia; order Caudata; family Salamandridae; genus Triturus; species Triturus cristatus. The sequence goes on along the minus strand of NC_140581.1, from coordinate 336,305,249 downwards.
CTTCAGGATCGATAAGGCCTGCCATGGGGTGACTGATAGGTTTGTGTGTGCAGTATATGGTGAGATATAGTGAACCTATATCTCAGTAAGGGGTGAATGCACCACCTTACTCAGGCTGCAGAAGCAGACCTGTGGTGTCATTTTGTGTGGCTTTTCAGGGGTGGCATAATACATGCTTCAGCCCCTGGTAGGCCTCTGGGGTACCTATGCCCTGGGTACATAGTATACCATAGACTAGGGACTTATAAGGGCACCTCAGATCCAATCTGAACTGAACCTAAAGTACATGGAATCATTTTAGAGAGGAAGCAGCTAGGCTGAGGCCCTGAATAGCAGGGACCCAGCCAGACTAACGTACAAAAACAGTGAAACACCAGCAAAAAGTGGGGGTAAACATGTGAGGCAGATCCTACTCTCCTACAGGTGAGACCTATTGGCTTTGGAAATACCAGTTAGGGATGCCCTAAAGACAGTTTTTGTTTTCTGACTTCCAAAACTTAATGTTTCTACCAATGCCTTTGCTTGTTGTAAGCCTATCATGTTTTTGTCAGCCTTTGGTTTATTGAACTGACACTCATAACATATAGAACCTTGCCTGTGCACAAAGTAGAACCATTTCAATGGTGGAAACTTTTGTCAATCAAAGGTAGCACTTTACTTGTGCAGGGAGCTGGGGTATATGGCAATGCAGAATGCTGCACTGGGCAGATGTGGGTGCATACAACAGCTAGTAACAAGGGCAATGATGCATTTTGTATAGTGACTTATTGTTTATTTGTGAATTTACTGCTTGGGGGGTCCTCAGCTCTTGCAACTGCACACACCTTGCCACTCCACATGACTGTTTTAATCAAGAATGAAACAAACTCAGTTAGAATTAGCACCTAGCTGTGAAGGGTTGGGCACTGCACTTCATATGGCCAGGTAATAGGATAGAACCTTCTCAAAGACACAAGAGAAACTGTGCTATGGCTGTGTGAATTACACACACGCCAGTGCTTATAAAAATAGCAGGCATAGCATGCTTCATTGAGAGCTAGTTCAAAGGCCCTGCAAGAGGCCAGCAGTCAATGAGCAAATTCATGATGCTTGTCCTTGGCCGTTCATATTTTGTACAAAGGGTGTGGTTCATTTGGGCTAGGAGATCCTTCAGCTAGTATGCTACCTCTTGACCTGCACTGCTGCCCATACTCAATAATGGTAATGCCATGCTGGCACAGGATGGTGAGAGAAGACCAAGCTTGCCAGACTTGCTTGGTGTCAGTACTGCCTCGCCACATACTTCCCAAGGAAAGCCAATCTCTGACAGCTCCTCAGGTGCTTCTATTATGTTACTGAGAATTGACTGACTGTCCTAGGCATGCACAATAAAATAAAACAATATGGGATCAAATTGACTTTTTATAATAAGAGCAGCTGTGACATGCCATGTGACTGATATCTTTGGAAGGTAGTTGCAGGAGTAGGAGCTCCCCCTGTCATACCTGTGCCCAAGTCCGAGTCATCGCGGAAGAAGAGAGGAGGTCTTCGCTAGTATAAATAGAGAGGCGCTCAATCATCGAGCGCTTCGCGTTCTAGTTGTTTCGAGTATGGTGACGTCATTTCCGGGTCGGCCCTTCTGCTTCCTGGAGTCGCCTCACAGTGGTGACGCGTCGTGCCTGGTTCCTGCCTGCTTCTCCTCCGGAACTACCGAGAGCCTCTCACTAGTGCTGATTTGATGCCGCTTACGGTGGCAAGGGTACAGACAGTGACATTCTTCTCTCCAGAGGATTTTCCCTCAGTATGGCGGTAACGCGCTAGCGGTGGTCAGGTGGTTCTCTCTCCTTTTTCAAGGCTCCTGTTGCCAATGATGTTGGGGCTCCGTTCAGAGGTTCTCTGGCCTGTGTCTCCCTGAAAAGTTTAGTTGCTGATTACATAGGGGCTCAAATTGGCGGCGCCTCGACCTGTATTTTCTAAAAACCCTCCATTGCTGGCTATGTAGGGGCTCATTGTAAAGGCGCTCTGGCATCTGCATCTTCATTATATGTTGTGCCTTAATCAACAAGACACTACCCCCTCTTCTCGCACATATTTTATGTTGTATTGTCTCGTATGTCTTATTTTGAGTCAGATACTGGACTAGTAGTCCTTGAATCTATATATAACGGTTATTTTGTGAGCTACAGCTCTGTGGAGATTGAAAGGTTGTGCTGAGAAAAAAACAACCTACATGATATAGTGTTCACGCATATTATATGTCCCTTTGTTCACTGAGAGGTTGTGCGGTTAACAACCTATACTATTTCTGTAATCATCATATTTTACAGGTGCTACATCTGTTGGAGAGGGTAAGATAGCCATTTCTATACTACATAAAATTGTTATTGTGATATAGAGCGCTTAGATATTTACATTATTTTCCTATGTTTAGGAACACCACACCTGTCATTCATTTTCCTATTTTGTGGACACACGTGGAAGAGAGGAGATAGTCAGGTAGAACATAGAATCTATCATTAGCTCAGTTATGTAAGACCTAGCTTCTCTGTTGCTTACATAGCCTTTCTGTTTGCAGGACGTCTTTTGGATCTCAGTGAGGCTTTTTTGGTGCTGAAGGTGCGCTGGACCGGCCCTGTCTCTCCTCTCCTTTGTCTCCCCTCTTCCCCCCGCTCACTTGTTCTGCTTTGACTTTGTTGGGCGGGCGAGTGGCGGAGGGACATTGGGAATTATCATCTGGCTCCTGCCTCCTGCCTCCTGCCCCCACAGAGACCTCAGGTGAGCCTGACACCCCCAAGCTTTGGCATCATCACATAAAAATGACTTTAGTGCCAGGACACCCAAGGGTAATCGCGCACTCTACAAGTGCAAATAACATAACATAACATAACTGTGCAGGGAACATGCTGATATCTTTCAGTGAATTGTAGAGTGGTAGAATGGACATTTTTTTATTGAAAATAGCAGGTTCTGGAAACCATGGCATCCTGTGTTTTCAAAGCAATGTGCTATCAACGTAGACAGCCAAGTTGCATATTGAGATTAATGGTGGGGGCGGAAGGGCCATAGAATACGACCATCTCAAGAATGATGGAGCGTATCTAGAAATAAAGAACAAAATGATAGATGGATTGAGCTTCCTGGAATTAGAAGAGATTGACCAGATTGTTCATGATAAGCAGCCTGCCATCAAAGAAAGACAAATGGCAAATCGTTCTAATGAGAACGTCAACATAAAAATCATTCACATACATGTAGTTACATGTCATTTACATACATGTAGAAATGTCCCCCAGCTTAAAGGAGAAGTTTTGCAAAATAGAGTAAGCAGTTATTAAATAGGAGCATATTGTAGAATAGATCCCCATTACAGACTCCAACTGAGTACAAAATCGCGGAGAGCCACTGACAGCTGGCAGTCATTGGAGACAGTACGTCATTGTAATTAATTGGGTTACTGGTTGAGGGGGGTGAAACCCTACTCAAGCAGAAACCCCAATTCTTGTCAGGGTGAAGTTATAAGCAAACCCTAAATTAACCTGTGCTCAACCGCCGGTAGCATGGCACAGAGCAGTGAGGCTTAAATTAGAGTTAATGTGTATGGTATCTGTGAAACACTTCAAACAGTAACACAGTGAAAACACACCACAAATTGGATCCCACACCAGTTTAGAAACATAGAAGAATTTTTAATAAATAAAACAAGACCAAAAATGACAAACAGATATGCAGTTTTAAAGATTTCCGTGAAAATAGCACCAAAAAGCACTAAGTGCCAACTGTGGTTATCTGGTCGCGACAGACTGGGACAAAGTCACAATATTCAGGCCAACCATGATGGAGCGTGGGCCGGCTACAGGGACCCAGATAAGCCCACTGAACAAGAGTACCTTAGGTCCTGTTTCAAGAGCGTTGTGAAGTCCTGCGCCAAAGATGTGTCACGCAATCGAAGCTATGCATTGGTTCCGAGGTGCTAGGGAGTTGTAATACGAGGTCCTACATCGTCATTCAGGATCCTATCGATGAGGGCTTGTGATGAGAAGTCTGGCAGAGTACAGGTGCAGGTGTAAGGTTGTTGGATGCATGTTATGTCCCTGAGGCTTCAGATCAGGAGACCAAGAGATGCAGGTCCAGTCCTCACTCAGGCAAGAGGGTAGCCAGCAGCAAGTCAGCACAGTAGGGTTTCAGTTCTTCAGAGCAGCAGTCCAGCAATGTGGCAGTCCTTTCAGTAGCACAGCAGTCCTTCCTGTCAGAGTATCCACAGGCCCAGAAGTGAACTGAAGAGGAGGTGTCTGAGCTCAATTTTTATATACCTAGTGTCCTTCCTCTGAAAGATGGGAGAAACATCTAGAAATTCTCTTAGAAGTGCACAGTCTTCATGCCTTCCCTGCCCGGGCTCTGGGCTAACTACAAGGGGTATGTAGCCCCTTGTGTGGAGGCAGGAATAGGCTATTCAAGTGTTAGTAGAGCTGTGCCCAGCTCTGCCCTCCCATCCTGCCAATGATGGCCTACCCAGACACACCTAAGTATATTGTGCGTGGCTTTCTAGGATGAATACACAAAGCCTGGCTGTCAGCTGCATCCAGTCATGTGACCCAGAGTCAGGCTTCAGGCACTAAATGGCAAAGGCAGGAAAATGCCAACTTTCTAAAAGTAAAAGAAACACAATTGATTGTCTTTAACTTTCTAAAGTAGGTGTTTTTCAAATAGTAATGTAAAATCTGGCTTCACCATAAGAGAGGATGTTTCATTACCATTCCAAAGACACAAAACATGAACTGGTTACCTGTTCCCATTTGGAAATTATCACCACTTATTAAATGTAATAAGGTAACTACAATGTTAGCCTATGGAAGAGGCAGGATTGCAGAAGTGAAACAAATATTTAGGAGTTTTTCACTACCTGAACAGGTAAATCTTAAAAGTAGACATCCTACCATTTAAATACATTGCACCCTGTTCTAGGGCTGTCCTGGGCCTGCGTTATGAGTTATTTATATGTATTAAAGAGGAAGGTTTGTGCCTGCCAAAAGTGTTTTTTTGTCAGGTCAAAATGACAGTTTAAAACTGCACACAGAGGTTGCAATGGTAGAGATGTTTAAAGGGCTACCCAAGTGGGTGGTACAATGAGCGCTGCAGGCCCTTTAGAAGCCTTTAATTTACAGGCCTTGGGTACATGAAGTAACACTTTACTAGGAACTTATAAGTAAATTAAATATTCTACTTGTGGCGTAGCCAATGTTACCATGTTTTAAGGGCTGAGCAATGCCCTTAAGTACTGGTTAGTAGTTGGAAAGTGTTGAGAGATCCAAGGCCAGCAAAAACGAGATCAGCAAAAATATGAGGAGAAAGGGAACCCAGTTTGGTGAAAAATCACCCTGTGGCTGGCAGGTCTAACAGTCATCAACACATGGAAGATGTAGCTCCTTTCAACTTGCCACCATTCCAGTGTTCAGTGGTGAAGACAGAAACACAGGAGACATAGGCCCTGCTGTCCGGCAACAAATGCACCCCAAACCAATGACAGGCTCATCCTCCACATACCCGAAGTCAACAGTTCGCTGCATGCCTTTGTCTACCAGAACATCCTCCAGAAAAAGAAATATAAGTTCCCAAAAAACATATAGGTTGAATTTGAGATCCTTGATTTGAATAATTAATACATGTGAGACTCTTGCATTGAAAAGTTATTTTTAGAAGTGTCCAGGGGGTAAACAGACATAATATCGAATTAAAAATATCGACAGGACAGAATATCGAGTTTTTAATATAGAATGGACAGAATATCTAATTGCCAAAATATAGTGGTGAAGAATATCGAAAATCAGGTAAGAAATATCGATTTAAATAATATCGAAGTAAGTAATATCGACAGTCATAATATAGTTGCTAAAAATATCGATTTTTTTTATAGTGTTTTAAGTGTTAGTATATGTGTTAAAAGTATGTATTAATTTTGTAATGTATGTTTGAATATTTGTAAAGTAATGAATTTTATGTTATTTAATTTATGTGTAATTTAATTCCGTAGCGGGTTGTGGGTTTATAGGGATTAGGGTGGGAAGTAATTTAATTATAGTACATAAAATAATAATTTTTAGGAATTATTAATTATTTTTAATGTAATTTGGCGTTTTACTTCTGTAGCGGGTTGTGGGTTTATAGGGGAATAGGGTGGGAAGTAATGTAATTATTATGAGGTAATTATTAATTGGTATTGAAAATTAATTGGTTGTTGATTAATTATTAATTGTTAAATAATTTGTATTAATTGGTAATTAATTTGCATTAATTGTTTAATTGATAATTATGTTAATTGTATTAAATTATTATTTGTAGCGGGTTGTGGGTTTATAGGGGAATATGGTGGGAAGTAATTTAATTGTAAATAATTAATTATAGAAATAATTGTTGCATATTGATAATTAAATTATTATTAATTAATTATTAATTAGTATTAATTGTATTTAAAAAAAATTGTTTTGAAAATTAATTGGTTGTTAATTAATTATTAATAGGTAATTAGTTTTAAATACATTTTTGTATTTATAAATAATTAATTATTAAATAGTGTGTAAATGGTAATTACATTTAATATTTTTGGGGGTATTAATAATTAATTAATTTTTAATAAAATATTAAATTATTATTTTCCCTGCTATTGCACTCGCTGGAGTGGGAATAGTAATTTTTACCCCTACGCTATCCAACGCTTTCCCTACTATTGCACTCACTGGAGTGGGAATAACAATTTTTACCCCTACGCTATCCTAAGCTTTCCCTACTGTTGCACTCATTGGAGTGGGAATACTAATTTTTACCCCTACGCTATCCAACGCTTTCCCTACTGTTGCACTCTTTGAAGTCGGAATAGTAATTTTTACCCCTACGCTATCCAACGTTTTCCCTACTATTGCACTCACTGGAGTGGGAATAGTAATTTTTACCCCTACGCTATCCAACGCTTTCCCTACTATTGCACTCACTGGAGTGGGAATAATAATTTTGACCCCTTCACTATCCAACACTTTCCCTACTGTTGCACTCACTGGAGAGGGAATAGTAATTTTTACCCGTCCACTATCCAACAATTTCCCTACTGTTGGACTCACTGGAGTGGGAATAGTAAATGTTACACTCCCGCTATCCAACGCTTTCCCTACTGTTGCACTCTCTGGAGTGGGAATAGTAATTTTTACCCCTACGCTATCCAACGCGTTCCCTACTGTTGCACTCTTTGGAGTGGGAATAGTAATTTTTACCCCTACGCTATCCAACGCTTTCCCTACTGTTTCACTCACTGGAGTGGGAATAGTAAGTTTTACCCTCCCGCTATCCAACGCTTTCCCTACTGTTGCACTCTCGGGAGTGGGAATAGTAATTTTTACCCTCCCGCTATCCAACGCTTTCCCTACTATTGCACTTACTGGAGTGGTAATAGAAAATGTTACCCGCCCGCTATCCTACACAAAAAATATTGAATATTTTTAATTAATTTTACGTTAATATATGTATTACATTTTTTTTTATTACATTAATTATTTATTAATGTTAAAGTTATTTAAGTATTTTTAAGTATGTTTCAGTCAATTATATGTATATTTTCATTAATTTTACATTACTTTTAAGACATTTAAAAAATTCGATATTTTGACTAACTATATTTTTTACAACGATATTTTGGATTCGATATTTTTTGTACTTACCTGTTTGGAGATAGGCATTCGATATTTTGGCATTCTATATTTTTCCTTCTATATTTTGGTAGTTCGATATTCTTCTTCTCGATATTATGTCAGTGATCCGTCCAGGGTGGCACGCAGATTGCTCCTTCCAAACCAAATGTAAAAGGGACTATAAAAGTGGATCTCTTTAAGGGAATTGCTGTGCATATCTGCAACAGCTCATCAGGTGTAACACCAATTACATAGCATAACGTAGTCCTCAAAGTATAGATAAGGATTTCGTACCAAGTCAATGATTAATAATCTGCCTATAGTGACTTCTTAACAACAATGTGAAAGTCTATAATACTGCGTTCGTAAATGTCCACAAGAATATTGCCAATTACCTTTGTGAATCATATATTTTCATGCATTCACCTTCGCATCAATGTTCAATATTTAACTTTATTCTTTTTTTTTTTTCTATAAGGCGAACTCGACCCAAAGGTATCAGAGTGCTTTAAATGAGCACCAGTTGCATTGCAGATGAACACATTCATTGTGTTAGGCACAGGGAGATTAAGTGATTTGCTCAGACTCCCAGAAAGTTGAGCATCCCTGCTGAGACTCAACCCTAGTTCCCCAGACTCGAGGTCGACCGCTCTAGCCATTTGACTACACCCTCTCACCATTTTTTTGATGAAATGCTGATTACCAGTGAAGCAATTTGCAATAGCATTTTGCTGCCTTAACATAATTTCCCAAAAGGTTTAGAAACTGGGGGTGAAATAACATTGGAAAATTATGTGACCACCAACAAAGGTGTCAATTTCCAGGTGTCCATTGCCCAACCCTCCCAATAACCCCCCACCCCCCTCTCTAATCTACTCCTGAGAGCCCCTATGGTCCTAAACCATATTGTGACAACATGACTGCGTATAATCCCCCATACTGAAGGGTTTGCTGTCCTGTTCCTGTCCTGTAGTATGAGGTCTGAGGTCGGAACATTTCACATCTCCTGATTCTGTGATAGGGCGCCTGGGTATTCAGATCCCAGTTCTTATTGATGGCTGTACTGCTTTCACTCATCTTCCGAAATCTCCTCTTTGTCCACATTTGTGAGGGACGAATGTCAGGAATTAGCAGATGTTTTAGAAAATGTTCCTTTTTATTACTCCAGCTCATACTTTATACATTTTTACTGGTAGTGGATTTCCAAGATTATAAAACAACAGTTAATATTATCAGGGCTATCATGCCCCTTTCGATCCGGCGACTGGCCTCTATTTTTGGCAATATTGCATGTGCTTATTTATTCTTATTCAATTGCTTTATGTTTCTGCTGTCAGGAAAGTGAGCCATGGTAAGTATTATTACCATGGTTGTTTTCACCTTCACATGTTCAAAATATATTTGAGGCATCTATTCATTCTGTCCATCTATATTTGCAGTTCCTTTAAATACCAGCAGACCAAATTTCAACTTTTTTAAGGGCATATCACTGAAAGACTTTCTATTCCTTTTTGCTTCACCGAAAGACAGATTTTAGTCTGTGGGTTTCTGTCTCATATTATGCATTGCTTGCAGCTAATGATTATTTTTCTGACCTACCACGGCGAAGTAGAGCAGAAGTAACGTGCTGAACATGACAGGTATTTAAAAATAAATTGCCTGGCAAAAAGTAACGTGGAAATGCTAACTCGGTGTGACAAAACTCGTGCTGAAGCAGTACTTTGAAATATTGTTGACCAATGAAGTATGCGTCAGATTAAAGGTGAAAGGGAGCACGGGGGAGCTGCTACCTGTCAGATGAGCCCAAAGTATCAAGAGACATGGTTTCCGAGGCCGACATAGAACTGGCACATGATGCCAGCTTGCTTTAAAAGTATTATATATGGAAACATATAATAATAACGGATAGCCTTACTTTATTTTCGGCTCCACTCCACATGTTGTTCCTTTGTTAAAATGGATTGACAAGTCTGAAAGCGTCTATGAATTTATTTACGTGTTCTTGTATTTTCCACTGTTTTACTTCCAAACATTTCAAATATAAAAAAAAATTCTCATCAAATGTTAATCAGAAGGTGGTAGTCTCAGAAAAACAACAAGCCACTCAGATGGCCCACATACCAATGACCAATCAAACCAGGATAGCAACGTTTTTGATGGTGATGTAGTTAGATAGCTAGAGAGGATGATGCATTTACGGTAGAAATCTACGCCTGATCTCAAGGTCTACAATTTTTTTTTCTTTTCACATGCATAAAACAAGTGCAATTTAATTAGAAAATACTGGCTTTGTCATGAACACTAAATGAGTGTGATCATTGTTACTATTTATACCTGTAAAGACAAGCACCCTTAATGAACAATGGGGCAGATTTATGTTCCCTGGCGCATCCCTGCAAATCAGCATGGATGCGCCACGGAAGATGCGTCACGAAAGTTTACCCTTGTGCCACAATAGATGCGCCGCATTTACAATGCAGCGCATCGTGGTGCAAGGATAAACAGATGCGTAACGCATCTGATGGCGGAAGGTTGGCGCATTGCTGGAATTGCGTCGCAAGCGCGACGCAGCTCCAGCAAGGCTCGGGGGTGCCCTATCGTTACAATGCTGCGTCAATCCTTACGTCTGCTTAAAGCAGGCGCAGGGTTTTGACGCAGCATGGCCGGAAAAGTGACTGAGTGAAATCTTGTAGATTTCACTCAGCCACTTTTCGGAGGCGTTCCTGCGCTGGAACGCCCCCCCTGTGCAGGTACGCCCACATGTGGCGCAAGCTTTGCAACGTGACACATCTCCCTAGATGCGTCACGTTGTAAATGGGGCGCAACATGGCGCAGGGTTTACGCCGCCGCTGCGTCACAAAAGTGACGCAACGGCGGCGTAAAAGTGGCGCAAGTCCGTTATAAATCTGCCCCAATATGTATTAAAGTGGGCAATTATTTTGGTAAGGACTGAGCCTTTGCAACAAATGAAAGGTGTTTCCCGAAAAGGGCACTTTGGTCGTTTCCTTTCCTCAATCACCTTTGGGTGTTTGAGCTACATTTTCTTCAGATGGTCGTAATGTTTAAAAATATTGCAAACTCTGATCAGCATCACGTACTCACCCATGGTTTGTCATTTTGAGCTTTATGTGGAACCATTGAGCAAAATTATCGGACCACATGGATTTGATTCCGGCCAATATTTATTACGGTATTATATTAACAGAACACGGGCCTAATTTTGGGGGGTTTTGCTTGATACTGTAATCAAAACTATAATTCTGTAGTTGAGATTTGGATGATCGTGTACAGTGTATTTGACGGTTTTGTGGGAAAGACCAAATATGTCAAGAATCCGATAAAATCCCTTTAAGAGAAGGGCTCCTTCCGAGTGATCAGGCTCACACACTAGAGACTACAAAAGTCTGTGATAATATTCGTACAATTTTCCATGATTACAAGCCATCTTGGCTATCTAACCAGCCTTCGAAACTGAGATTAAGCGATGTGACATTTCCATTTAACCGACTTTTTATCTGGGTTGCAGAAGCCATTTTATGATGATTCAACATGAAACGCAGTTCTGTCATTATTTTTATGCTGCTGGTAGAGTCAATTTTACTTATAGTATGCAGTGTTCAAGAATGAAGGGTTTGAAGGAAAAATTCATAACAATTTTTTTTTACATATAACATTGTTTTTAGGTCGAGCCGGAGCCAGCGCGCATGCGCTGCTCTGCGAGGCTTCTTGTAAGTACTCTTAACTACTCTGTGTGGGTCCGACTCCTCCCACACATGGGATTGGCTTTTGCGTGTGTCTTTCACTAATGAAAGCAAGCAAATAGCTAAAGGCGGGTGCATGTCCCACCTTGTTTTTTAATGTTCACTCCCACGGCGTTTTGCTCTCGGGAGGGGGCAGCGGCGCGCAGGGTGGCAACTGCATTCCTTGTGGGTCAGGTTACACACAACCCGCCGTTCTTTTGCTTTTGCGTGTTTCTAGCTCGGAAGCCATGGCGCACCTCCATTTTTGTGCGCTTCAATGAAGAGCCATTTACACTTCGGGAATACGCTCTGCGTTCATCGTTTTGTGTCTGTTCTTTCTTTTTAAGTGTATTATCATGGGGGATCCAGTCCAGAGGAGGGGGGGTCAAACTCTACCTTCCAGGGCTGTGTATCCTTATGACCTCCCTTCCCACCGCTTGCTCTGTTTTCACTTCACCCGGACTGTGCGGATCCGCACCAGTTCCTGGCCGGTATCTCTGCTACAATCTCCTGTGTTCTTTGTTTGGGAAAGGAGCTGGTGGTGGGGGAATCGTACACTTTAAGATCGAAGGATTCTTCCCCCTCCCCACAAATCTGACTAATTTTTAGTGCCAGGGGTAGGGGAGGGAGAGGAGAAAAGTGCTCCATTTAAACTGCAGGTTGCGCCGTGACGTCACGAGCAGACGGGCACACATGTGGAGCTGCTCATTGTGCGAGCGAGCAGATCCACACTGGAATGCAGTGGGTGTTTTTATTTTCTTTCGGTTCACCACTGGAGCCAGTTTGGAACACTCTGATTCCAGGCATGGGAACTGGGGGGCTGCTGAGCTTTCAGTATTCTTTGTTTCAAGCCCCTGTTACCTGTTTATCTCACACTTTTGCTGCCAAACAAAAATAGCAGCCTTTCCAAAGCAGAGCTCTCACTGACAATAAAACATTTTCTAGACCCTTCTCTCTTCTATCTCTCTACTATCCTTTTCAATCCAAATAACACCCACATATTTCCTTATACAAATTCTCCACTAATCCTATTTGGGTTCTGGAATAACGTGCTACCCGCCGAAAAGTGCTTCAGCACCTCAATGGGCTCCATATAAATTCAAACCCTTTCCTCTTCTTTTCCTCCAATATACTTTTTCAAGCCAAATAACAATCTCACATGTCCACCGCTCAAATTTATTTCATATTTCCCTATACTAATTCACCACTAATCCTTTTTCATTTCCAGAGAAGCGTGCTACATGCCGAAAAGCTCTTACACGCCTCATCAAGGGTAGTAAGCGCTATATACATGCACGGCTCCAGTGAAAGCGGCTTGATGCAGGAGCTTTTTGGGCAACTGGAATTATGCGGCAGGAAAAGGCCAAATTATGCAGCAGAATTGAGTAAATTGTACAGCAAGAAAAGGCAGAATCATGTAGCACATTTTGTAATAGTATTACTTCATTATTTAGTCAGTTCTAAAATGAAGGACTCGATATTAAATGTGTTAACGCTTAAACAACACTTTTAACTACAGGCAAGGACATCTCCTTAATATTCTCTTATAAGGTCCCAAAGGTGAGACCTATTGGGTATGCTTATGCTTGTTTTCAATGTGTCTCATGTAGTATATAGAATGTTGGCATACTGTTCTTCCTTGATGTATTTGTAACAATAAGTATGCATTAACATAAAGATGGTGGTGCTATACATACATTTCTGTGTTTAAGTGCTTCAAAACCCAGCATGTAAAACTAATTTTAAATGGATATTCCCAGGAAGAATCCTGGCACACATGCATCTATCTAGTCAATTCCCCGAATAAAGATATGTTTGTTGCCATATCACTTTTAGGGGCATATTTACAAACCCTTATCGCCACCACAACGTCACGTTTCACGACTTAATGTGGCTTAACGCTGCCTTGTAGATAAGGCACCTTTTCACGCTTTACTTATTATGAAAGGGGTTGGCAACAGGTGTTGCGGTAGGCGTTCCACTGCAACACCAATTGATTTTGATGCTGCCCCATATTTATGAGGGTGGCGTAAATATGGGGCAGCACCACAAGTAAGACCAGGGAAAACCTGGTTTCACCCTGGCGTAATGAGGAGAAATGTTTACTTTCTCCTCGTTTTTTTTGTTTCCACGTGTGCTGCATTGTGCAGCACACATGGAAACAGCAAAACGCCATTGATTGTTTATATGCAGGAAGGTGTCCCTTTCTGCACATAAACAATCATTTAAAAAAAATGATGTTTTGTAACTTCTATATGTCCTGCATTAAGCAGCACACATAGAAGTTACAAAACACCATTTAAAGATTGTTTATTTGCAAGAAGGGACATCTTCCTTCACATAAACAATCTTCCCCTGCATCGCAAACACCCTTGCTCTACGGCGCAAGGGTGCCTGCATCAGTGCTTGGCAGCGAAATTTAGTGCCAGCGCAGGAGGAAATGCAGGGCTGCACCACATTGTTGTAATTATGGTGCAGCCCTGCATTTCAGAAGCTCCGCCACTTCTGTTGTACAGATGCTACTTAGTATGTTTAAGGTCATACATTTAACATCTCAATTATATTCCTTAATGTAGATTGAAGATACCCATACCTCACATGCAGTAGCAGGGCTAATATTTCGAGTACTATAGACTACTGTACGCCTTTATGTTAAAGGTAACTTGATCCAGTCAGGGCCTAATTTGTAAAAGAATACGTGTTGGGCCCAAAGTTTAGCTCAGAACCCCATGGCTGGTGCTATCGCATGTTGAGGTACCGAATACCAAGGCTGCATGATCCTAATTCCACATCATGCTTCTTTCATCTGCCAGCAGACACTGCCAACCCCTTTATCTCATTCTTGCAGGTTCTTTTTCATCTCTTCCCCATTTGTGTATTTTCCCTCCTGCTCTGGGTCAAAGTCTGATGAGGAAAAATAAGTGCTGGTAACATAAATGAGTGCTCCTGTGCCCACCTTAGCCCACCAGCTCAAATTAAACAGAGACTCCACTGTTCTTTTTTCCTCTAATACTCACATAAATAGAACATTCTATGGAATCAAGCCAATTGGCTATGAATTGAAAAGCAGACTTACTCATCAAATATAATGTGAACTTGTTGGTTTATGACTAAACACAGTTCGGCGTTACTTTCATTTATTTTTTCTCGATGCACTGATTTCACTCATTTTCATCATCATCTTTATTTCAACCAAAAAATAGCCATAAATGCACATACAAAGACAATAATCAAAAGACATAATACAGTAACGATAAGGTTAAAACCACCATTCAGAATTAAAACACATAATTCATGTTATAAAAAGTATAAAATGCTAACATTAGGTAAAAACTCACTTCAAACAGCAGGGAATTACATAGTTTGACAGCAGATTTTAAACTAGCTCCATTCTAAAACCTATTTCCCGAGAGCACAATGACTGTAGGTAAGTAAAAACGCAGATCTACGGTTTTTAATCTTTGCTTTCAGAACCACAGGGATAAGCAAGCCCCTAGACCAATCTCTATAATGCCTACAGAAAGCAGAAAGTGAAATAGGGTTGGTCAGATAATTCATCGCAAGGACAATGGCAGAAGGTGGAAATATCAGACTGTCCAAGGGGAAAACACAGTTTCCATCTAAAGGAACCCTGGTGAAATCTGGTGAGACGTGTTCACTCCCAAGGGATGTTAACCCACTCCAAACAGGGTTCGATTCCAGGGCACATAGGAATCTCCACTTAATTTCTAAAGGACTCTGAATTGGATAAAGCCAACTCCCTGTCCATGGACCATTTTGATAGAAAGTTTTCCTTTGCCCACCTCTTTTCCTCCTTCTTAATGGAGGTTGGATCAGTAAGGAGGCTAGGGGGGATATTAGCAAGAAAAGGTGATAATTATCGCTAACTGCAGTTAGCGCACCTTTTCTGATCGCGTCTATCGTGGGAAGCTATCGCCGTGTTAGCAGTGTATTACCAACATGCTGCTAACAGGCGATAGCTTCCATCACCGGCTCAAAAGTCCGGCGATTAAATTTGCGGGATGGTGATAAGAAAAGGCACGCTAACTGCGGTTAGCGATAAATATCTCTAACATGCTTTGAGATAAAAAAACGGGCCGCTGTCATCCAAAATCTTGCGCTAAGGCCGTTAGCTGCAGCTGCTAATACTGTGATAAAATTATCGCGGCATTAGCGGCAGAAAAGTGCTGCTAACGCAGCGATAATTCTTTGATAATATGCCCCCAGGTCTTGCAAGGCTAGAGCCGTTAGGGGATTATTGTCAAGCGGCAGCGATAATTATCGCTGGCCGCTCTTAGTGTGAGGTTTTTATCTCCGGCTATCGCTGGAAATTATCGCCATGCTAGCGCAGTATTAACAACGCATAGCGCAATGGCGATAATTATTCCAGTGATAGCGGTGTTTTCCATGGAACATCGCTGGTTTTCCACCGATGTTCCATGGAAAACGGCGATATCCTTGAAGATAGGGCCTGTGGTCTTAGCCACACAATCCACACCCCATGTTAGGTATGCCTTAGTCAGGAATTTAACAGACGTTAAATTCCTGCGTTAAGGCATACTTAACACGATTTCAAATATCGCTACCCCTCCTTAATAATATTGTGAAGCTGCCATCGCGATATTATCCCATGTTGCTTTCACAGCCACGCCTCCTTTGCATCTCATTATCAATGCCAGGCAAGGCGTGTGAAAAACGGGCACTAAGTCAAGGAATCACGCGCTAGCGTGTCCTTGATGATAATGCGATAAAATTAATGCCGCTTTTCGCCCAAAACAGACGCTAAAGCGGCGATAATTTTATCGCGGCCCCTTGATAATATGCCCCTTAGTCTGCATATACTGTATCCATGATGGTGAGGGACCCAAAGCACATGCCAGACAATCTTTGATTACATCTCTGCTAAGGGAGGCCTGCAGATTGCACCAAACAGATCACAACAATAAAAGGGGACCTGTTTTTATTTTTACAGTTTTCAACATAACCTACAAGCTCTTCATGCACCTTGTAGTTATTGGGAACCCCTATTATCTTACAGAGCACCCTATTTTCTTCTGATTGCAAATTGCTCGAATTAGGACAATTTCCAGCACCATATGTCAGGACAGGAACAAATCTACTTTTATATATCTCTATGCACACCGAGCCTTTAAAATTGATCCAGTAGAACATGAACAACTGAGCCACCTATTTGCCAAACATGATGTCCAACTAAGGTTTTCATCAAAGGAGACTCCTAAATAGGGAAAAGATGGCACTCTCTTGTTGCACTTAGCCTTAATATAAAGTATATTAGTCTTCATGCTCTTAGAGCCAAAAACTATTACAAAAGTTATTCGTTTCCAGGTTCAGGCTCCCCATATAGCAAACAAAATCATCAATGAGAGCCTTAAGTTTGTTGAATGTTTTGATTAACAAAACAACATCATCTGTGTAGAGGAGCGCCAGCACCATTTTATTCTTAATTTTTGGGATGTCTGTACCTAGATCTACCAGGGTTGGCTCCAAATTTTTTATATAGAGAAGGAAAAGGATTGGTGCCAAAACACACCCCTGCCAAACCCCTCGCTGTAGGCTAAAAGAGTCGGTCCATTCCCCATTACTCTCATGTTTCATCCTGGCCTGGAGATTCAGGTGCAGATCTCTCTGGAACTGTATTAATCCCTTCTCCATCCCATAGCAGACATGAGGTCCCACAGTTTGGATCTGTTAACACTATCGAATGCATTAGACGGATCTATGAGTGCAATGTGGATGGCATATGGCTTGAGCAGTTTGTACGTACTGATTATTAGATGCACATTCATATAATATTCAATTGCTCCCAAGCTCGAGGTCAAGTGCCAAACTGGACCTCCAATAGGATGTTATTTTCACTGATACAACGTTCCAGCCTGTCTAAAATAATGCACCCCATGATCTTAACTAAAGAGTCTAAAAGAGAAATTAGATGGTAACAGGCCGGGTCTTCTCTGTTCCCCATTTTATAAACTGGGAAGATGTTAGCAGACTTCCAAGATTCAGGAAACCCTACCTCATAAGAGGAGTTAAAGACATTCATAAGCAAAGGGGCCCAGAAGATGATATTGTCCTTTGAGAGGCCCATTGTGATGCCGACCAGGCCAGAGCCTTATTGGCTGGACTATGCTGGATAGCTGTAATAACCTCGTCCAAAGAGAAGGAGATTTCAATCGGTAATTGGATTGAGCGGAGACCAGCCAACTATGATCACAATTCTTCAAATCATATGTTTGCTGCAAACGGTTCACCCAGTCCTTCGGGGCAATGTGACAATTTAGAGCTTGCTTGGGTTCTTCTGCCAGGGAGTAATTGTGGACAAGGTTCCAGAAGGCCCTATAATCTTATAGGGTAAAGCCTGAACCAGCGTATTCCAATCCATATTTCTCACTTCATTCTTCCTCACCAACAAAGCCTGTGTGTAATCTTTCCTGCAAATAGTCAGTTCCATCCTAATCTGTGGGGTTTTCCTCAGGGCAAGGTGTTATTTTTTGCACGACAACCTACAGGCTTTGTCAAACCATGAAGCCACACCCGAATAATTTACCTTAATCTTCTTCATGAGAATCACTTTTATAGTAGGTCCGAAGGACAGAAAGGAATCTACTACCACGTGCCTGTCAATTTCTAAGGAGAGGCAGCTGAAAATATTGGTCTGATAGCCTGCCACAACTTAGTTAACACTGAGGCAGTATCTGCATGTCTAGTGTCTCCAGTCTACTCAAAATATCCTTAACCTTTATTGGAGAGTTACCCGCAAAGTACCCCTTTTATCCATCACAGAATAATTAATAGAAAAGTGAAGAGCATTATGGTCACTGAAAATCTTGGCAATAGCACCACAGTCATCAATTCTAGTGGACACATTTTGGTAAATAAAAACATAATCCAAGGTGGAGCACTTACCTCTTCCTGTAAATGTAGCTGCATCGGAGATATCAAGATCAAGGAAGTCAAAGGCATTACACAGGTTGTGACTATCACGCATAGGGAAGAGTGTGGCACTCCTGGTATGGCAATTATTGAGGGAATAATTCAGAGGGTTGAGACTCAGTAAGATACAGTGCTTCCCAAAGCTTTGTGTTAAAATATTTTGCAACCAACATGTTAAAACTTTCCTCTATACAGAGAAGACTAATGTACAAAGAGTTGATAAAAGAAAAAAGAGCAGTAAAGTTCTTATTAGCCTTAACGGAAAAATCATCTTTTTTAACTTTCACAACAAATACCACAACATATAATACATATTTTAGATAGAAAGCCTGGATAAGTCTACTTACTGTATTGATACTAGTTATTGAGCATCCAAGAGTAACCTTAAAACATGATAGTAGGCCAGCTCTAGCCTGCCCTAAGGTTGACTGGAGGGCATGTAGAACAAACATTACAAAGCTATCACAAAAGACATCCTCCATACCCTAAGTCTGCTGCACCAAGACAATGTCAAATTGCTGGACCAAGTCCAACCAAGCATGAGATTCCATGTTAGCACTAACCCCAGTGACATTCCAGCTGAGTGTGCTAAGATTATTATGCCCAGCGTTGACTTTGTTTAGAGATTTTACACCACTGGTACTATCCAGTGTGGACTAGGCATGGGGCTATCATGTTAATTGAGGTCACATCTGGGAATACCACTACACTCTTTTGGATGACAATCGGCAAGGAAGCATCTGGCTTACAATTGCTATGCCTGGGGTCAGAGAATCAGTCCACCTCAGTCAAGGTTGAGAGTGACTGAAAACAGTTAGAGGTAGTGAGTCCCAAGTGTTGCACCACATTTGTTGGAGCAGCTGGGCTTTTCGACCATTGGATCACATTATTATAAAAATAGGATAGGGGAAAAAGTGGATCAGGTTTGACTTAATCAAGCCCTTATTGGCCTGGAATATCTGACCCTTTACAATTCTGGGTTTTCTAAAATGAACTACAACACAGCCCCAATCAAAACATTTATATTGGGAGTCCACCCACCCACTCTCCACACCATTAAAATGTCAGTAGCAAAACAGAGAGATTAATTCGTTTTTGAGCTTAACCATTGAGTGACCTTATTTTTCTGTTCAATGGTTGATTCAGCAGACCCCGTAGGCAACACAGGGACATTGGCCAAGACAATCGATTGCAGGCTAGATGTGGCCATCAGATGTAGTATGGGAACCCCTTCCCCGGTTTGTTGCACCCTTGTCATAGTTCCCAGTCGGTGTGTGCTGCCAGGTGGTGTAGTGAGCTCATTCATTCGAGGACTACCCTCTATGACTGCGATCCGGCAAGAAGTTCCGGTGACTGAGTTGCGGCCACCAGCTGTAGATTTAGCAGAGCAGCCAACAGCAGGGATGGAATGAACATGGCATCTTTGCTTCACATTCTCAGATGCTGCATAATCGCCAGACTTTGCTCCTTTAAATTCCATGATTTTAGTCAATCTAGTTTGGATGGATGTCAACCTAGAGATAATGGGGTCAAGTTTGGAACTCAATAAGGTGTCAGATTCTGCCACAAGTAAATCGACCAAGGCACCCACTGAATTCAAGCCCTGCTGAAATAGGTCCTGTGTTTGTGACTCAGAGTTGGCCAGAATAGGTTTTACTTAAGAAGTAACAGCTCTACTCCTACGTTTATTCACTGGGCTCGAACCCTGTGACCGGCTGGACACCTGCGCAGGTTCGTTCAAGAGGACTGGCATTGATAAGGTACACAAACTTGGATGGGTGAAGTGGTCATTTGGCAGGGTAAGTCAAAAACCAGTCTTCCGCAAGATCGATCTCTTTTGAAACAAACCCCACAGCACGGGCCAGAAAACCATCAGTAGTGAAAATTCTCTGGACAGCAGGAGAGGATTTGAGGCAGCCTTTCATTTCCCCATACTTTAAACTGACAAAGTTGCAAAGTAACAACTGAGCCAAAAGAGGCAGGAGAAAAAGAGAAGGAGGGTACCTGCCGCAGTCCAGGAGGAAGACCAAGGGAGGTGGCCAAGCCCGGCCACTGTTGGTCGATGACGGGTGAATTCAGGCCTGGTCTTGGCCCAAGTATGCCTCGCGTCCATGGGAGCACACGCCGCTCAGGAGAAATCGCCGATAAACCCCTACCTCCTCAGGACCAGGTGTCTCCTGGGGATTGTTGTACCTCCGCAACAGTTGTGTCCCCTTTCATTCATTAAGTAGAGGCATTCTGAAAGAGACTGTTTAAAGAAGTGGTGGAAAATGTAAAAAGCTGCCTTTCCTGAGAAAGCTTACTTGCATGTTGACATGTGAAACAGTATAATGTATTTGAATCTAAAGCAACAGAAAGGTTTTTTGTGTGCAAACGATACATAGAACAGCCCCAGTATTCGAAAATGATTGACAAAGCTAGCAGGTCTTGATTTAATGAACAGGTTATGGCAAATCTAATAAGCCTACAACATTGTGGAAGCTGAGAGCACTGCCTCTTTGTTGAGCAGACTAAATAAGGAGAGTTCAGTTCTATCCTCAAAGAAGAGTGTAAGAAAAACGAGGCAGACAACGTTTGCATTGTAAATGGTGAATGTAAAAGGCAAAAAAGGCAAAATATTGCACAATAGATACTTTTGACAATGGGACAGTATTTTAAGTGCAGCTGTAAGAAATTGTAAGTTTGTGCAAATCTTAACTTGTGAGCAAAAATTCTGTAAATAAAGCAAAAAACAAACATATTATCTTGTAAGAGTGACTAGGAATAGCCTTAGCCAAACATAAAGACAAGCAGTATGAAGTGCCATTAAGAAAATGTTAGAACACAAAAATTAAAAAGTCATCATGTCAGTATAGTAAATGCATCAAAGTACACACACTGACTGCTGGCTTCGGCAGTGCAACAAAAGGAGGACTTGAAAACCATAACCAAGGGGCACACAACTGGAACAATGCAAACTTTCTACAAAATACCATGGTCTTGATGGACAGCCCATCCAAGAAGTGGCAAACCATGACAAACACATAAACCCCAATGGCTGAATTGGACTGACCAAAAACTCTTTTTCTCTGTACTTTTTCTTGTTTGTGCAATTTAAGGTATTGGGGACAACATCTCCAGGCAGCTAGAGCTTTTCTGTAGTGAGCCCTAAAAATATCCATTTATGAATCTTACACATTCACACCACAAACCCAGCAGGGGGTGTAGTGGACCAAAAGAAAACAGAGAGAGCTTGGCAATATTGATGTTCTGATGGAGATCTGATTCCACACGTGTAGCCAAACCGGCTCAGACGTTTCTATGATGCACTGATTTAAAGTACTCAATATAGTGTTTAATATTTTGCTCAATGCAGTGATCAAGTATTGTGCTAATACCAGTGGTCAATGCAAGCTAGTCGCCATCATCTAATTTGTGCATGGTACAGTGATGTAGATACTATTCAATAAAATTGTTAGTTTTGTGCAAGTTGCTGTCACTGAAGAACAATGGTGTGCTCACTTTAGCAATCAGTGCATTCTTACTACAAGAATGTGTTTTGTGGCCATTTACTACTGAGGCCTCTGTTATGTATGGGGTGTGCAGTGAACATGACAGCAAAATGTTCTCTGCAGTGGTGGTTAGTGATACAGGTGTCCCCTCTTTTGATTTGCGAGTTCAGGGTGGGTGCCAGTACAGTGCTACAGGTTTGTGCTTGAGCTGGGTATGTTTTTCCACTGCTGCAGTTATGTGGTAAGTGTTGACTAGTTTAACCAGACTACATAGTTACTAAACATGAGTGACTGCTTCTGCACTGTTTATACAACTCCTTGGCTCACCACTATCTTGCTGACCACTCAACAGTTGAGACCACAAGATGGCCTGGACCAGCCAGATGTCCTGGAAGAGATAGAACTTCAACAGAGACATAGTGCTGTCAAACCTCGCCTGGGTGCCATTGCATTTCGGTGTCCTGTTGTGTCTGTGTTTTGGTTGCTCCTTGCAAGCCTGTCACTGGGCTGACAGCTGTGAAATTACACAGGAAGCCATTACCAGTTTCTGGTCCACATCATCCAAAACACTGCATGAGTCTGCAAATGGTTTACCAGCCATAATATGATAAGCCTAGTGCTTGCACTCCAAGGGCTGGCTATTTATGGTGGATTGGGCAATGCCATACTACATTGTGTGGCCGTCTACTGTGGTTCAGGATCAGTCAGAAGTACATCTTCAATCCCTGAGAAGGAGCACTGTATTACCAATGACCACTGCAACACTGCAATAAGTAAACCTGTGTAAGACATATCAAGCAAGCAATAGTTGAAGGACGCTGACCCAAAGCAATCAGTGACTAAAGGAGAATATCTCAAGACCACTATATTTTCTGGAACTTGCTAAACAGTGCTCACTAGCGGCGGAAGTAACAAACATTTGCAATGACATAGGTCTCACATTTGTGAAAGGTAGAGCTTGTGGTGCTGTAAATAACAATGTATTTTACCCTTTGGTGTGAAGTGGAGGTATGTGGTGTGGAGTGGAATTATGTTGATTGTATTGGAAATGTTAGTTGGGTAATTGTGTGTGGTGAAATTGTGTGGTGTGGAGTGGATTTGAGTAGTGAAATTATGTGTCATGGAGTGCTGTGTAATGATCTGGATAGTAATTATGTTGTATTAAATTACTGGAATTATGTGGAGTATGACTGTGTGGCATGGACTGTAATTATGTGGATTTGTTTGTTGTGTTTTGGAGTGGTATGTAGTAGAGTTTAATTATGTGGTGTGCTGTTGAATTTTGTTGCATTATGTGGAATTTTGTGGTGTGGATTGGATGTATGTGGTGTGTTGTAAATTTGTTGTTGAGTTGGATTATGTGGTTTGTTGTTGAAGTATGTGGTGTGGAATGGAAATGTAGAGTTGAATTGTGTGGCGTGGAAGTGTGATTGGAATTATGTAGTATAATGTGGAGGGTATTTGTGTGGGTTGTGTTACCAAGTTTAAAAATAATGAAACATAATTGGTAAAGTCAATAGGTTTCGGCTCTAAAAAAACTATTGGCTTTACCAATGTGTTTTAGCCATGTTGTACATTAGTTTGGCTGCTGTTCAGCATGGTTAAAAGTTAGTGACAGCGAGAAGAGTGATGTGGAGTGGCGTAAAGTGGAATGGCAAAGAGTGGAGTAGAGTGTTGTAGACTGGAGTGGCGCAGAGTGTCTTGTCATTGTGTGGTATAGTGTGGATTTGCACAGAGTGGCATACATTCGAGTGGCATAGAGTGGACTGGACTGATGTAGAGGGCATTGGCATGGAGCAGTTCAGAGTATAGTGGCGTAGGGAGCAGTGCCATTGAATTCAGTGGCGTACAATGCAGTGTCACAGAACTAAGTGGCATAGATTAGAGTGGTGCATAGTAGAGTGCAGTGGAACATAGTGTAGTGGCTTAGAATGCAGTGGCATAGAGTCAAGTGATGCAAAGGGCAGTAGCATAGAGTTTAGTGGCATAGAGTGCAGTGGCATAGAGTAGCTCAGAGTGGAGTAGCATAGAGTGGCACGGAGTAGAGTATAGTGTCATAGAGTACAGTGGCACAGAACACAGTGGCATAGAGTGGAGTAGCGTAGAGTGGAGTAGTGCAGAGTAGAGTGGTTTAGAGTTCAGTGGTGGAGAGTGTTGTGTTGCAGACTAGACTCTTAGATTTCGGTGGTGTAGGGTAGTGTACAGAGCAGTGACGTAGAGTACATGGATGCAGAGTAGAGTGCGGTGGCGTAGAGTGCAGTGACATTGAGTGCAGTTGTGTAGAGTGCATTGACGCAGAGCCCAGTGGTTAGGGGATGCTGAGGTGCTTGAGAAGGAGTCGGCTCTGCCTTATATCTAAGACTATGTCATTCAATATTTCAGGAGAAAAGGCTAAGAAAGAACTTGTTGCAATGTTTTTATTGTGTTAGGTTAGCAAGTGGAGGTTGTGTACGAAGAGGTCTTTTTGTTCTGTTTAACTTGAGTTTCTTAGATAGTAAGTTGTGATTAGCTTCAGAGCTTTAAATATGATGTAGTCTGATCTGTACCAGACTTCAAATGGAAGCCATTTAAAATGAACCCGTGCATGTGGGATGTGATTGATTTCTTAGAGCCCATTATCATTATTTCAGCTGCATAAAGGGTTGCTTTTAATGCTGTACTATTCTCATTGGTTGTAAACTATAGAGCACAACATCTAAGAACACATCTCTGGTCATGTGGTATTAGGACCCAATAGTATACTGTCTAGCAGAATCCAGCAATATGGTGTTTTACTTAGTGGGCAAATAATTTAGAATTTGAGAAGGTAGGTGGAAACTTGACTACAGTCCCAGTGGTAACCAGACATAATTTCTGGAATAAGGATTAAGCCCAACGTTCCCTCAAATTTTTTCTCTGAGTGTGGAAACAGTATGCTCATGTGCACACTTTTCACAACTATGTGAAAAATCGAGAGCACTACATTGCACACTGCCATCTCTTCAGGGTGGACTATTGCTTAAACAAGTTGCTCTTTTATACACAGTCATGTCGTGAAGTGCAGTGACAGCGATCAGTCAAGGCTAGCTCCAGGAGTTAGTAGAGGGTCTGAAATTCAAACATAGTACAGCAGAGTAATTGCACTTGAAAAACTGAACAGCCAGATCTGCATCCTTAAAAGGTGCGTGTGAAAAAATGATAATGAAAAGCTGTTCACCTTGCACCTCTCTCCCTCCTGGATGCACTGGAATAATGCTAGGATCCTGGCTTTAAGGACATAGAAAGGTCTGGAACAGGACAGACTGCACAAGAGGGCAATGCAAAATCAAGCCTCACATATTTAGATGCTGCTTCGAATGTATGAATGGTTTTAAGATACATTTCCAGCATGAGAGTGACACAACAATCACCCACACTTCTCAGTGCACAACAGTTAAATGCCCATGCACATTTTAATAGACAATCCTTTCACAGTTTCAGCTTTCTCTATTTTATTGTAGTGTTATACAGCGCGACCACCACCCAAAGGCAATTAAGTTTTTTTACATGAGCAGCTGTTAAATTGCACATGCTGCACCAGTTGTGGTGCTTCCGCACTGATAAGCCGAATTAGAGGATGACACAGAACGCTTGCCAATAATTTAGTTTGCTACCAATTCCCAAGGTATCAATATGGAATGGTTTCCTTGGGCAAGCAGTGACCTGGGAGGCAGAAAAGTGGAACTCCCGGTTCACAAGGAAAACCAAGCCAGCCGCCCGTGAAAAGAGAAGAAGCACCAGCAGGGTAAACTATCTACCAGTTCACAGAAATACTATGTCAGCCGCCCTGTGTAATGCAACAAGTAAATGTGTCGGCTACCTTGGACACCATTCACAACCCGGTGAGTCACAGAACAGGAAACATGGCATGTAGTATTTCGCAAGGGATTTGGAGCACAGATTCACTGAACATGTCACGTCAGCCTCCGTGATCATAGGAGTCTGGGTCATGCCTCTGGTATTCAACTGACTGCAAATTGTGTTTTCTTTTCCTGCTACTGATAACAGAGAAGAGAGAGAGATAGTGCTCTGTCCTGTGTTGCATTCACGCAACAGAAGGTGGTTATATTAAAGGTCTGCTGCCTGGTGGTAAAATAATAGTGGGTGTCTGCACCCATAACTAATAAAACAAGCCCAATCCACCTTACAAAGGAAGTCCAAAACCAAATGAATATTCTACAACAACAAAAAAAATGACAGAGAACATCAATAATTGCAAAAAGACTAAAAAAAGACAACCAAGGAGTGCGAGCCACGGCACGGGAGGCAGCACTAACACAACTGTGGCATTAAAAGGAGGTGGGAAGGAGAAATGCTATAGCTAAATCTAAGAAGCTATGGCACCAAAACTGAACACAGGCAAACAATAACAGAGCAGGAAACCAAGAAAAAAATAGTGCCTCGAAGAACAGATAAAGAAATAAAGAACCATAGCATACTGAGACAGAACTTAGTCCCTGCTACATGGGAGGAATGGAAGAGAAAAAGGAGGGACAAAGAGACAGGACTGAACACTAGCAAGCAAGGATGTTTAAGGGTCACTGACAGAGACAAATTAAAAACAAAAGCAAGCAATGGGTGGAGTTGGAACTACACACAGCATATATAATAGGTCGCTAAGCGACAGCACAAGCGCTGTCTATGCTCACCCTAAAAATGCGGTGATGAAGGTCCTTTGTCTTTGATACCCATTGCCAATGCTTTTGAATATGTGTGAATGGAATGGAGTGTAGCAAGAGAGGTTTTAGCACTAGCCCTGTAATGGGAAATGTACATTGTAATAGTATTTCGTGTTAGTCATACATCGCGCGATGTATTAATCGTATTTCATTGTACTCGTGCATCGGATGATGCTTTGTTTTGTATGCTAGTTCATCTTTGAATATGTAGCTCACGCATGGAGCGTCCGTTGAGAGAGACTCGAACGTTACTCTACAGTTGTCATTCGGCTTTCTGCTGAAAGGGATGCTCCATATGCTGGGTGGAGTTGTAATCCAATAAACCTCTACTTCAACATACTCCTGATTCGTCTGGATATTCATCTTTACATTTGGCGACAAGGGTGAGATGGACAATGAAATGTGTACTTGGAAGCAGTGGCCCGCCTTAACAGTTCTCAGACGAACCAAACATAATGCTGGAACGACTCAATTTCTATAGCAGGAAGCAAAAAGAAGAAGAAAAAATGGAAGAATATGTATCTGCACTTTGAGTCTTGTCAACCACATGCGATTTTGGTCCACTGTCTGATAATTATATCAGAGATCAATTTGTTTTCAACTGCGCCTCACGAAAAATTAAAGAGAGAATCCTAGGGTGCAAAAATCCGACTCTGACTGAAGTAATCGACCTAGCCTTGAGCATTGAACGTTCCACCCTCTCCAGTAAAGTAATAGATTGCTCTAAAAGCGGAGTTAACATCGTTTCTCCACCAGAGACGGACAAAGACAATGCCTTGTGTTCAATAAACATTAAGAATAAGCCTTCTAAATGTATTCAAAAGAAACACCCCATGTTCTGCTACAGATGCGAATCTAAAAACCACATTGGCAATTCTCCAAATTGTCCGGCTGTCAACAAACGATGTGTTATTTGCAAAAAAGTTGGACATTTTCAGAGAGTATGTAGAAATGTTAGGAAATCTCTTAATGTAACCTATGTTGACCCTGATGTTGACGCTTGTGGTAGTTCACTGAACAACATTGTCGTAACATTAGACTGTGGCGATGCAAAGAATCCCATAAAGGGCCCATTGTGTTCAGTTATAATTGATAATGTTCCTTTACAGGTAATGGCAGACTCAGGATCCCCGATCACAATCCTGAGGGATTCCACTTTTTATGATTTGTGGAATAAAAAGGTTGATCTTCTTACATCTGATGTAAACCCAAAAGATCTTAAAATGCTTGGGTACTTCCCAGGCTTAGTACAGTGTCTTGGTAGGGAAACTATGACAAAGATTTATGTCGCTGAGAAGGGCAAGAATATTACCGGTTGGAAGGATCTCGCTCGCATGGGCTTGTATTTAGTTCCGGGTGATGCGAATCCAATCAAGGTAGGGGATCTTCCTGTGTGTAATATTGAGTGCACCAACCTTAGTACAGAATCTAGCCTCATGAAGGAGATTATCTCAGAGTTCAAATCTGTATTTAACAGCTCTGTGGGGGTAGTCAAGTGTTTCGAACACCGCATCCGATTAATCCCTGGGGCGCAACCTATATCTCATAAAGTATGCTCTGTTCCCTTAAGCGTTAGGAAAGAATTAAAAGATTCTTTAGAGAATCTGTGTGACCAAGGGATTATAGAACCGACCGACTCTTCACAATGGGTCGCACCCATCGTGGTTGCACGAAAAAAATCCGGTGAGATAAGGCTGTGTGCGGACTTGCACGCCTTAAACAAAAAACATCATCATCGACTGCCACCCCCTCCCTAGAATCCATGAGCTGTTAGCAAATCTAGGGGGTGCGAAATGGTTTTCTCTTATTGACTTAAGATCCGCCTACCACCAAGTCCCCTTAGCTAAAGAATCTCAAGAATTGACAACTTTTGTTACCCCTTTCGGGGCTTACAAATGTTTGCGCCTCCCTTTTGGCCTAGCATCAGCTGGGAGTGTTTTTCAAAAGCTTATGGATACTCTGTTCAATGGAATCAGTGGGGTACACGCTTACTTAGATGACATTTTGATCTTTGCAAAATCATTTAAGGAACACAACATGATTTTACAAAGAGTCCCGTCAATTCTTTTGTCTAAGAATATGACGGTACGCTCGGACAAATGTAAGTTAGCAGTCCAAGAGCTGGAGTATTTGGGTCACACAATTTCTGAGCAAGGGATCAAACCTAAATCTTCAGTTATTAGGGCTGTTGAAGATGCCGAGCACCCCACCGATAAAGAGTCCTTACGGTCATTCTTGGGTTTAGCCGAGTATTACGCTAGGTTTGTCCCCGCGTATTCCCAATTAGTCCAACCTTAACGCTTACTCCTAAGGAAAGGTGTTAGTTTTAACTGGTCAGCGGACCTAGAAAAAGTTTTCAACGAGGTAAAAAAAATGATTGTATCAGCACAGGCCTTACATGTTTTTGGAGATTATTGTATTACAATTATAACTGTTGACACTAGCATCTCCGGTCTTGGAGCAGTACTCACCCAAAGAGTAAATGGTCATGAACAAACGGTAGCCTTCGCATCCAGGTCTCTCAAACCATTTGAACAACAATACAGTACAATCGAAAGAGAGGCACTGGCATGCGTGTGGGCAGTACAGAAATTTAAAATGTACATTTGTGGCCAGAAATTCGAACTAGTGACGGACCACAAACCACTGATTTACATCTTTGATAAAGTAAATTCCTCTTCTATGTCCGCCAGATTAATGAGGTTAGTCTCCGGATTACTAGAATTTCATTTTGTTGTTAAACATATACAAGGGGGAAAGAATTTTCGTGCAGACTGCCTCTCTAGATTGTCTATGAGCAAAGATGATGACGATGATATTTTACCTGAGGACATCGAATGCGTCACAGTAGTAGACGTAGTGGTCGAGCTTAGTCCTATTTTGTCAGAGAATTATTGGAATTTAGCCTGCGAGAAGGATGTAGTTCTCCAGAAAGTTATTAGGTATTCCACTCAATGTTGGCCCGAGTCTAGGTGTCTTGAAGGTGATTTACGTGTATTTGCCCAAGTGTCTGAAGAACTTTCGGTTGAGAATGGTATTGTTCGTAGGGGGGACAAGTTTGTTCCCCCAACTAATTTGCGCTCCTTAATTGTGAACAAAGCCCATCAAGAACATTTAGGAGTCACTAATACCATTATGAAAATAAAACAACACTATTGGTGGTCATCCTTAGATATCCAGGTGAGAAAGACAATCAACGATTGTCCTGAATGTCTTTTATCAGACAAACACTGGCAGACACTTAGGGTACCCTTACATCCCACTGATTTTGCTCGTTCTTCTTGGGAAAAAGTAGGTCTTGATTTTTCTGGACCTTATTCCATTTTGAACCAAGAGAAACTATATATCATTTTACTGGTTGACTATTTATCAAAGTGGATGTACTATGATTTCGTAAACACCCCTGACACAGAGACACAACAATTTCATTTTTAAATAAGATTTTTCTTTTAGAGGGTTCCCCAAAGATCATCGTTACTGATAATGGTACCCATTTTGTATCTGAAAAGATGTGCACATTTTTGAAAGACTTAAACATTAAACAACTGAAAGTAGCCTTATATTCCCCTTCTTCGAATGGATTAGTGGAGAGAGGTAATAAAGTAATTGAAGAAGGGATACAGACGGCTTAGGCTTCTAATCTTAACATTGAGGATTTCATCAGACAAAAAGTTTGTAGCTATAACACTTCTCCTCACTGCACCACCGGGATCTCACCTTTCAATTTGTTAAGAGGCAGGGAGGCACATTCTACCCTATTTCCAACATGGCTTCAAAATATTGCTGGTGAGAAAAAGATTAACTTAGAGGAAGTTTATAAGAGAGTGAATGTGAAACAAATCCAAATGAAAGGCAATTTTGATTTAAAAAAAAGTTTCTATCAATGTGGAGGATGTCCTCGTTGGTGACTGGGTTTTAATTAAGAAGCTGAGTAAGGAAGGGGGAGTCAATTTTCTATAATCCAGTCCAAGTCCTGAAAGTCAGTAAGGGGGCTGCTTTAATCGATAGGAAAGGGTGGTGGAATGAGAGACATCTGGTAAAGGTATCCCCTCGCCAAGTTGAGATAATGCAGGACAGGCGTAGGAGTGGTGAAACTGACCTTGATTGGAGTCACTGGTTAAATCTGTCTAGTAAGGTCAATACATCAACACAGCCTTCTACATCTCCTGTCTCTCCTCCTACCAGTCAATATTCACAAAGTGTTTATCCATGTTCTTCACGGGGCCGTACGATTAGAGCTCCGAGGAAATTTGATAGTTATGTTAGGTATTAAATGTTTTAATTATGTTTTCTTTTCTGTTTATTTTTATAAGGGGGAAGGTGATGTAATGGTAAATGTACATTGTAATAGTATTTCGTGTTAGTCACACATCGCGCGGGCAGCGCGCGATGTATTAATCGTATTTCATTGTACTTGTGCATCGGATGATGCTTTGTTTTGTATGCTAGTTTATCTTTGAATATGTAGCTCACGCATGGAGCGTCCGTTGATAGAGACTAGAACGTTACTCTACAGTTGTCATTCAGCTTTCTACTGAAAGGGATGCTCTGTGTACTGGGTGGAGTTGTAATCCAATAAACCTCTACTTCAACATACTCCTGATTCATCTGGATATTCATCTTTACAAGCCCTGATGGAGTCGTAATGCTTAAGTATTCAGTTGCATTCTCTGAGAAGAGAGTACGGGTAGAGAGGAAAGCAAGCGAGAATGAGGAAGCGAGTGACTATGCCTGTACAGAGCCCTTCCTGGTCTGTCCGCTGCATCTCCTGCGCAGGTTACGCAAAGTGATGTAAAAAGGACCATTTGAAATGATATTTAATATCCAACACAAAAGGGGTTTTGCACTGGAAAGGTGCCTTTCTTTCAACTACTCTGGGCTATTTTGCATCAAGGGGTGGTAAAAACTAGTGTTTCATGACACAAGCGTTAACAAGGAAATGTGTTTATTTCTCCAAAGAAGCCACACATTGCAAGTATCCATAAATCCCATGCACAGGATTCTTCTGAGTTTGTCTGGGCAAAGGCTGGGTAAGCTTTCAGTACAAATCCTATTCTTAACAGTGCATGCTCACATCTGCACTATGGTGCAAGGCTGTGCATCATGCACAGCAATCTGTGTGTGCGCCAGCGGTGGGGATGACAGCAGAAGATCAATCAAAGTGGATATGCCTCTCCACTGCGTTTTCCTTCTTGTGCAATGCAACACAGACATTTGGCTTCTGCGCTGCATCGCATGAAAAAGCTGTAATTCTGGTTTTGAATATCTTCCACTCATATAAGACGATGGGCACATTTGTGTGACAACCACTTTCTATGAGGATATTCCTTTTACTGAGATCTAGTTTAGTTTTTGTTTGCAACTGTGCAAGCTCATGTAGCTCTGCAAACCAGAGGAGCCAGACGGGTTCTCTAGGCAGCATCAGCCGCAGTCACCAGGAGGACAGTTTCAGCAGGCACAGGAGAGGGGATAGACTCCTTTGCCAAAGCAAACTGGTGCAAAGCTCCAATCGGATGATGCAAATATGAAATGTACTTCAATGGTTCAAGGGGGCTGGCCCCACCCTGTCAACGGCTCAAACTCACAGTCCTACTCTCAGACTATGGTCCGTGGTATGAGGTTTTTCTCTTCATCAAACCTTAAAACAATGTTAATGATTATTAATACCAAGTCAAAAAAATTGAACACCTGAAATGACTTAGAGGGTGTTTAAATGTCCACAAGCCCTGTATTTTGATATACCAAAATACACAAAATCGGATTCAGGGACAGATAGTTCATGTTTTATATGACTTTAAGTAACCCTGAAACACCATTAACCCACATTTTGTATGATCTTATTCATAACTGGTTGCCATCATATTGGTAAATCTACTCCAGATTCCAAACTTTTGCGGAGATCCTCCAAAAATGCAGCCGAAAAATGTTTATTAGAATTCGTTGGTGGAAAGGCTAGGATGATTTACAGAGAGCAGCAGAGAATCAGGCAGAGCAAAAAGACGAGAGAACAGAGCAAAGATGTTGGAAAACGAGGCAGCATCTGTGAGGCCTGCACAAATAACATGACTATATTTGTCCTTCACTGGGAACCAAACACCCAATTGTAGCGCCTGACTCTCAGAGGGTAGCGTTGCAGAGCAGTCTGAGGCTTACTCAAGGGAGGTGGTGTGGGCTAGTAATCGCCATTTGCAGGTGCACAAAAATAACACTCAATAATTGATTGTCCAGTCTGTACATTGCTTTATAAAAGTAAGAGTACATTTATTAAACACACACACCACTCAATACTATGCACCAATTTACAAATATACATAAGCTGTTGGAATTACTTTGTGACATTGCATAACATCTCCACCCCTCCCGCAGGGGGGTTGGGGTCTAGTACCACCACTCCCATGTATGCACATCAACTTGCCCCCAATGCAGTTAGTTGAACATAACCTGGAGCAAGGGCCCTGCGCACTGGCACCATCCCAGTGGCGACCCACCCCATTACCTCAACAAGCATTAAAAAGGGGTAAACCTGCCTTGGTGACACATGACCCTGACTGAGCATCTCCTACTGACCATAAAGTATGCACCTCTATATCTTAAGGGCTAGCAGTCTGGAGTCTTCACCTAAGCGCAGCAGCAAGAATCCATGTTTACGCACACTTTAGAATGACAGTACTCATCACCTTGGTTGATCATTTGAATGCATTGCAATTACAGCCCCTAAGGGCATCACAGATGAAATCACAAGATTGCGCATATACAGCCAGACACCCTAGCACGACTGTCTGGCAACATAGCCCCACTTGGCTCATGACATCTCCTTACACGTGTGACTTATAGTCCCTTCAAAAGAAGTACTCCTGGCAACTACACTTCTCCTGCAGTGCACCTCTTCACTTTAAAAGGAATCACAGGTAAAAGCATGGGATTACGTAAATACAGCCAGCCCCCTATCAGGAAGGTCCAGCAACATAACTCCATTTAGCTTAACATCACCTTACACAAGTGACTTACAGTCCCTTCAAAAGAAGTACTCCGGCAACTACACTTCTCCTGCAGTGCGCTTCTTTACTTTAAAAGGAATCATAGGTAAAAGCATGGGATTACGTAAATACAGCCAGACCATCTAGCAGGAAGGTCCAGCAACATAACTCCATTTAGCTTAACATCACCTTACACAGGTACTTCACTTTACACATGTGACTTTCAGTCCACCTAAAAAGAAATAACCAATAGTAAATGCATTTCGGTGCAATTATACCACTTCACCTCCAGGGGATGCCCCTCTCCAGACATCCCCAACTCAGCCCTTCACTCCATGATGCACTTCATAGTACACCCTCAGCTGTAGAACATAAGTTCCAGCCTAGAAGGTGTTAAAGGCTGGCTGAGCCCTTGAGGGGTTATTCTTTCAGATGCCCCGTGAAACTTAGGGGTGGACTGTTCTTCTTTATGCTGGGGGAGACTGCAGTGCTCCTGCAGCCCCCCTGCACCCCTTTTAACACGTGAGGGTGAACCCCCTCCTCTGGGGGCCACAAAGCACCAAAACGGCAGATTTCCAAATGCCTGGCGAGGCATTATGGGGCGCTTCATGCTCCTCTTTACCAGCCACTGGGAACACTCTCCTCTGCCCTCTGGGTCTCTGAGAGGGTAGATTCAGCAGTGTGCTGTCTTCCGTGAGGGTGACCCCCCTCCTCTGGGGGCCACAAAGCACCAAAACGGCAGATTTCCCAATGCCTGGCGAGGCATTATGGTGCGCTTCATGCTCCTCTTTACCAGCCCCAGCCACTGGGAACACTCTCCTCTGCCCTCTGGGTCTCTGAGAGGGTAGATTCAGCAGTGTGCTGTCTTCACTGGCTCCCTGCACCAGCCTTTCGTTAGGCTCTTCTTCTGGGCCTCTCTCCCTTCGCAGAGGCCCCTGCTTCTGTGCACCAGTGCTGGGCTCTTCTTCTGGTGCTGATAGGGTCGTGGGGGCAGTCAGGGGGTCTCTCCTTCCAAATGCCCATTGCGCCAGGCTCCAGCACCTTCACCCTCAGCAGACCACACCCCAGAGAGCCCTTCTCTTCCTGTGCAAGCACTTTTTAAAAGTTGAGTAGGGGCTGGCAGGAAGTTTCTGTTGGTCCTATCAAACAGCGACACATCACGTCCCTGCCCCTGCTCCCTCCTTCTTGTCCAGCCTCTGAGCTTGTTCAAAAATGGCGTCGTCCAGGGTTTCTGCCACATGTTTCGGAAGCACCTTCCCCCCAAGCTGCCTTCCCTCCTTGGTGCAGCCTGGTGCCTGGCACCCAGCAACAGCGGTTGATGGATTTGCCTGTAGCCCCACTCATCTTCTCTTCGTGGAGAGGAGGCCCTCACTTGTGGAAGAAAGGTTATCAATCCATCCACCTGAGGTTAGCCCTCAGCCTGGGTCTGGTCATGGCTGGCTCAGAGAAATATGACAGTTCTGGATGACCCAAAAGCAGGACAAATATGCCTTTGGACTCTGCAGAATACTTATTTTCACATTCGCTACATTGGACTTAAGTGCGTGTCTGGAATCTGTAGGCCTAACGGAAGTTAATCTAGCCATGGGCCCCACATTCCCTTAGGGGAATAATGAAGTGAAAACACAGTAAAACACACTGACTTTCCCTGGCATGTTTCTTTCCAGCCTATAAAGCCTATTCCATGTACATACGTGTCTGCATGTAACCAGCCCGGTATCCCTTACTCCAGCTGCTGCGCAGTGGCACGGTCAAGCCAGGGGAACACCAATAAAATCCCCATGCCGTCTCTTACATCATGAGTTCACTGTGGGTGAGTCCCAATTTATGAGGCTCCCCCACAGTAAAAGCTCAACAATTAGGTGCTCAAAAAGCGAAAAATCTGGGCGGCCCATAGTGTCAGAACCACCTTCTAACAAAAGAGAATAAGATAAACAGAAAGACAGCGAGGGATCAATTATGAGAAAGAGAATGAGTGAGACTCGACACCTGCCTGGGATAAACTGGTGTTAAAGGAGGCTAAAACGTTCCCATGTATACCTACACGAAAGAAAAAAACACTTCTGTACTATTACCAGTCATCGTATAAGACTCCATTACGTAGGCGGTCGGGAGAGGGACTTTGGTATTTCCACTCTCTCAATGATCAGTGCCTTTGACAGTGGTAATTTTCAGAGTCAGAAGCTTTGCCGCATTCTATCTTTACCAGTTAGAGTCCACTCAGGATGGAGAATTAGCCTGGAGATCAGAACACTGTGCACGAGTCCTGCGGGATTTCAAAAATGTTTATGCTTTCCTAGACGAGAAAAGTTTCCCACTTGTAGCTGGTGAAATGTCTGGGAGGGGAAAATTTGTGAATACAGTATGTCCTCATTTCTTATCAATCTTATCGGAATTACTGTTTCTAGCCAATCAGAAATTACCCCTGACCCATGGTGGGCTTCATGTATTCTGACACTGTGACTAGAGGAAGGTTTTGAAATCTAGAGGACAGCCTGCCTGCTTTTTAGTGCAAAGAATTAAACTAACACCTGGAGCTTCCTTACAGTCTGAACCCATGTAAGGAAAGACCAATAGTTGATAATAATTCATATAATAATTCATATTTGTGAAAGTGTGAACATCTCACCCCTTAAGGGTTTCAATGCGCTGGGGGCCCTTAGGGAAATTCTGTGAGGTATTGCCCAGAGTCACGTGATGCTGAGCTGGGCTGCCGCCAGCAATCAAACCATAAGGGCTGCTCTCTGGATGCAGCCAATCTGGCTACTGTGCCACACCTCTACAGCAAACATCCAGACATGAACCTCACCCACCTCAAAAACAGCAGGTGTCCGACTGAGGAAAGGCATAACAGGAAAACAAATATGATAAAGTGATTCACAAGATAAAACTTTGACAAGAAAACCCTTGAAACAGTAGAAAGAAATAGTGATTCTCCTGATTAAATGGCAAGAGAATCTGGATTTCATTAAAAACACGGAGGCTAACATTACGCAGTATTCCTTTAATGCAAACTCCACACTGCCATTTTTAAGTAATAAATCACAAACAAAATAGTTCTAGAACAGAATACCCACAGTACAATCTGCCTCTTTGAAAAGTAGTCCAAAATTCTCCGTCATGTATTATAAAAAGTCCAAAAGAGGTTTCCAGGTGATGGAGACACGTAGAGACTAACTACTGGGCATTATCTGTAATTGAAGAGGAATATTAGAACATCTTCTATTGGTGTAAGACATTATGAATACATAATACATAAACAAATACAATGTATATAACAATCTTGAATTATTACAATTTTAAATTTTATTAACCTCCTTTTGTTTTGTTTGATTTTCTTTTTTATTTATTTATTATTATTTATATTGCTATCCAAACCCTTCAAATAATTCAGGGATGGGAGGGTGGGATAATGTTAGCCTGTGTATCTTTAATGAAATACAGCTTCTCTTGGCATTTAATTAGGAGAATTGCTATTTTATTACAAGACCGGAGGCTACCATTATGCATGTTGGTAGTCCTGTAAAACCACATCTGAGATGTGCTCTATCAGTTTACAGTAATGTTGTGCGAAGGTATTAGAGTTTGACCAATCAGCAACCCTAAGTATATCCTCTAGTCTTCCACCTTTCAAGAAGGATTTGCTAGCCTATAGAGTGTGCTTGAAACTTCTTACGGTCAATACCTCCCAAATTTATCGTCCATTTAAGCCACCTTGCTATTGAAGCAGACATTATAGCCGTGAACGAATTCACAAATAAGATGAGTAGTTGCTCAACACCATCAGAACGATGCTCACTCATTCTGGAATCATATTCTCTCATGTAATCTACTACGTACAACTTTTTGCAAGAGTCAAACCTAAGAGGAAAAATGGTGTCTGGCATAGTCTTAGTTCTTCTAATAATTTCAAATCTCACTCCAAAGGCATTGTAAACCCTGTTACTTACCTCTGAAGCTTCAACATCCTATACACAACGGCACAAAATTAAACAGAGAGGAGAAGCAAGCCTCATAGAAAGTCTCTTCTTATCTAAATATCTGTTACTAGGCCATGCTGTGAAAAGATCCATGACTAGTTTAACATCCCAAAGGGTCCCATATCTAAGTTTCGAGGGGTTTCCTTAACCTAATGCTCTTAAGAATTGCTTCTATCATTTGCTAACTCATGTCCTGCTGAGATTGCAGATCGGTAACAACTAAGTGATCTATAAATAAGGCCCCTATCAAACTGTTCTACTAAGAAATTACCCACTTCAACTATAGGATCTTTCACAGGATCCAAGTCCCTCTACAAGCACCAGTGTACCTATCTTTTCCATATTTAATTGTATCTATAGTGGGTACGTGGAGCCCAGGATTCCTCAATGAGCTCCTAAGCCCTTCCCGAAAAACCTGGCATTTCACTAGGTCTCCTGACACTTTCCAGACAAAAAGGTTAACAATTCCATTCTAAACCTTTCGTACGGACACCAGACTCTCCCCCTGAAGCAGTTTCCAAGTCACAATCTTCATCAGGGATTAGGGAACTCTAATTAGACATGTCTTGTTGCAAGGTTTTGCACATCTCCTGTTGTATAATGTTTTAAAGTTATTATTCATTAATATTAGGATTAAGGGCATTAGGGCCATCAGTTTCAGCATCAGACATAATGTTCCGGTTCTTTTAAGCTAAACAGTAGCAAAAGATATATATA
The DNA here is from genome assembly GCF_964204655.1 of Triturus cristatus. Taxonomy (NCBI): domain Eukaryota; kingdom Metazoa; phylum Chordata; class Amphibia; order Caudata; family Salamandridae; genus Triturus; species Triturus cristatus. Next base: position 336,267,044 of record NC_140581.1, on the reverse strand, counting down.
TATATATATTTTCGGGTAAAAGCACTTAACCAAACCAGAAAACTGTTTGAAGGAATAATTAGCCCCTCAAAAGGGGTAAGAACCGTGTAAGCTTTGCCCAATATTAAAATAACCTAGCGCTAAGCTATTACAATTAATGATAGGAAATCAAACACACTATAGCCATGAATGAGGGAGAAGGTTTCCGTAAATTGCAGACAATAACTAAAAGAAAGACAACAGTATGAAGATATTGCACATAAAAAATTGGAGATACTTATCTGTGTGGAGCCACATTTAAAGGAGGCAAATTGTACTGTGGACATGCCAATTAGGGTCTAGCTGTATTCTACTGGTCTAGAACAATTTTGCTTGTGATGTAATACTACAAAGTGGCTGTGTGGTGTTTGCATTAAGGAATACTGCATAATGGTAGCCTCCGGTCTTGTAATGAAAATCAAATACACCATCCACCCAAACTCGCTTGAAGGGGCAAAGATGCATTCCCCATTTGCTCCAGCATGATCACACCCACCAGGTAAACAGTGTAATTTAGCAAAAAGACAATTCTTTCAACCTGCACATACAAATGAGCTTCATGTTTGCATATACAATAAAGCAAGTTATGTTAAAACTATGTTTTTTCAACCTCCCTCTCACTCATCAACGATAACCACATCTAAAGTGAATTAACATTTTATACTCATTTTAAAGCAACTCTTCAAACTATTGTCACAACACACTAAGATCTTAGCCATGAAAACGTACAACTCAAGACCTAAATGAAGGCAAAATATCTTCAGTCTTAACCCCCAGCTCAAAAAAGAGGGAAGAGGCAATGCATAGAATTTAACTATTAGGATATGTTTCTGGTATGGTGGCTCCTCAAGTACATATAGATCTACATGTGATTGTTACAGAGGTAAGACATTGGAAGAATGAGGAAAGTCCACCAGAGAAAGAGGTGTCTAACATTAATTAGGCCTTCATTAAGAATGGCTGGGAAAATGGCTTGGCTTTTACTCAACCCGCCGAGTTTCTGATACATTACAGGTGGGACCCCAATGGTCTTCTTTGAAATAAGGAATTACTGGAATAATTGATAATTATAGGTGTGATTCCCCAGCTACTCCTCACTTTGCCCCAGGATTTTCCCACTGAGATTTCTGTAAGAATTAAACAGATTCATAGAAACAGCAAGGATCTCAAAATTCTGATAAGGCTGGTCGCTGTTATCAGTTGCATTGGAATTATGAAGACTCAGAGATGCGGCGGGTGCAAGGTAAGTGATTTAATTTTTTTAAAATTTAATTTAATGTATCCTGTCACATATCAACTTCCAACCCCACCCTGCACCCACCACCGCACCACTCTTACCTGTGTCGGCCGCGACTGCTTTATTATATATACTGTGAACTGCATATGGATAAGGAAATAAAGGAAGGAGATATGAGTATACAGCAAAAGAAAACAGAGGGAATGGAGTTAAGGAGGAGAGTATAAGAACATAAGACAATTCAATGTGTGAACATTAAGAAGGGATTGCATAGATAAAGATATTCCTATAAAAGATCAATATTTATCCCAAGAGAGCTAAAGCTCTCAAGGTGTTTTTCGTTAACTTTTTTATCAACTTCTGCAGAGAATATATTATTGCCTTTTGTCAATAACTAAAAATGACTGAGAAAGTTGTAGTTGAAGTCCACAAGGTTTCTCTTTTAACAGCTATAAAATAGGTGATAGATAGGCTCTTTGTGATTGAAACAGACAGAATAGCACCAAGATCCAAAATTAACATTTTTGCATTTTTTCAGTTAGAAGTTGATGAAATACAACTGCTAGTAACAGATCAATTAATTTGCTTCCCTAGGAGTGGTTGGTCGTATTATTCAGTGCCTAAATAATATTTGAGAATTTGAATGGATTATTTACATGAAAAACTATATTAATCTGGCTCCAAACTTTCCACAAAAACAATTTATGTAGTTGTATATGTTAACTGCATTTTTCAAATCACTCATTTTTTCATTGCAACACCAACATTTAGCATGCACATCTTTATTCAATTTCATCAACAATGTAAATGTAATTAATAAACAACTAAAGATAAAATGTAGTGTTTGGGTAGTGTTTTCAACATGGGATGTTTTATGAATTGTATTACATATTTATTCAAATAATCTGTGGTCCAACATATATTAAGACACTTCTCCCATTTTAATTCAATCTTAAATTTTATTCTGCTAGTATTAGATATCTTTAGCAATTTATAAATTAATGATGCTTTTGGAAATGAATTTAACAACTGAACCATTTTTGTAAATGATTGAGAAAAGTTATTCCCAGAGAGGATAATGGAAATAGAATTGAGCAAAGTATTAGGTATTAAGTTGTTCTTTTTCTCAAATTAATTAGCCATACAAACATTGTTTTGAATGTCTACAAAAATTAGAATATTTTAATTTGCCATTAATTAATAAACCCACCAGATACCCTTATCCCACCAGGACTTCGGTAACTGTATTTTTAATTCTAACAATTGTTTTGCACCACATTGAGGATTTATTAAAGTAGTCCTTTCCCAAAGTTTGAGAAAACTGGAAAAGTGTCAACAACACAGCAAAAGTGACAACAGGAAAACACAAAGAACAAAGGGCCAGATGTACGATATGATTTTGCATGCGTAAACGGGTTTGTGAACCCGTTTGTGCATGCAAAATCACTGTTGGCCATGTTCAATTCCTAAATAGCGAGTTGCAATTTATTTGCGACTCGCTTTTTAGGAATTGCGAGTCGCAATTAGGAAGGGGCGTACCCTTCATAATTGCAACCGCAATGATATGTGTGAATGTTTTGTGACCGCAATTGCGGTCGAAAACCACTTGCCAATTACCAGCCTTTTCAAGAGGTTGGTAATGCAGTCACAATTTGGAAGGGGTCCCCAGGGGACCCCTTCCACTTTGTGACTGTCTCTAAAAATATTTTTGAAGTGCAGACAGTGGTCCCAGGGACTACTGCTTGCCCTTAAAAAATGAAACAAAAACGTTTTTTTTTTTTTAAGTGCATCCCATTTTTCTTTAAGGAAAACGGGCTGCCTTTAAAAAAAAGCTGCTTTAGTAAAAAGCAGTCCCAGCAGACCGCCGTCCCTTGGAGGGCTGGCCTTCCCAATGGGCTTGCAAATTGTGAGAGGCTCATTAATATTAATGAGCCCCACAATTTGTGACCCCATTGGGAATTGCAAAACAGTGTAATAACACTGTTGTACATTTCATTTAGCGCCTCGCAATTTGTGACTCACAATAAGTCGCAAATTGCGAGGCGCTAAAGAGTATGAAAGAGTCATACATATGGCCCACAGTCTTTAGAAGTAAATGGAAATATGAAAACATGCTCCACTTTCACCCACAAAGGATCGAGAGAATGTTCTATTACCTTATGCAAAATTCTGTGTAAAAGTTTAACAATTGACTATCCCATTCTGTTTGCTCATTCTTAGATGTGAAAGAGCCAGTCTGTATTTTCTTTATCCTATTTCAATTTCAAAGAAATAGAATAAATCCTCAGAATAAATCCTCATGAAATATTAAGTAGACATCTGAATAGATATCATGGAAATAATAAAAAGCATTATATAGGCCAGCATTACTTTTATCCAATCTAATCTCTGCTACCATGAAATAAATAATCGATTTCATATTAAAATGAAATTCTCAATAAAAATAAAATAAAATTGTATGAAACTATTTTTGTCACAGTTAGTGATCTATATCCGTAAGTATTTTCTGATGTATGTGAATTCAATTTATAAAATGGGAGGGGATAAAATATGTGAATGCCTTATAAAAATATAGGTAAATAAACTTCTGGATTAGACATATACAGGAGAATATCATTTGAGTATACTGATAATTTCAAAGGACTTTCTCCAAGGAATAATCCTCAAATATCCTTGGTTTGTCAAAGATTTTGGACCCAAAACCAGACCATGTTAATGCTTTCTAACCAGTGTTTTTACAGCATCCGAAGGGGAAAGGAGCTAGGTAATGTTTTCATTTAAATGCTTTATCACAAATATTGAAGAAAACTCTTGTATTAACTGTCACCAGACGACCTTTCACAAATCCAGATTGCACCAATCCAATATCTGGCAATATTGGATCAATTCTCAATCCAAACGTCTACGAAGATTGTTTATAAGTAGTGTTAGTTAAAGATATTGGCATGTCATTTTTACAAAGTTTTAAATCATGATCATCTGGTATGTTATGTTATAAAAAATGTATACAGCGCACATACACCCAGAGGTTTCATGGCGCTAACTCTAGAACTTGCCAGAACCAATGGAGAGTGTTAGTCATGGGCCTACACGAACAGCCAGGTTTTAAGCATTATCCTAAAACTCAGAAGGTCCGTACATAACCGAATCTCCGGAGGGAAGGAATTCCACAATCATGAGGCCAGGGATGCAAACCTGCATTCTCCCTGTCGTTTTAGCTTGAAGGCAGGTGTGGTCAGTACATGGGGATGTGCTGAGCAGAGGTTGCGAGAGGGACTGTACCTAGATAGGAGGTTGTCAATGAATTTCGGTCTCCGGCCGTGAAGAGACTTAAAAATAAGACCTCCTGTCTTAAAGGCAGTGCGTTGGGGGATAGGGAACCAGTGTAGTGTAAGAGATGTTTAGCCGATTGCCATCTGGGTTGCTGGTGGATCAGTCTTGCTGCTTGGTTCTGAACCACCTGTAGCCGCTTGATTGGGAAGAGTGGCATTCGTAGGTAGGCTGGGTTGGCATAGTCGAGGTGTGATAGCACAAGGGCTATCACAAACTGTATCAGTACTGCGTGAGTGAGCAGATGGCTGATTTTTATGATCTTTCGAAGTGGAAAGAAACAGGACGAGACCACCGCCCCGACTTGAAATCTTAAGGATAGGTTGTTATTGATCGTGACTCCTAGGCTTTTGACAGTGGTAGAGGGCACGGGGGGGGGATATCGAAGTTCCGAAGGCCAGTAGTGTGGGCCCCAGAAGATCTGACTGTTCCCTGTCAGAACTAGTTTAGTCTTGCCTAGATTGAGTTTTAGATGGTTTAGATCCATCTAGTGGCGAATGTGAAGCATGGTGGTCTGGAATTCAAGGACTGAGTCAGGTGAGTTATCTATGGTGTTAGCTGTAGATCATCGGCATAATTTAAGGTAGTCACATTCCTTTCCTTCAAGGACTGAATCAAAGGTAAGAGGTAAAGATTAAACAGGTAGGGAGATAGTGAGGATCCCTGTGGGACTCCACATTTGGATGTAAGCGTAGTAGCTGTGAATGGGGCTAAGCGTACTGCTTGGGTGCGGCCTTCGAGGAAGGAGCTAATCCAGCTGAAGGTTAAGCTCTGGATGCCCGCCTGCCTGACACGGTCCCTCAGAATGCCATGATCGACCCTGTCAAAGGTGGCAGATAATTCTAGGAGCACCAGGGCCTGTGGAATACCTCTGTTGGCTTTATCTCGTAAAACGTCCAGGCATGCCAAAATTACTGTCTCCGTGGAATGGGCAGGACGAAATCCCGGTTGGTGTGGATCTAAGTAGTCAGACAGTTCGATTAAGTTGGGCAGGCACTTTGCCACATGGGCTTCCAGGACCTTGGCCAGATAAGTGAGCAGGGAGATGGGCCAGTACTTTGACAGGTTCTGGGGGAAGGCTCCCGATTTTTTAGGAGAGGGACCACGATTGCGTGTTTGAATGCTTTAGGGACACGGCCTTTCGAGAGTAACTCATTCAGGAGGGTCATAGCGGGACTCGGCAGGGCGGAGAGTGTGTCTTTTAAGACATGGGGTGGGCAGCAGGCCAAGGGGGAGCCGGATTTTACTCTGGACAACAAGTCCAGGAAGGTCTTGGTGCTGATGGCCGGAAAGTGATCTAAGGTAGAGGGGTTCCTCGTTGTGATGAGGGGTGTCTTATTGGGGATGGGTATTGGGATGGTGGCTTTAATGTTAGGGATTTTTTCCAGAAAGTAGTTGTTTAAGGAATCGCATAGTGCTTGGGTAGCTGTGGGTTTAGGTAGGAGTCTATCTGTGTTGGACAGTTCGTTAACAATAGAGAAGATTTCCTTAGACCTATTGGTAGAGTTTAAAATTCTTGAGGAGAAATAGGCGGCCTTAGCTGTAGTAATGGCTTTTTTATATACTTTCCGTGCTTCCGAATAGTGGCATTTTCCTTCTATGGAGTAGTTCAGTCTCCATTTCCTTTCTTTTTGACTGAGGGCAAGTTTTTGTTCTTTCAGTTCGTCAGAGAACCATTTCTGTGCATCAGAGCGGCGAGCTCTTTTTAGTTTTTTAAGCGGGGCATGCTGATCACTAGCCGCTAAAAGCCAGGCTGAGATGTTTACCTCCAGGAGATCAACATCTGGGTCCAAAGGCGGGGTGAACTGGCCAATGAGTTCCAGAATTCCTGTTTATTGAGGGCACTCCATTTCCTAATCATAACCCCCTCGGCCGTGGGGGACTTGCTGCTAATAGGCAGTGTAACTGTGAATTTTATTAGGTGGTGGTCTGACCAAATACATGGTAGGATCATGGGTGCGGACACAGTGAGATTAGTGTTCCAGACTTGGGCCAATATGTGTCCTTTGGTGTGTGTGGCTGACGTTAGATGCTGGGTAAAGTTTAGATTGGTTAAGAGGTCGGTCAGTTCAGCAGAGTGGGGCCCGCCGAGTGTATCCTTAGACCAGTAGTTTAGGTCTCCTAATAACAATACTTTAGCATAATTTGTTACAAGGTTGGCTATTTATTCACTCAGCGAAAGAGGGAACAAGGGCATGTGTTGCGGGGGCCTGTAGATCAGGACACAGATAAGCGGGGCAGAGTTGGACTCTAGTTTTATGACAATGTTGTCCACCGGAGGGAGGCTTAAGGAGCTGATGGCAGTGAATTTATGGTCTTGATGGATAATCGCTGCTACTCCACCACCCATCTTTCCTGGTGGGCGATTCACGTGGAGTATGTAGTAGTCATTTGTTAATGCTGCCAGGATATCAGGGGTGGAGTCGAAAGTCAGCCATGTTTCTGTTACAAGAAAGATGTCTGGTTTTTCAGACACTAGGAGCAGGAAAACATCAAGCTGATGTTTGACTAGGGAGCGGGTGTTGAGGAAATATACCGGTAGTGCTGAGTGCTTAAGTTGGGTGGTGCCCAGAGGACGGGGTGTGTGAGACATGAGATCGTAGATTTCTGGGAAGGATCTCCGAGTCTGTAGGATTTATTTTAGGTTCAGGCATGTATGAATGACAGGGTCGAGTGAGAGTGCCATCTGATGTAATTTTTTAAGTTCCTCCGAGGAGTACGTGTGGATTCTGGCATGGGTTGTGGCCCCTGGGCCTGTCTGGGCACGGACGGGTGCAGACGGGCTTGCCTTTGGCGCGCCGCTGGTGTGCCCGCTGCGCGCACAGCGGACATTAGTACCGATTCCCCGCCTATGGCTCCGCCCCCACCCTGCGTAATTGGCTAAGGCCGAGGGGTGTGCTCGGGAGACTGCTATGGAACCCGTATAGCAGAGTGCAAACAACGTTGGTATTTTAAGTTTAAAATCGCATAAAATACATCAAGTGCTGACGTTGGTATTTTAAGTTTAAAATCACGTAAAATACATCTATTAAATTCAATTATTAAGGCAGTTGAGTGCGAGCAAACAGCAGTTCGCAGGGTAGCGGCACAATTTCTAGAGTTAGTACCGATTCCCTGCCTATGGCTCCTCCCCCACCCATCGTGAATGGCTAAGCCCAAAGGGTTGTGCTTAGGAGACCGCTAGAGAATCCGTATAGCAGAGTGCAAACGTTGGTATTTTAAGTTTAAAATCATCTTCACAAATAAGGCATATAATTCCCTTTTAAAATGTTCCTTGAGCATGTTTAGAACTACCAAAGAAAGAAAATAAATCCAGAAGCTTAGGAAACAATAAAGCAGAATACCGGGAATAAAGTTCTACCATGAAGCAACTGGGACATGGATCTTTCTTTCTTTTTCATAAACTGACAGCTTTGCTTAGTTATTCAAGCTAAATATATTTTTTCTAGGGAGGAAAGGTCAATTTTATATGCTTTGGATAATTCAATAGATTGTAATTTATTGATAATTTCTATTTCTGTTGGGATCTTTTTGGATTGCATAGATATTTATCAAATACCTAGGATGATGAATTGCGTATTTAAAGTTTTTCTTTTTATTAGTTGTATATTCAATTTTGGTTCTTTCTTTTTGATTTTTAGACACTTTGGCAATAATCTCCCCAATTTGTTCTGACCAAAATAATATCTGGAATTACTTTTTAGTAAGTAAGAAAAGGAACAATCCTTGGAATTGTTATTTTAATGCAGTATAGATTTAATCAGTTAATGTATTAAACTTTTTAAATTGTAATACACATATTAAAGGGTCTTAATCTTATTAATTTTGCAAGAAACTGAAGGGACGGCTATTTATTTAAGAGCCCAATCAGCCTTCTAATCTACTACAGAGCCTGAGCATCAGGTGATAAGCGTGCAAAACAAATCCACATTACCTAACATAACATAACATAACAAACCATTCAAAAGTGCTATAGCTTATTTTTCTGCCTCCTTTTTTATAGGCCACATACCTAAAAGCAAACCTCTGACAAAACAGAAAGCTCTCACTGAGTACACATTATACATCATTGAGAGAGCCATTACATTACTCAGATATTGCTTCATGGGCGTCTATCTATGCATTTGCCAAAGCAAAGCCGCTGCTTAAAGGGAATCACAGAGAACAGACGAGTGGTTTCGTGAGAAGTGTTCTTGAGAAGTGTTAAACATAAAAAAATAATTTATACATTTCTGAAGTTTGGAGATAAAGGACAGGTCTCCTATTAATAAGTTATTAAGGGGCATATTATCAAGAAACGGCGTTAAAATTGTCGCCACTTTAGCGGCAGATAATATGCCACAGAGAATTCCCATAGAAGCCCATGTTCTGGTGTTAACAAGGGCTTCTATGGGAATTCTCTGCGGCATATTATCAAGCCCATTATCGCCGCTTTAGCGGCAGTTTTCTGCCGCTAAAGCGGCGATAATTTTAACGCAGTGCTTGATAATATGCCCCATAATCTCTATCTCCTCAGGTGAGCATGAAAAGTGTTAAACTGAAGGCTGAATAGCTCTCATCTTAGCATTAAACAATGACTGGGTTAAACTCTTACTCATCAATAAGGAATCAAAATTGTGCCTGACATGAAAAAACATATATTTTCTTACACTAGGATAATGCATCCTCCTTGTATCTACTAATGGTTTCTGTTTAACAGATCATAATTGCTTCTGCCTCGTATTTGAAGCAAATTTGACTTGTGAATTTCAATCAGTTATTTAGAAAATATAAATTCTCTCTCATATTCTTTTTTGGTGATATAATTCTAGAAAGAATTATCCACTGTGTGGGACCATAAATATTCAAAACTGTAATTTGTATTTTGTCAACTATCAAATTGAAAAAAAATTCATCTTCATCATGCATCATTCTATTGGGATTTAATAGTTACTTTAAAATTCATATTACATGAAATAATCGCAGCATTTTTTTCTATAAAGCACCAAGCATCTCTTCAGTTTTAACTCTTCTAATTCAGGAAGATGGAATTCTTGTAAATAAAGCAATGTTGGTATTTAACATGGATAAATGTGAAATACTCTCTGGGCCAGATGTACGAAGCATTTTTCTGGCACCATGCGGCCGTTTGTGACAGGTAACATGCATTTTGCCATCAGTATTATAAAGGGGAGTGTTAAGGGTGTCCCTTCCTAACACCAAATAGCACTGGTATGTATCAATGTTTTGCGACTCCGAACAGGGCACCAGGAAATTCCAGGGTGACCTCTCGGCAGTCGCGGGGTGGATGACCACCAACTGCCTTCAACTGAATTCTAACAAGTCAGAGGTGTTGTTGGTGGGAGGGAACCACGGTTGTTGGAATGATCTATGGTGGCCCGGATGTCTGGGTACGGCACCTACCACCAAGCCTGTAGTGAAGAACCTGGGGGTTTGGATGGACAGCTCACTTAATTTTCAGTTTCAGACGAAAAAGGTGGCAGGTACCTGTTTTGGTCTATTATGGGGGCTTAAACCCATACTGGCCTTCTTTGATGCCACAACTAGGCAGATCATTATTCAAGCCCTGATTCTATCAAGACTTGATTATGCTTGCTCGTTATATTTAGGAGCCAACAAATCTGAAATTCAGAGGTTACAGAGAGTCCAGAATGTGGCCGCAAGATCTCTCCTGGGCTTGCGTAGAACCTGTCCAGTAACTGGTGCTATCCGTTACATTCATTGGCTACCTGTAGACAGGCGGATTGAGTTTAAAGCACTCTGTTTTGCCTTTAAAATCCTGAAGTTGGCATCCCCCCAAATCCTGTCTGACCTCTTGCTACCTTATATTCCCTCACGGTCGCTTCGATCTATGGGACAGTGTTTGGCAGTAATCCCTCGGGTAAGGAAGGTTTGTGCAGGCGGGCGTGCTTTTCGGAATAGAGCGGCCATTTTGTGGAACTCTACCTATCCATATTCGAGGGCTTACCAACTACTTCCATTTCAGGAAAGCTATCAAGACATTCCTGTTTCCGTCCTTGTAGGCCTTTTGCTTGTACGTGTATTGCTCTCATGTTGCTCAGCGCCGGGACGCCTCTTAGCTGAGGCAGCTGTCGCGTTTTATAAAACCCTGTAACATAACATAACACGGTGTGTGGTGATATGTGACCAGACAACATTTACCTGTGCGTCTGGTTTATATACTGCGAGCGAAAAGCATGTTCCCGAATCATTTGTAAACAGCCCATGTAATATGATGCTGGCCTATCGTGGAACCGGCATGTAATCCCTGCCTTGGCCCACGAAGCCCCAGCTTTTTGAATATTAGGGACACGCCAAATCTTCTCGCAGCGCACCAGTGAGATCAGGATATTTGTGCAACACACCTGGAAGACAGAGCACCCTTGACGCGCACCAGTAAGATCAAGGCATGTGTGCATCACACCAGGAACACACCGAGCCCTCTCTCAGCGCACCACGGAGCTCCTAGCATCTGTGCAATACACCAGGGAGCATAGAACCTCTTGGTAGGGCACTGCCATGGGGATCGGGGCATTTGTGTAACACGCACAGGGGAGTAAAATCTCTACATATACCCTCCGCGCTCAGTTTTAAAGTAAAAATATAAGTAAACAAATAGAGCGCGGTGTCCCTGAAGCAGGCACCGTGCTCAGTATGAAAGTTTAACACAAAAAAAATGAGTTTGAGGGCGAAGCGCAGTGGCTGCAGATGCTTTCACCCCACAAAGGTGGGTCCATCCTCTTTCTTCTTAACGGTGTCCTCGTACATAGGAGCATTCCCTTCCTCCATGGCCTCCCGGTAACACAAACAGATAAACGGGAAACAGCCCTAAACAAATCTGAAGGACAGCCACAAGGCACCTCCTGAGCACCTCGACCCCAGCATCAGCCCCCCGCAGTGCTGTGCTGGACCAGGTTAACACGCATGGACAGAGGAGCTGGGCGAGAGAGCCAAACACCGAAGCAAAATTTAAAGCAGCAACTCCCCGAGGAGCCCTGCCCAGGAAGGAGGAGCTGTCGCCGCCTAAGCTGCGGGGTGAGGTAGTGTAAAGTAAACACCCCGGAGCAGATTTACAAGCCACCTGCGCCACCACTACATCACTTTTCGTGACGTACTGGTGGCGCAGGGGGCTCCTCCATATTTACAAGGAGAGGAAAAGCCACCCTGCGTGACTTTTCCTCTCCTCGTAAATATGACCCCTTCACACGCAGCACTGTGCGTGGAAAGGGCGTTCCATGGTTATTGCTGTGAGTGTTCCCACGCAACACCCATGGAACAAGCCACATCTTCAGATGTACGAGAAATTGTAAATCTGGAGATGCGTGTGAATGCTACGCGAGCGAGGCGCAACAAGGAGAAATGTTTTCATTTCTCCTTGTTTTTTCCTCTTTCAATGTGTGCTTCATTCTACAGCACACATTGAAAGAGGAAAAAGCCTCTTGTGATTGTTTTTGTGTAGGAAGGTGTTCCTTCCTGCACAAAACAAGCTCCCCACGACGCAGGCATCCTTGTACCATGGTGCAAGGGTACCTGCGCCGGCGCATGGCTGTAGTTTGTGCGTCAGCGCAGGGGAAACACAGAGATGTGACATATTCTTGTAAATATGTCACATCTCTGTGCTTTCCAAACTAACGCAGCACGGCACAGCAAAATGACTTGTTGCACCGTGCTGCGTTACTTTGTTGTAAATCTGCTCCCGTGTTTTTTCTCTGAATTGTGTGTTGTACTCCCTGCTTCCTTCCTGCCACACTTACCCATGGATATTTATAAAGACCCACACAATGAAGTGAGTGGCAACTTCTCTCAAACCTAATCTTTAATGAGAAGAAAAACCAGGGATGGCAAAGTTGGAAAGGCGCCATCGTCCCGCTGCCTTGAAAGTGGGCGTGGCGGCTGCATGAAGCACGTCGTCCTGCTTGAGTTCAGAGAAACTCAATAAAGAAAATAGAACAGGTCCGGTGCAACAACCTAGTAAAGGGGCCAATAGCCATGGTAGGAATGAAATGATGACATGGAGCTTCCCCTGCTATACTGTACACAGCATCTCTCGAAGAGACAGCGCATGCGCTGCCTAGGCGAGACCTAATGAAAAGAAAACTTATCATTTGTATTTTTGTAGTCCTTTACAGAAAATGGCTGCATTACAAAAAAATATATATTACTTTATTTAAAAAGCAGACACAGAAATGGTGGTGTGCTGACCCCAGCAGGCCACCATCCCTCTGATTAGAGCCATTCACAATGGGTCACAAACTGCAACCTGCCTCATGAATATTGATGAGGCAGTGCCTCATGAATATTGATGAGGCAGGTCCATTTGTGACCCATTGGGAATCGCAAACAGTGTCAGAGATACTGTTGTGCATAGCTAATTCCGATTCCCTAATTGTAAATTGCAATAATTCACTAATAGGAAATTGCAAACGGACTTTTTGTGTCCATCGGACCCTCTCTCTCTTAGTTGGATTTCCTAATCCTGTAACATGTCATGATGCAACTCTGCATTGAAACAAATAAAATACAATATATAAAACACATAAGTCTATAGATATTAAAGTATAAAGTCAAAACTATGGCATAGTTACAAAATTGAAAAAATCATTAAAAGGCAAGGAAAGAAATGAAAAAAGCAGAAAGAGAAATAATCAGGGAAAAAGGATGAAAGAGAGGGAAAAAGAGGAAACATACATAAAGAGAAAGAGACAGCACAATTTACGAAGATGACGACTGAAGTATATGCCTAAGTGTGTGAAGCACAAGAACTGAGTGGGGAGACAACAAAACCGAAGATAAAACATCATCACTCCGGGCAGCTAGGACTTCGAGAGGTGAAAACTACATGCAGAATCACAAAGTAAAACAGAAAATGGAAAATGTGTAAAAAAACTGAAAAAAACTGATTAATATTCAAGCAAAAGCTGCACACTAAAATTATCCTGCCAGAGCACAACAATATGCAAACATTGTCATAATAACCACAGAAATGGTTCATTTTTAAATGTTTCCATCTTCTTCCCTCTGAAATTATATAAACACTTTTTAGGCATAGATGGGCCATCCATCATAGGTCGTTATTTTCCCCTTAGGTAACCTTAAAAAGGCAAGGATGAATCAAGCCATCATTATAACTCTTAAGGGGGGAGATGGCCATTGTCATCTCATTATTAAAAAGAACCCTCCCTCGATTCGCATGAACTCTGAAATAACCAACCAATTTCAGTGCTTTCCTTATATGTTAAATTAATGGAAACTATATTATGCGGGAAAATATAGCCTTTATTGACTCCAATCAGCTACTCCATAGGATAAGATTAGGTTTCTGGAAAGATTTTAGTACAGAAATAGGACTGGCAAAAGCATCTGATGAAATCAGGCACATCCAGATCAAAGTGGTGTGTGCGCTCTAGTTTTGTTAGGCCTATCAATCATGTTTGACACCATCTCACACTCCAACTAACTTCATCGGTTGAAAGACTACAGTATTGAGGGTAAGGTCCTGGACTGGTTCAATTATTTTTTCCAAAATCATTCCCAAACAGTGAAACTAAAGGATTACTAAGCAACGCCTAAATCCATCACCATGGGGGTTCCTCAATGCTTAGTGTTGAGTCCTTTGTCTGTTCATTCTTTATGTGGCACACTGGCAAAGCTGATTGAAAACTTTGCCATCTCTTTTTTCACCTACGCAGCCGATAATAGTCAGACTGGACGGGGATTTCAGGAAAGGCAGCAGCTAATTTCAGCAATTACCTGAATGAGGTTGCCAAATGGATGGATGCAAATTCACTTTTGTTGAATGGCAGGAAGACAGAGGTAGTGGTTTTTGGACTAGACTCTGAGTGGTCCTCCAAATGGTGGATGGAGAGGCTTTAAATCTCTCCTATCTTGATAGCACACACATGATATCTATGCATTCATATTGATAAAAATGTATGTCATTTTAGAAAAACATGTATCAACCATCTGCAATACAGGCTTTAATCTTCTGCATATTGTTAAGAAGATTCTACCTTTTATTCCTTCGTCCACAGGAAAAGTTATTGTACTGGTGCTGATCATAGCTAGATTAGATTATTGTAACTCATTTTTGGTTAAGGTCGATAAATATATGATCCATAACCTTAATTGCTGCAAAATGCTTCTGCTAGGAACCCAGTTTGTCTAAAGAACACAATATATTTGGATGGACAGAGACCTAGTTAGCCACAATTCCCAACGTTGAATACTGGGGGTCAGATTTATCCACACTCTACACTTGTGCAAAGTCACCAAAAGTGTCACAAACAGGTGCAAAGTTTTGAATCAGGATTTACTTTTCAGTGCAAAATGTTTTGCCCTCAAATGTTGTGTCAAAATAATCAAAGTAGTGCTATGTACTACTTTGTGCGACTTTGCATCAAGGCATCCTCCCAAGGCTACTATACAGGAATTCCCTTGCTACCATTCATGGTTTTATGCAGAACCTTAACTACTGTAGACCAGCTTTGCATAAAAAAAGACCTGTCTCCCTGAGGCAGCCATAAAGTAGGAGTAAATATTTATGTTCTCCAAACATTTTCCACATTTGCATGGATGTTGCACTGTACTGCACACATATTATGTAGGAGAAGATTTAAAGCTAGTTTAAGCAAAGTGTTTTGCACTGGAAGGCTACCCTTCCAGCAGGGGGTCTATGGTAAGTTGTGCCAGGGTTTTGCAAAGATTTGTGTGCAAGGTAACCAAATTGTGAGCCAGTTCTTGAGATCCGGGATTACAGTGCCATATCTTAGTAGATATTGTACTGTCCTTCTGTTTTCCTCTCCCCTCTCAACTCGCAACATAGGCTGCTGTGCTGCATTGTGTGAAACAAATAATCCTAAACCTGGATATCATACAACAACTTCAAACTGAATTGCAATAATACAGACATTCTCCAGTTCTAACCAAATTCTCCTTCTGTCAATATAAATTCTGGTCCAAAGAGATTGGTGAACCACCCATCGCTATCAAGGCTGACTTCGGTGTCAAACTCAAATCGGATTTGACACTGACTGTCGAGATCAATATGATGACCAGCTTTTTCTTTCTTCAGCTTCATTTCCTTAGAAAAATCAGTTGCTTGTTCACTTTTCACACAAATGTATAATTGTTAAAGCTTTCATCTCCTCTTGGATTGAGTGCTGAAGTGTATGTCCATGTATTGATTTCAACCCTTTTGATGCCATTTTGCACTGTGCCAATAATTAAGGACTATTGCCTGAGTGATCATAATGCCCTAACTATGTCTACTCTTATCTGGGGCCCCAGAATTACGCGTACAGGCAGGGTTGTCGACAATATTGTCCCAAATAGGCCTAATGGAACCTGGATAAAGTGGTGCACAGAAAAATCAGAAAAACTACATAGTGCAGTTGTGGCAGGTGGTTCCAGGCAGATATTTCGCTGTCTGGAAGTCAATGCCCTCTCTAAGGGTATTATAGCGGATTTTGAGGATTTAGGCACTATTATTAATAGAATTTTTACTAATAATAAGTTGATTTCTAGACGGGATAAGGTTGGCTGGTTCGACCAAGCCTGTACGTCAGCGCTAAAAACCCTGAAGCAAGTACTATCCAACCATCCTAGAGACAGGGAAGCGATTAAAACCTTGCGGTCCAACTATAACACTGAACTCAAACGCAGGAAAAACGAACTCCGGGAACAAGCCTGGGACAATCTGGATTGTGCAGCAGCTCTCCGGGATTGTAAATTGTTCTGGAGTACGATTAATGCCCCATTCCTCCAGAAAGAAGATTTCCCAGTACTTACCGCATTAGTAAGCGAAGATAGCTGGGTCCGATATTTTTCAGGAATATTTGACCCCTCCGAGGAGTCTTATGATAAAATTTGTATGAATCCCCAGCCGACCCCGCAGACTTTGGGAATTACCATCCGAGAAGTAGTCACAGCGATTAATTCTAGTAAAGGAGGTAAAGCCCCGGGACCTGACGGGGTCCCTATAGATCTTTATAAACACGATCTGGCCCTTTGGAGCCCCCTATTGACCCAGGTCTTTAATGCTGCCAATGATCTCTCCACCCCGGCAACCTGGAGTGAATCCGTTATTATCCCGATTTATAAGAAGGGAGATAGAGGAGAGGCTAAAAATTACCGTCCCATCTCCCTTTTAGATTCCTCCCTTAAAATTATGAGCCGCGTACTACTATTACGCCTGGAGGAGTGGGCAACTAATAATAATATCCTGGCACAATCACAATATGGCTTTAGAAAGGGTTTGGGGACCATTGACCAGTGTATTAACCTCAACCTTTTAATAGGAAAATATACTAAGGCCAAACCGGGTTCCTTATTTCTTTGCTTTGCGGACCTCTCTAGTGCCTTCGACCTGGTGAACCACTCCCTGTTGTGGACAACCCTTCTCGATATGGGAGCTCCCTCAGCCATTATCCATTTCTTAGCTAGGTTGTATTCCAACCTCACTACTCAGATACGATATGGATCAGCAGGAGAGTGTACGAGAAAGATTATGGTAAAATCAGACATTAGGCAGGGGTGCGTATTGGCCCCCTTGCTTTTCTCCCTTTTTATTAATTCTATGGAACAAGAACTAAAACAGGTCCAAGCTGACGCACCACAAGCAGGTGGCCTTCCAATCCCAGTGTTGTTATATGCGGACGACACCGTTTTATTATCTAGAACCCCAATCGGCCTACAGCGGCTAATGAACTGTTTTTATGACTTTATCCAGGGTAAGAAACTTAAAATTAACAATTCTAAAACATTCATCATGGTCTGTGGCAAAAAGGTGAATCACCACAAGTCTTTCTATTTTAATGATAACAGAATTGAGGTTGTAGATAACTTCTGTTATCTGGGCATTACTTTTAACAGTCGGGGCTCATGGACACCTGAACACATTAATATAAAAGCCAGGTTGGAGAAGGCTACACTAGGTGTCTTCCGATTTGCCAACAAATTGGGAAGCCGACGGATCCCACCAATGCTAAATATTTATAGACACAGATGTTCATCAATAGCACTTTATGGTTCAGGGGTATGGGGGCATGGGTGTAACAAAGACTTACAAATACTGGAAAATTTATTTTTGAAACGGCTACTTTGTTTACCCTCATCGGCATCTAATTACCTGGTCCACGAGGAATTAAGGTTGGACCATATAGCCGATCTGATTGAATTGAGACCCCTCCTGGTATGGAGGTCTATTTGGCTGAAGGATGAAACAGGCTTCACAAAGAGTATTATCCAAGATTGTCTGTCTTTGGATAATTTCAAGAATATACCATGGATAAAGTATGTGTTCACTACTTTTAGAGACATCTTTGATTTGGATGTACGCAAAGATCCCGAGATTATAACCACTTTACCCAAAAAGGAAGTGAAAGAGGAATTTTTGAGGGTAAAATTCGTTAAACGGAAAGCAGATACAAGTAATTATTCAACTCATGCTTTCTATTCCTCCAATGCAAACGAGGGTCCTGGTTTGCCTCTCTATCTCCAAATAATCTACAGGCAATCTCACCAATTCGTCCTATCCAGACTTAGGCTTGGTATTGTCCACAATCTTGTGGCCTTTCCTATAATGAAACACTATACAACATCTGCCTGTCCATGTGATGAATTAACCAAGCAAAGTACCCTTCATTTTATGTTAATCTGCCCCCTTTACAAAGCCCTACGTATTGTTTACTTGAAACCGTTATTTAAAAAACATTCTGTGTCTTCTACCTCAAATGCCATGAAATTGTTATTTTCACTTGCTAGCCCGGATTTGTGTTTTTATATAGCAACTTTTATTCTGAAATCTGTTGCTGCAAGAAAAAGTATGGTTTTTTAGCTATTTTCCCTGGTTTTTTACTGCAGACTTTTGTATGCCCTGTAAACAACCCATGATGATATGTATTTTTCCTGTGTAATGTCACATGTATGTTTTTATCCATGTACTTTTATGACGTTTTTTAACTGTCGAATAAAGTTTATGAACTGAACTGAGTGCTGAAGTGTGACCTTTTTAGCATTCTGATCAAACCAAAACAAAGATTGCAGAAAGTACCAAATGCAGCACCCAAGTTACTTCTGCAGTTGACACACTGTGCTCATATCGCCTCTGCTCTAGCCTCTTCACCTTGGAGGCCTGTTGTGGAATGCATAAAGTTCAAGGTTTTGTACTTAGTGCATAGGACTGTATATCCCTCTACTTTCTTTCAAGTTTGACTGATACTCTCCATCCTGCAGCTTGACATCAGGTGGTCGTCTCTTTTTTTGAAGTGTCAGTTTACAAAATGTTTATTGGTGGAAGAGTTTTCTCTGTAGCTGCAGCTTCCTTGTGGAATGCAATGCCTCATGCTACAATAGGAAGACAGCTTGATCAGGTTCAATAAAGCTCTTAAATCTTGATTCTAGCCATACTAATGGATTCTACCTATTTGGCTCTCGACAATCTGTATTAATGTGTTCAGTGCATTGACAACATTGTGTGATTTTCTGGCATTATAAACAGTGTTCCCTCTAATTATTTTTATATTTGTGCATTAGTGATCTGTTTGTGTGCGCACATTTCTTGTTTGTGTGCGCAACTGAGTGATACTAGCAAAACTGTTACTACTTTCTATTGAGACTAGAAAGGACACCAACACAAACATCTAAAAATTAAAGAGTGAATCTTAAGCACATTTCCGTGCTTAATTGTTTAACAAGCATTGGCAATCCCAATAGGTCTGGCTTTAATGTACTCACCCCTCACTCACAAAGCACTTCACTCACCTGACACTTTCAAAGATATACCACCTACTCTACATTAACACAGACATATCGCTTCCCCTACATTCAAGCACTTTGCTTACCCTGCATAGATGCACTCATATATGCACGTGGGGGCCAATTCACAGAACTAACTTAAGACAAAATCCTAAAATTACTACATTTGGTATTCACAGAAGTTAGGATTTTGTCTTATGTTTGTCTTATGACAAACTTAAGACAGACTTAAGACAGACTTAAGACAGACTTAAGACAGGCTTAAGACAAACTTAGGATGAAAGCTGGAATCGGTTGAAGATACAGAAGAGAAATCACTGAGTACACATTATACACCGTTGAGGGAGCAATCGCATTACTCTGATATTGCTTAATGAGCATGCATCTAGGCATTTGACATAGCAAAGGGCACCTGCTGAAGATAGGGCACCTGTTACTGATCACCCCAATGCTACATGTATGTTTCCAAAGACAGAATCAATATAGACAAACCTCAACATGCCACCACCAAAAATACTGTGGTAAGTTGTCCTTTAACATCTGCCACTACATCCTCATAATGGATGTGCATTGTCGGGAGGGAAGTGGAACATTCCCTTTGGTTGCACCATTGATACACAGATGTATAAGGGAGGCATATGCACCTAACAATGTTCGTGGAGTACAGTCAGTGGCAGGAACCATGTAAAATTCCTGGCTACTGCCTACAGTCATCCTTCTATCTATCTAAAGGATTGAAACGTCGTCAACTAGTTCTTTGGACCAATTTGATTGTACATAAGAATAACATTAGCTGTGTTGTTCGTGCATGATAAACACTATTGATCATGTATAGTCACATGCATGTATTACTTGTATGAGATCACCAAGCACTTTTCTCACCTCACATCCACTGCACTGTCAATTTCTTTTGAAGTTTTTTGTATTTGATTGAATAAATTGATGTATTTGCACATTGATTGTGATATCTATGGTGTTGGGAACATTGATCATTTACAGGCCCCCTCTTAGCCTGAAAGTTGGTAATTCAGCATTTACATTCCTTCTTATGACATGATCCTTGCCGGTGGGTAGACTTATTGCAAACATTCCTTTCTGTGAGTTTGATGCGACAACCTAAGTGGCTAAGGGTATGTCCAGACGTGGGTCCTTTGATCACCGTGGCACTAGAGCCAACCAACTGACTAAACCAGATCAGGACAAATCCGGACTTGGATTGCTTGTGTTCTGATTCAGGGAGGACCTGACCTGGCAGTTCAGGCTGGACTATTCTCACTGGAGCCAGGTTAAAACTGATTTGCATATGGCTGGGTCTAAACTGAGGTGGCAAGGAGTGCAAAATAACAATGGACTGGGATACAGTCCAAGTAAGTGCCAGTGGCTGAGATTAATATAGCATTCCATCGCTCAGTTTGTTTTTTACACTCTAGTGTGACACATTAAATTGGATGAGTATGTCCAGAAGTGGGTCACGTTCATGCTGTACCACTGTAATCAAACCATACCCAAAAGATGAGATCTAATAAGGGCAAAACATGGCTTGGACTGCTTGTGTTTCAGTTTAGAGAGGACCATGCCTGACAGTTGAGGCTGGACTGTTCCCACAGGAGCAGGGACAAGACTGATTTGCATATGGCTGGGTTCAAACTGTGGTGGCATGGTGTGCAAAATTATGACGGACTGGGATGCTGCCCCGCGAAATACCATTCTTTGACATTATTTCAAGCATTCCATCCAACCCTTTTTTGTATACTTCAGTGTGATGTCCTATTAAAGCTGGGTGAAGTCTGATTTGCATATGGCTGGGTGTAAACTAAGGTGGCAGAGTGGGCAAAAGAACAATGTGTTTGAATACTATTTGACAGTGGTTAGACATATTGCAAACATTACTACAATTAATTTCTGTGTGTTTGATCCTATTCAAAACACACATCCTTCACCTTCCCAACATCTAATGTACCATCAGAAATGTTCACTCAATGGTCTTTCACTGTCTTAGTTCTCTGGTAATGATATTGTGGTGAACACATACCTTATATATGGTTACAGGGATTTGGCATATCGAGCATGTCACTCAAAGATCAGGCACAGGAGACACAGATGAAAGCTGGACATTGTTAGATGCTATTCAATATCCCTAAAGACTAGAATCTTGTGACAGGACGTCGTGCACCCTATACTAAGTGATAAACCATTTTTCTGATACTATTTGTTTTACATGGGCTGTATGTTTTACAGTATTATGTCATGGAGAGGCTTTCACATTTCTGTCAATGGGGCAGGTATCATGAAAACATGGCCTGATTCACAATTTATTTCATTGGGTAGTCCCATTGGGTGGAGCATTTTCAGGTAAGTTTTTGAAGGTCGATGGAGGCTACCTCTGCCTTCAGGTTGCCAGGGTTTATGCTGACAAACTCAGCAGTCAATGAAAGAAAGAAAGCGAGAGAGAGAAAGACAGACAGAGAAAGTGAGTGAGAGAAAGACATGGGCTTGTTTGAACATTATTCCCATGGCTGGTTTTGGTACCTACTCCAGCCCTGTATGAAATTACCCAAGTCTCTGCTATTGATGGAATAGGTCATGATGGGTTGGTGTAATGAGTTGCACATGATGCATGATAGGATGCATAATATACCTTGTCTGCCTGCAGCTCTGTCATTGTCAGAAGCTGCAGTTGTCAGTCTGTTCTCCCTGTTGGTCAGAAGGTACTCGTAAACAGATGTTAATAGGGGTTTGTTATGTGCAGGATATGCCACCTTAATAAAAGCTCATCTGAATCAACACAACTACTATGTCCATGCAATTTAATATCCACCCATAGGATTTGTCTCGGACTGTGCCTACAAGAGCACAGATGCACAGACAGGGAGCACAATGCCATTATTTCATCCATAAAGTCTGAAACTCTGGAATATTCTGTTCTGCAATAACATTGTGATGTTGTATATGCTCGTCCTAAGGCATGCTTGAAAAGTGACTCACTCCATTGGGAGGGTCAACATTTTATCCTCTGCCTTCAGTCCCTAGTGATCCCCATTTCTTGTCGGTATTCAGCTTGTTCATTTGTGACAATCATGGAGACTCCCTCAATTTCTTTTTTCATGAGTCCAGATGCAACTAATTCTCTCCATTCAGTCTTGCCACAGACTTCCAAGCTTGCCATTCTGCTAAACACCTAATGATGAATAATCAATCATATTCGGTAGTTTTTTACCTTGAGCTATCTCACTTTCTTTTGTTCTTCATACTACTGTGGTCTAGCCTCTGCAACTTGTGCTACCAAGTGTGTGTTCCCCCTCTATGCTGTCTAATTTGGATGTGTGGACTCAGTCAATTGTTTCTCTTATTGGGATTAAGATACTGACTACTAGCTTGCCATTTTAGTTTTTTGAAACCCTGTCCTCTTCTACGTGTATTCATTTGGATTTAAAAAGGTCAGACATAGTCTAGTACTTGACACCTATTCCTGAGGATGGCCTCATGTACTAGTGACTATGAGACAAAATGTTTATGACCCTTCCACATCAGACATTATATCTGTAGGAAGGTGGGTCATTAGTAGGTGGGGTATTCACCCTTAGCTACTAATAATACCACAATCATTAATACGTCCAGTCAAATCTCAACAAATTAAGCTTAGCTTAGGAAATAGGTATGTGTAAAGTATTTAATACCACCAAATCAGTAAATAAGTAATAGACACAACACAATAAATATCTTAAAGCAATTTATACCAGTAGTGAATAGTTTTATCTTCAAAACAACACCAAAATGACAGAAATCCAATGTAGGGATTAGAGATATGAATATGTAAAGTTTAAATAAAGAATTGTGCGTTCTAGCACCACTCTGAGGCCATCTGGTTGTGATGGACCAGTACAAAGTCAAAGTTTTAGGCTGACCGCGATGAAGCATCGGTCCTATAGGCTGTGGGCTAGGTCATGGTCAAAAGTTTGCCTTCAGACCTAGGGGCTCATTTATGAAGAAGTCACGCAATGCAGCGCAGTAAGTCACCATGCTGCGCAGCACTGCATGACAGGGAAAGAGCAGGAATGTGCTGCATTTAAGGCAATACTGCTGTCCTTTCTCCTACTCTGCTGCCCCTTTGGCTGCCCAGTGCCAATGCAGGCACCCTTGCACCATGGTGAAAGGGTGCATGTGCTGTATGCTGAATTGTTTTTGTGCCAGAAGGGGCACCTTCCTGTACAAAAACAATCCTGGGCGGCATATTCCTCTTTTTCTGTGTGCTTCAGGACGTCATCGAGTTCTATTCAATGACAGTGGCCTGCTGCAGTGCAATACCTCGGTGAGGCTTTGGAAATCTTTGTACTCAACTGCGAGGTGCTCTAAAGCTTTCAGTGGGACACACCAGTGAGGTCAGGCCAATTTGCAAGTCAACAATGGTGGCTTGACTCTCTATGTCAAGCCGATCTCCTCCTCAAACTATTCTGCAAGACTTTGCAGAAAGTTTCCAAACTTTGGGGCATATTTTTGGGATTGTAACACAACACAGCACAGCAAGTCACCTTGCTGTGCTGCATGACAGGGAAAGGGAAGGAATGCACTGTAGTTATTGAATCAGTGCATCCCTGTCCTTTCCCCTGTGCTGGTGCTCATAGGGCTGCCTAATCCAAAGCAGCCACCCATGCACACCCTTGGCCCATGGGGCAAGGGTATCAGTGTTGCATGCAGCACTGTTTCTGTTAAGGAAGGGACACCATCCTGCACAAAAACAATCCTGAGAGACATATTCCCTTTTCTATGTGTGTTGCATTCTGCAGCACACATAGAAAGAAGTAATGAGGAGAAAAAAAGATATTTCTCCTTGTTGCCCCTCCTCTGAGAAGGCATATCTTTTTGGTGCATTCCCAGGTCTCCCACTTTTGGTAAATCTAGGAATGCATCAAAAACCATGGAAGATGTATGGAAACTCCCAAGAACAACCATGGAATTCCTTCCCAGGGCAGAGTAATATTATGCTATGTTCTTTTTTCTTATCAAGCGTGACAAGTCACCCTGAAAGGGACTCAAGGCGCTGCTCGTTTCAACAAGTTGAAACAGCAGTATACGGGACAATTAAAAATAAAGAGCTAAAACAACCATTTTTTAAGAACTTTTTTAAAATGTCTAAAATTAGTGCTTGCACATAAGTGTAGTGGTAGCTGCTTCCAGTGCAAAGGAGCCAAATACGAGAAGAATCTGCCTCCGTATCTAGAAGTATGGATACATTGAGGATGTAGTAAACATATCCCTCTAGACCTAAGGCTCCTAGTGGGAGAGTACCATTTCAGTTTGCTTTATTTGTAGATATTGTGGTTCATTATCATAAAGAGATTTATGCACCAAACAAAGAAGTTTGAACAAGGATCTCTTTCTTATGGGCAGCCAGTGCAGGCTTTTATGAATGGGTTCAGATGGCGACCGAGGTGGAAGGTGACAAACTAACTGTGCAGTCGTATTTTAAACCACCTGAAGTTTAGCAAACAATCCTTTATTCATAGAAGCTATTAATGCCTTCCCATAGTCAAGGTGACTAATTATCAAGCTTGGACTCGGGATTTTCTTGATTCCAGTGGTAGCCATGCAAATAGTTTGCTGAGCAGGCGCATTATTCCAAAGCATGTGCAAGTGATGGCATAAACATATTTTTTTCATGGAAAGATCCTCATCCACCATGATGCGCAGGTTTCTGGACACAACCTTTTGGAGTTGGGCCTACACCTAGGCTATTCGGTCATCAGTCATCAGACCATACCAAGTGGGCTTTACCAAACAGAACGATCTCTGTCTTGCTTGTATTAAGCTGCGGACAGTTTTGCTGCATACGTGTTGCAATATCATTCATACAGTCTTGGAACCTTGCCTTACCTTGGTAGATTCTGGATTAGGTTCCATAGGGATGACAAGCTGAGTTCCATCTGCATAACAGATGACTTCAAACCCATAGAATTTTACCGCTTGTCCCAGTGGTGCCACATACATTTTCGAAAGAGTGGGATTTAATATGGATCTCTGTGGCACTCCCTGATCCAAGACAAAAGACTCTAACTGCACCGCACTGGTGTGGTCACTTGGAAAATTCTTCAACCATTACAAGGCTTTCCCGCCAACACCAATCTGTCTAAGTCTTTTAATTAATACTGCACGAGCGATGGTGTTGAATGCTGCCGACAGATCAATAAGGACCAACATGGATGAGTATCCATCATCTAAAGAAAGACTTACATTGTCTAGGACCTCCACCAGTGCCATCTCGATGATATATGGTGAACATAATTCTGACTGGGAAGGATAAAGAAGATTATGGTTTTCCAAAAAAACTGTCAGTTGTGAATTCACCAAGGATTAAGGAGTCCATGACTTTCCCCCAATAAGGAAGCAAGGAAATAGATCTAATGTTTTGCAACTCAATATAATTTGCTGTAGGCTTTTTATGAATGTGGTTAATCCTAGAAGATATCCGCTTTGCTGGGATAGATCCCAGGTTCAGAGAGAGACTGGCTAACTCAGTGAGGCATGGGATAAGAGCTGGGACTAAAATAGCAATAATGTAAGCTGGGACAAAATCTTCAGGAGTTCAAGACTTATTTGATTTATAGGGGAGTTCACTTGATCTGGTATCGCTCTCTTAAACGCCTCCAACAGCACTGGACAGCAAGTTTCCTTTGGAACATACTCTGGTTTTTCATTTTATTTCATGTGTAATTCCTTTATCAAAAGAGTTATAGATTTTAGTAATCTTTCATTACAAAACCAGCAAGCTCTTCTACAGCTTGAGAAGCAGGAATAGATTCTTTACATGAAAAAGGATTGGTGAATTCTTCAAGAATCTTGCACAATTCTTTAGATAAGTTGACAACATTGTCTATTCAATCTACAGAGTGGGCTTTCTTGGCCATTTTCATGTTATTGAGATAAAGTCTGTAAGCATTTTTATAGAAAACTCAGTCTACAGATTTTTTTAAAGACCTCCATTTCCGTTCTAACTTCCTACAGGCTGACTTTTCATTCTTCACAAATCTGTGAACCACAGGGCCAACATGCTCCTTTGCTCAGACTTCATGATTTTTATGGGCACCACCTTATCTTGTGTAGGAATTATCGCAATCTCTATAGTTGCCAGGGCTGTATCCAAATTAGAGTTGTTTATTAGTATTGGAGGAGAAAAATGAGAAGAAATGGAGGCACGGGTGAGATTCCTTCATGGCCTGTCCAGAATAGCGGCTGTAGTTGTACCAATGGATGGGCTGTACCTCTTGAAAGGAAGATTTTCTTGAGTAATAGTCTGTCCAGGTCATTAGAGCAGAAGGATCACCCAATAGATTAAGTATGTTTGTGAAAAATAAGTCTATAGTGTGTCCTGCTATATGGGTAGGTCCCTCTAGCTTTTCGTGCAAACCTAAGGATTCTAAATCCATAAGTAAGCGGGTGATGTCAGGGTCTGTTTTAAGTTTGGCTTGATGGTTAAAATTCCCCACAAGTAAAAAGTTGTCAGCTGCAAGAATGTGAGGGGCTAGGCATTCTATCAGTTTGTTGTTAATCGTCTTTTTGTCCCAGGAGGCCTATATGAAATGGCCCCTCTCCAGGTTTCCCTCCTAGGTGTTTCCATTTAAAAAAAAATAACATTTCAGCCCATTCTGTTATGAGTGATTCCAATAGAATAATTGTTATCAGATTCTGAAAAGAAATTGCGACACCCCCTACCTTTTTTCCTCTGTCCAGTATGATTAATTTATAGTCTGTGGGGAAAGCCAGTGAAATGTCAGGGAGAGCTGCTGAGTGCAGGCAAGTTTCAGTAAAGAAACATATATGTGGCTTTTCCGAATCCAGGCAGGTCCCATACCTCTAAGACATGTTTGGGGATGGAGAGGGCATTACAATATAAGTCCTGCAATTCAGTCAAATGACTCGCATCATTATTTGGTGGAATTTTAAAATTTGTTTGGTAAAAATTCTGGGTAATATCTAAAATTACAATTTTTACAGGAGTAGGGACTTTCAAGTTCTGCTGAAAAGACATATTGGCAGCCTAAGTTCTCGGTGCTCATGACAGAGATATGTGCAGTGATGTTTCTTAACTCTATACTCGAGTAAGAGAAATGCTGCATTGTTTAGCTTTAATACCTTATTGTATTGCCTTTAATAACTTACATGGAGAGAAAAAGTGCAGGGAAACATGGAGAGAAAAAGTGCAGGGATTCTGGCAGCGGTCATGCGCAGACGGGCTTGCATTTGGTGCACTGGCGGTGCGCCGCTGTGCGCGTCCACTCCCGTGAAGGACCTAAATAGCCACTGCGAGTGAAATGGAGGGAAAGAAAAGAAAGGAGGGTAGACCCTTAACTGAAAAGTAGAAGCGATTGAAGTGGTCTAGACAGTCTTCCAACAAATCATATGGAAACTGAAAGCAAGCCCCTCCATACGAACCACACACGCCACTACGGAACGGGGACCGCTTCAAGCACTCAGTGAGTAAAGTGACTAGAGCATTAAAAACAATAGTAGTGCAATCAAATCAGCAATAGTACAGTTTTAACAGGATAAAAATCATTAAAATTGGAAAATAGATCCTCACTGCTTTTTATTAACCTGTGAGTCTGTAATGCAATTAAGCGATTTGCGCTGCGTTGCGTGACTCCAGATATATGAAGCCACTCAGGGCTTCATAAATTTTGTTTTTGAGTTGTGTCGCTCTTGCACCACATTGCGTGGTGCAAGAGCAATGCAACTGAGCTCATAAATATGGCCCTTCGAGTTTCTGTTGGTTATGAGTTTCTTTGGGGAAAATGCATGTCCACTAGTTCAGGCCAAGGGTTCAGAGACTAAGGGTTGCCTTTTGAGGGCTAGAACTCAACTTCCCACAATGCACCTTGACAGTCCAGGAAATATCCAGCTGCAACTGGTCAGTTGGGTGATCCTATCTTTGGCTTTGCAGGTAACTTTTTCCAGCTCTGTTGTTTCTGTTTATGATCAGGGTGTCCATGCCTTTTCCTTTGCATCAGGCACAGTCCTTTCTTTGTGAAGCCTTGTGAGTTCAGCAGGTGCAGTCTTTCTGAGTGCAAGCCTTCTGTAGTGCAGTTCAAGGGTCCAGCAGGGCAGTTATTCCTCTTCAGTTTTTCCAGGCAGTGATCTGATTAGCTTCTGCAGCTCTGTCATATTTATCCTTCATTCGGGGCTTGCAGGAGAGGGGACACTCCAACCAATGGAAAAAAAGCAGCCTCCCACTGCAATGACTACTTTCTTCGAAGTTTGGCATATTTGTGACCCAGAATTCACTATTCTTCCAAAAATCTAATTAGAGAAAATTGTTCCTTGGTGTTTGTGTCTGTGAAAGCCAACCCTGAGGTGTGGCTAACAATTTACCTACACTTCCCTTCCAGCCCCTCTCCTAATCTAATTAGGGGTGCGCCCATCTGGCTACAGACCAAGAAAGTAGGGATGATATGGGTGCTGTAGCATCAGTTTTCTGCCAAGGTTCCTGCCTTTGAAGTTCAGTTTATCTAACCAGCCCCCTTACTCTCCCTCGTTTCTCCAGGAAGCAAATCTCTTCCCACCAAATGTCTGTATTGTTGCAGCCCCAGGCCTCGTCACACGTACTCAAGGAGCAGCTTGACTCAGGCTAACCAAAAGGCAGACTAATCAGAAAAGGCTGCTATAGGACTGCTTTAGATAACTTCTGGATTGTAAGTTGTAAAACTACTTTCTTGTAATAGTTATAATAAATACGACATTGGCAAGTTGTTGGATTTATTGTAACCATTATTTTGATACTTTGAATGGTATTGCTAATTAGCTCCAATGCAAAGATAGACTTCATAAAAATTGATAAAGTCTTCCCTATTTTAGCCTGAGGGGCTAGCACCACTACGATAGGGAAAACAACTTTTCTCTACTAGGGCATCTAAAACATATTTTATATTGTCCCTGTTTTTTATAACAATGCACCCGACCATTGGGACACCTAGGGAATACCTTAATAGTGATTTAAAAGTAATAAAAAGGTAGTTTTGGACTTTGGAAGTACTTTTAATTCCAAAGTCAAATGTGGGACATAGTTTTATTTTAAAACCTGCCTGCACGACAGTCCAGGCTTTAAAATGACACTAGACACCACAGTAGTGCACTCCTAAGTGCATTAAGTTCACTGAGGTCTCTAAGCCCAAATGCCCTATCATATACTAGGGAATTACAGGTAGGTTGTCTTTGCCAGTTAGAATTACAGCAATTACCACATACCCTTAGAGGACAGATCACTTGCCCTGGCATTGGTCAGCAGCACCCAGGGCACTTTCAGAGTTAGTAACCTCCATCATCAGTCAAAAAATAGGGGCGATCAGGGAAAATTAATGACTTTCCTACAATATTGCATCATAGTTCATCCACTATAAAGAATATGAATACCTTTTGGACATTTAAGGACTGAATGGTTATCTCACTGACAAAGGTCACCGGTACACTGATGGACTCTTACAAAAATGTATGTGGCTGAAGTCTGTATATGTGCATAGACTGTGGCCCTATAACTGTATACACTCTCACTTCTAATAATTTATTAATGAAGATACATCAGTACAAAACTTTCAGAATGGATGTTGTTTCACACAAACTTCACACTCTTATGGTTGTATTTATGGTTGCTTCTCAATATCAATGGTGCTATAGGCTTGATACATTTTCATAACCACCACTACTCATTAATTTCTTGAGACCCTTGAATGTACATATATATTCATGAATAAAACAAAGGCTAATGTAATGTTATAGTTAGGTGAATATTACAGCGACAACATTAACGTTTTGAACATAAAAAACTGAAATTAACAAGTTATAGTAAGCAGAGCTAACTATAACTTGCGTCTCCGCCATGAACTGCTTATGACCTCACATATTACATCACTCATCACATGTTCTATGACATCATTTATGACATCACTGATGACTAATGAAATGATATCATAGATGACCTCACTGATGATCGTGTGCCCCACTCTCGTAACAAATTACTTCAGGCCCTGGGGAATGGGTTCCTGGGGTCAAGAATGGTTGGGATGTGGTGATGCCAGCCCCCTTTTTGGAATGCAACCCCAAGGTCAGTTCCCTAGGGCATATTATGACTCGGGTCCCCCGCCCCTCAAAGAAACAGTTCAGCCCCGGGGGTGGTCTCCCCAGGGCCTATAATTGAAAAAATGCAGCCAAGGATGCCATTCTTATTTTTATATTAGCAAAATGGCTCATTTTTATTTATTTTTTAAGCCCAGGGGGTGCCTCTTTGGACCTAGGGGACAGAGTATCCCTACCCTGCCCCCTTATATAATTTTGTGTTTAACTTCAGGACAGGATACTAAGGAGCCTATTAGGATGGCGGTCTGAAAACCACGCCGACCGCCATGGAAGCAGAAAACAACCGCCCACTTGTACCGTGGAAAAACCAGCAGCCAAATTAGGATCAACCGCCAAAAAACACCGACCGCGGTGGAACGGGGCCAAGAAAAACCACACGTAGCAGGTGGAGATGGCCAAAATCCGTCCGCGGCAGTCAGAACTGCAGCGGAAAAACACCAACCCGCCGCAAGTATAGCGGAGACACCGCATGGGAAATTAGGATATCCCCGATGGTCCCGCGGTACGTTCCGCTGTTTTTACCGCCGCTGTCGCACACAAGGATGAATGGGACAGCCAGCGGAAGAGCTGCAGCATAGCCACCGCTGCGGACGATTCGTGAAAAATATGGAGGACGAATGAAAAAACCCACATTAAGGCCAAAATGTGCACACAGCAAACTAGCCATGCCCCACAAAAACACAAAACACAACCCAATGACACAACGACATGGCAAAAAGAAAAATACAAGTCCCAGGACAACACACACACCACACCTGACAGCAATACCCCATTTGGACACACCCACATAGCTGAGTATAAAACCAGCCCCTCCCCTGACCACAATCCTTTGCAATACTCCAGGAGAGAAGGGACAGGCACCCCAGCTTAGAGAAGAGGCAAAGAAAACAACATCACTAGCCACACCACACACAGCACCACCACCACTTCCACACCTGCACCACTAACCCCCCTGCACATCACACACCACACACATCACAACCACACCCACTACTCACAACCCTGCACCCACAACCACTTTGCAAACCACACACCATGTCAACACATAAAATGTCCAAATTCACAGAGAGTGAGTTGACAGTCATGGTAAATGAGAAAGTCAGAGTGGAACCACAACTGTTTGGTAGCCTGGTCCAACAAACACCATTAGCCACAAGGACACAAATGTGGGCAAGGATAGTCAAAAGGGTCAATGCAGTAGGGACCACCCCGCAATCCAAAAAGGAGATCATGAAGCGGTGGCATGATCTGAAGAGGGTTGTCAAAGAGAGAAGCAAGAACCGTGAGCTGGCTGAGAGGACTGGCGGTGGCCCTCCCATTCCACCAAAACCATTCACACCATGGGAGGAGAAGGTGCTTGCCATACTGCATCCAGAGAGTCTCACAGGAGTAGCCGGGGGAGTGGAGGCTGGTAAGTACAAACAAATGACTACCACCACACTGATATGTACTGTCTTGTGCAACTACAAAGCTACACCATCTAGGACAAATTCCATTTATCTGCACCACACACTCACAAAAACATGTCTCACAGATCCAACATTCACTCACTCCCATTCACCCCAAACGTAGCTACCAACATTACCATGGGGGCATGTGTACAGGCAGCCAGCACTACAACTCCCATCAGGCCCCCTTGTCCCACTGCATCAGCAAGATGGAGTCTGCCCCCATCCCACTCAGAAGCATGTGTCAGCCATTACATTACCCTAATCAAACTAACAGGTAGGAAGCCATCTTTACTGGGAGGGTGTCTGGGTGCGGGAGGCCTGTACCACTACTCCCACCATGCACCCTGTCCCACAGCCTAGAAAGATGGAGCCCTCCACCCACCCCACCCAAAATCATGTGTCCGCCATTACATTACCCTTATCAAACTGACAGGTAGGTAACCATCTTTCCTGGGAGGGTGTTTGTGGGTGGGAGGCCTGTACCACTACTCCCACCATGCCCCCTGTCCCACACCTCAGCAGGATGGAGCACTCCCCCACCCAGAATCAGTTGGAAGCCATTGCAGTACACCATACAAACTTACAGGTAGGTAGCCATCTTCCCTGGGAGGGTGTTTGTGGATGGGAGGCCTGTACCACTACTCCCACCATGCACACTGGCCCACAC
The DNA here is from genome assembly GCF_964204655.1 of Triturus cristatus. Lineage (NCBI taxonomy): Eukaryota > Metazoa > Chordata > Amphibia > Caudata > Salamandridae > Triturus > Triturus cristatus. The sequence goes on along the minus strand of NC_140581.1, from coordinate 336,234,466 downwards.
CTCAGCAGGATGGAGCACTCCCCCACCCAGAAGCAGTTGGAAGCCATTGTAGCACACCAAACAAACTTACAGGTAGATAGCCATCTTCCCTGGGAGGGTGTTTGTGGGTAGGAGGCCTGCACCACTACTCCCACCATGAACCCTGTCCCACAGCCTAGCAAGATGGAGCCCTCCCCCCACCCCACCCAGAAGCATGTGTCAGCCATTACATTACCCTCATCAAACTAACCGGTACTTTGTTCAGTGTGCCTAACTGGGTCCCTGTATCCGGCCTGTGCTCCATCGCGGTCAGCCTGAACTTGTGACTTTGTCCAGGTATCCACGGTTGTCACTTTGGGCTTTGTGGTGCTATCTTGACCTAAAACTTTAAACTTTAACTTTAAACTTGAATATCTGCAGTTTTATTAATGTATTTTTATTGTTTTATTCTTGTTTTATTCATTAAAGAAAGCTCTATTTTTCTAAATTGGTGTGTGTTCCTTTTTTGTGGTGCTTTCACTGGTTTACTGGTAGAAGTGTTGCACAAATACTTTATACATTGCTTCTAAGTTAAACCTGACTGCTCTGTACCAAGCTACCAGAGGGTTGAGCACAGGTCATTTTGGGTTTGCTTGTGTCTTACTCTGATTTGGTTTGTGGTTGCTGATGACCAGGGCTCATAGCCCAGTCAAACTGCAGCTCAATTTCAAACAAGGTTGCACACGCATAAAACTTCCTCCTTCAGTGTATTGATTTCTTATTTTGATTATTTTGATGTACTGGTTGGGTGTCATGATTGTTTTTTTTTTAGTGGAGCTGGAAGCATGTCGGTTTTGTTTGCTTCGTGGCTCCAGCTACCTATATTATTTGTGTCACCCATGATCTTATGAAGAGTTGTTTCCGTGTGCAGAAGACACCAATACATGTCAGACGAGAAACAATCCATAGGAAGGTTGTACAGCTAATGTTTTAATTATTCCACTGACATGTGGAGCGATCACCGCGTTTAATGTGGCCAGCGACAGGATGGCTTTTAGTCAGTCTGTCCAGTAGATTCATGACACTTGTTTTTTTTGGATGTTTGGTGAGGCCCTATGTGTATTCTCCCACCTTAAAGGTGTGTCTTTGGTTTTAATTTCTATTTAACCTTATCTTTATTCTTCTTCCTTGAAAGTGTGTCTGCGCCTTCTCATATTTTTGTGTGTGTGTGTGTGTGTGTGAGTGTGTGTGTGTGTATGTGAGTGTGTGTGTGTGTGTGTGTGTGCGTGTGTGTGTGTGTGTGTGTGTGTGAGAGTGTGTGTGTGTGTGTGTGTTTGTGGGTGGCAATAAGGGTATTTTCTCAATTTGTGTTATCTCAGCCATCAATGCTCTTCAATGTGTCTCTTTTTAACAGCTGCCATATTGTTTGGTTAAACTGATTGTCATCCATGCATGCCAAGTTCGATGACAACAGGTATAATGTACTTGTCTGTGCCAATTCGGATCTTTTCAATTGCATAGTAGAAAATTACATCTGTAGAAAAACGTGGTTTTTGATTCGTGGGACAGCGCACAATTTCCCATTGGACTTTTCTTCTGAGTTTAAGTTCATTTGCTGTCACTGCAATGTACTGATGGTTGATGATTAAGTTGTGCTGGTCCATGATGTATTCACTGGTCTGTGCTCAAGGGGTGTCTTTCTATCCAGACTTGCTGGAATTTATATTGTTATTGCAGGTGCAGCTGGTCCATTTGGACGGATGGGCCACGCCACTCCACCTTTTGCCACTTAGGAACAGTGTCTATCAGGCTGAACAAAGGTCAGCCTGACAGACACTGTTCACTTTCAGTTCAAGCAGCCAGGAGCCAGACATGCGCCTTTAGCATTGGCTCCTGGCGGCCTGAACTGAACTTTGCTGAGCTGAGAAAGTCACAGCTCCGGTAGGCGTGACGTTCTCAGGTCAGCAAAGGTTGCTGAGACTTTCCCTTCAGTGAAGAGGGGTAGCATCACTGATTGCCTCGCACCTGGGCGCTTCAGTTTTAAGCCCTGAAGTACCCAGGGTCGAGTGTCAATCAGTGACACTTCATCACAGAGTGGGGTGGGGTCAGTAGTCTCACTGACCCCATCCCACTCTTTGATGACGTTGGGACTGCTGCCTTCCCTCATTGGCTGACCGGAGGGAAGGCAGCAGTCCCAAGCCTTCTGAACTGCCGAGGAGCGCAGAGCTTGCTGAAGGTAAGTGTGATTTATTTTCTTTTTAAATTTTTTGGTGCGTGCATGTGTGCATGTAGGAATGTTTGGGAAAGAGTGTTGTGAATGAACGTGTTTGTGTGTGTGTGTGTGTGTGCGCGCACGTGTGAGTGCCTGGTTGTGTTATGTGTATGTCTGTGTGTGTGTGTGTATCCCGTCCGCCCCAAAACTTACCGGCCACAACAGTGTTATTGGTATCTTTTAGTACTCTTGAACATGCATTGTTGAACATGCATTGTTGCTTGATTTACATAGCCATAGTTTTTGACTAGTGTTTTGTGGAAGCATCGATCTTTTACCAACTGCATGATTTTGCAGCTTGATCAATGGGCAATCGATGTCTCTGTCACTTTCAGGGGGAGATTTACTGAGCTTTTGAGCCGTGTTTGCCTTGCAAAAGTGACGCAAAACGGAGTAAAATCTTTCTTTTCTAATTTACTTTCCAGCGCTAAACTTGTTTAGCGCTGGAAATAACGTAAAAGTAATGCGGAACAGCGCGCTGCTTCGCATTACTGTTCGCCATGGGGGCGTGCCAAGGGAGGTGCATGGGCGTTCCCATGCAGCCACCCAAGGTTTCTCATGGTAAACCCAATTTACTAAACACAGTAGATTGGGTTTAGCGTGAGAAAACTGTGCCCTTTTAAACTAGGCCCAAGGAAGGATAAATGCTTTCATTTCTCCTTCATTTTCTGACTCTGCACTGTGCAGCATGCATACAAAGTGGAAAAAGCTTTCCCTCGTGTCCTTCCTGTACAAAACCTATGCTGGACTCACACGCACACCCTATCGCTATGGCGCTAAGGTGTGTGGGTGGCGCATGGCAGCTGTAATCAGGGCTGGCACAAGGGAAAGGAGAGGAGAGAGCCATACCTTTGAAAATAAGGTGCTCTCCTGCTCCCTCCCTGTCACACAGCGCAGCGCAGCCTTGCGGGAGGCTGCGCTGCATGTATTTTTCATAAATCTCCCACTCAGGTTTAAGTCAATCGGTTAACCAGAAGAAATCGTTCCTAGGGGCTGCCACCAAGGAAGGTGCAGTATGAAAAGTTTTAGTACGTGGGACGAGCTCCCTTGAGAACAAAACCTATGAAAAACAACAACCAAGTTTGCAATTACCATGTAAACTCGAGCCTACTAAGTTGTATCATTTCTTTTTAAAAGGTGGTTAATTTTAAGACCATTTGTCAAACTAGCAACTGGGATTTCAAGGCAGCCTTTTGTGCTTCTAACCTTTGGGAACAATAATGAATATAATTATACTGCCATTAGAACGTTGTCAAAGAAACAATTTATACTTGGAAATGTATTTATTTAAACATCAACTAACCTGCCTGAAAATGTTTTTAAAAAGTACATCTAAATTGCAGCAAATTGTATGGTCTGTCCACCGGATAATTAATGTAATTGACGTATTTAGTATTTATGTTTGATATTTGTATACTAGTACTAATGGTGAAATCCTAAGAAAAAAATGTTGATTTACTGAAAAAAAGCATTACATGATGAAATGTCACCCTGTACAATTGATAACATTCGGTCTTTTTGTGAAATTCATTTATAAATAATGGCTTACAGATATTTTACAGGGAAAATAATTGTTTTGATTTTCTTAGCAATTATTTGTAAACGTATTCTACAAGTTTTCTTCAAACAAATGTCGTTATGTATTACATTACGAACGGGTTGCCAACTGAGAACAGGAAAAGTATATTTGTGTGACATTAGTACCTTACAAATTTAATTGAAATTAGCTGTTATATTCATACTACATGTGGCTGTTCGGAAATTGAACGTTAGTGCATACAATCAGAAAAATTACATTATACTGATCGTATAGTTACTGTAAGAATGTGTGCAATTATTATAGGCTGATGGGGCAAATATATAAGAGGTACATTTATAACAGCTAAACTAAACCTTGGCAACATTTAGAAACTTTTCAAATTTTTTCTAAAATAATCTAGAAAACAGAATTAGGTTCAGGCAAAATACTGGTTTACAAAATATTTGAGGGTCTATTTATGAGTGGTTTGCGTAGTGTTTGCACCACGCAACATAGTACTTGTGCATTGCAAACCTTAAGTTGAATTTAGGAAGGCCCACGAGGTCACTTTGCATGGCCCTATGTGGGTCCATAAATCTGTAGTAAGGAAATGCAGCGGCAATCTCTGCAGTGCCTTACTCTGCCCTGGGAAGGCGATCCCTGGGCTTTTAGTGGTGTGTTCCCACGCAACTTCGATGGCTTTTGACGCATTTCCAGATTTACCGTGACTGGAAAACCTGGGAATGCACCAATAAGACACTCCTTCTAAGGAGAGGCATAAGGGGGAAAAACATCTTTATTTTTCCTCATTACTTCCTCTTTCTATCTGTGCTGCACACATAGATTGAGGAATATGCCTTTCAGGATTGTTTTTGTGCAGCATTCCGTGTATGTACGCGCCGTACCCCCACCCCGTGTATATACGCGCTGGGGGTACGGCACGTACATACACGGGGTGGTGGTACGGCGCGTACATACACGGGGTGGGGGTACGGTCCTGGGGTTCGGGGCATACAGGTGCGGGGCTGGGAGACGGGCCTGGGGTGCGGCGCGTACAGGTGCGGGGCTGTGCTACGGTGTTGGGGTACGGTGCGGAGGGGGGTGCAGTGCTGACATACGGGGGTACGGTGCTGACATGTGCGGGGTGAGGGGGGGCTGTACGACTCATATCCGGGCACAAGTGTACCCGTGTACATGTGTGCTACAGCGTTCGCTCCGTACGGGGTCTTTTACATGCGGTTGTGTATTCGGACGGGCAGTACGGATCTTACTTGCGCGCTCGGACTTCTGTTTTACGATTTGCCCGTAAAAATGTCCGGCTCCCTATCGGACACTTTTCCCGACGCTATTCGGACATAAAAATGTATGGCTCCCTCTCGGACCATTTTCCCGACGCAATTCATATGTATTTTTCACGTACGAATCGTACTTCGCAGTTTGTACGGTACTTGTACGATTCGTACGTGAAAATATACGGCTACGAGTCGTACGCAAATTTTTTTACCCGGATCGGAATCGGCACCATAATGCTGGGAATGAATTACACACTAATAGTAAGAAATCACATTGCAGATGTTGTACTTCACATATTTTGTAGCAGAAATTTGAAAATGCACTGTAAAATAAAACCATGCAAATTGGAAGTACAAACACAACTACAAACATGCAACAAACACACAATTTCTCTGTTAGCTAAAGGGATTAACGTTTTCATTCAAGCACAATTGCTGCACCAATAGCTTAATAGATTGAACAGTATTGGTGATAGTAGGCTACCTAGTCTTGTACCTCTTTACATACTAAAACGAGGTGTAACGTTACTGTTAACTACCACCCTGACAACTTGACAGCTCTTTAGGGTCTGTAGTAGTACTAGTAGACTTGATTTTGTTTTCAAAAAAAGCACATGCAAATACACAATAAATTGTAAAATTATTTGAGGACACCAATATAGTTATATGTAGTCCTTAAAACTTACACTTGGAGAACATTGTACACATTTACATTTTTGTTTTTCAGGTTAAACAGTTTTGAAGAAGAAGCAGCTCTCACACATAAATTACCTCACCTACATATACCTAAAAAAAAACTATCCATAATAAAACCAATTTGAAATATTGCAAATAAAGTACATCATAATAAGTAAAGTGCAATTATGTGCATTCGATTCCCTAAATTTTTAAGCAGTTTCATAAAAGAACATCAGTCGAATTGATCATTCAGTTAAAATCTCTAAAAATGCTATACATTGTCTATGACATTGCAACTCATGACAAAGATACATTTAAACCTTAAAGTGCAGATAACTGTCAGGAAGTAACAATCTCATTCTCTAATGGGAGATAATACAGTCTTACATTTTAGCCACTGTGCATAGAGAGGGCAAAGATTAGCCATTCTGGGGTGTCACTTCTGAGAATCCTAATTGTAGACCTCAGATGTCTTGCAGATAGGATACGACAAATCGGAATCAACCCAGTTCTCATAAGAGCAGTATATCTAGGACAGAAGAGTAAAAAAATGCAATTCTGTTTCAAGGCTATCAAAGCAATTAGGAGAGATGTTATAGCCATTCCATCTACAGTAAAAACCATTACCCGCAAAATGCCAGTTCTGAATGGCAAATATAGAGATTTCGCTTGAGGGGGTTCAAATTGATTCAGAAATTCCTCACAGTACGGGTTGTCTTTGAAATCTAAAAACATTCCTGTTAGCTCCCGAAGAGTACTGCAGTTCAGCAAAGACTACTGATGTGATGCCAATATCTCTTCTTGAGACACAACAGGCTGTTTTTTCTGAATACAGGATGGATTAGGAGAAAGTTTGTTTATACTGAGTCTACGTAGTCATGTCTTAACATATTTGAGCCATGGCATGCCCACTATAGTGTTGACTGCAAACATTTCAAGACGGGTCTAGTGGCTTAGTAGACTAATGCGTCCACTGTAGGGGATTGCGTTTGACCTCAAGGTCACAGGTAGGTTGAAATATTGTGCGGGTCCACTCAGCCTTTCATCCTTCTGAGGTCGATAAAATGAATACCATTAATTTGGGTAGCAATAAACATTTGTTGTTCAGTGCCAAGATACCCTTGGGTGAGCATGTGCTTTACGAATGCACGTTATGTTACATGATTATCTCAAAGGAAGTGTGAGTTGTTAGACCAGACTCAGCTCCGGTCATCTAGGGGTCTAAATGCTGACACATGCGCTATGTTTTTGAACCCAAATACAGATGTATTGGGGTTAAGGATGAGCTCTAAGGTAGAAATCCCCAGATCTCTGTGCTATATAGCACGCCTCCGATCTCATGACTCGACAGATATCAATAACCAGAGCAACTTGCCTATAAGTGAAGGTTTTCAAGTTTTTGAACAAAGCAGAGCTTAGATGCTGAAGTGTGAGGTGGTTCTTGGAAATTTGTGAAATCCACAATAGTGTATTTGTGAACCTTACCCCAGATAATTGAATTGCTTTAGAAAACTGTCAACCAATTTATTATTGCCTCTAAATTACTCATGTGGGTTAAACGCTATATATTTGGTCTTATCAAAGTTTACCTCCAGACCAAGATCCTTACAAGTTGTCGAGAACAGATCCAGTAAATTGTGTTGCCCATTCGGAGTCTTGGATATAAGGGCTCACTGACAGAACATCAATGTCACAAACATCGATGTAAAAAATATCAATGAAAAAATATAGACTACAAAAATATTGACTCCTATAGTTAAACAGTTAAGTACAAAAATATTGACATTGATATGTACAAAATATTGATTTATATATATATTTATATCAAATAAAATAACATATATTAATTATATTAAACATTAAAATTAATGTTAACTAAATAAATTACATTTAATATACATTTAAAAAAAATATAACAAGCCAAATTAAAAACAGATAAACATACAAACATGTATATATATATTTACTTTACAACAATTAATAAACTATTATTTTTAAAAACTTTTAAATTATTTAAAATATGTATATATATAAAAGTTAAAATATAAGAAAAAAAACATTATATAATAATTTAAAACATTAAACTATTAAAACATATTTAAATTTACTTTTCCCAATACAGTGAGTGCCAAAGTAGAGAGAGTGTTGGATAGCAGAGAGGTAAAAATTATTATTCCCACTCCAATAACTACAACAGTAGGGAAAGTGTTGGATAGCGAAAGGGTAAAAACTCCTATTCCAACTCCAATGAGTGCAACAGTAGGATAAATGTTGGATAGCGGAGGGATTAAATTTACTATTGCAACTCCAGTCAGTGCAACTGTAGGGAAAGTGCTGGATAGCCGATGGGTAAGATTTACTATTCCCACTCCAGTGAGTCCAACAGTAGGGAAATTGTTGGATAGTGGACGGGTAAAAATTACTATTCCCACTCCAGTGAGTGCAACAGTAGCGAAAGTGTTGGATAGTGAAGGGGTCAAAATTACTATTCCCACTCCAATGAGTACAACAGTAGGGAAAGTGTTGGATAGCGGAGGGGTAAAAATTACTATTCCCACTCCAATGAGTACAATGGTAGGGAAAGTGTTGGACAGTGACGGTTAAAAAATACTATTCCCACTCCAGTGAATGCAACAGTAGGGAAAGTGTAGGATAGTGAAGGGGTAAAAATTACTATTCCCACTTCAGTGAATGCAACAGTAGGGTAAGTGTGGGATAGTGGAGGGATTACATTTAGGGGCCGATTCCGATCCGGGTCGGAAGGGCACCGAATGCGATCCGGACGGAAAAACTATGAGACGTACGCGTGTTTTCTGCCCAACTCGTACAGCTGTACGAGTGAGCAAGTACGATGCGAGCTACGTGAAATTCACCGACCGAGTCGTTTCTGGGTCCGAACCACCCCATACGTCTCGGCTGTAAGCTAACCGTGGCGGGCAATGGATGCGATTTACGACCGAGCCAGTACGATGTACGTGTCGGACAGCCGGTGCGAGCCAGAGTGTCCAGCTCACAAAACGGCCGGGAAGTTGCCTTTTGGGGGTTCGCGTCGGACCCCCTGTCACCCGCAGCCCTACGACTCGGACACACGGGGAGACCCAAGGGTCCCCCCAACACAGGTATGTATGGTGCAGATGGCACTGACATGTACCCACTGTAGGGGGCATCCTTGTGCGAGACGTACCCATTCAGTCAATGGGAGCCCATGTACGCGTCGCACGACCGGCTCCCATTGACTTCTCTGGGAGTCCGACCGAACCGAGTCCGGCAGCACACGGCCGCATTGTACTCGATCGGTCGGACTGCAGGACTCCGGCTCGGTCAGAAAACACTCCGGATCCGGCTCGGTCGGAATCGGCCCCAAACTATTCAAATTCCAGTGCAGTGAGTGCAACAGTAGGGAAAGTGTTGAATAGTGGGGGCCTAAACATTACTATTCCCACTCCAATAAGTACAATGGTAGGGAAAGTGTTGCATAGTGAAGGGGTAAAAATTAATATTCCTACTCCAGTGAATGCAACAGTAGGGAAAGTATTGAATAACAGAGGGGTAAAAGTTATTATCCCCACTCCAGTGAGGGCAACAGTAGGGGAATTGTTGGATAGCGGAGGGGTAACATTTACTATTCCCACACTAGAGAGTGCAACAGTAGGGAGAGTGTTGGATAGCGGAGGGGTAAAAATTACTATTCCCACTTCAATGAGTACAACAGTAGGGAAAGTGTTGGATAGTGAAGGAGTAAAAATTACTATTCCCACTCCAGTTAGTGCACAGTAGGGTAAGTGTTGGATAGCGGAGGGATTACATTTACTATTCCAACTCCAGTGAGTGCAACAGAAGGGGAAGTGTTGGATAGCAGAGGAGTTAAAACTACTATTCCCATTCCAATAAGTGCAACAGCGGGATATAGTGTAGGATAGCATAGGGATAAAATTACTATTCACACTGCAGTTAGTTAAAAAATAATAACCAAATAAATATTTTAAAATAAAAAAATAATATTGAAAAACTAATAAATAAATACATTTATAAATATGTTAGAAATTAAAATTGAGGGTGTATTAATATGAGCGTTTCTGTTAGTGGGCTATCATATCTGCCTATTATTTTTGAACTTTCACCTGTGGTCTTGGCCTCCTATTGGACTCAGAAGGAGGGTTTAGATGAAAAATTACTGGATAAAGATGGGATCATGATCAGTGGATTAAATATACCTCACAGTTTCCTGGTTGGATACCTTTATTATGTGGCGACCACAGGCAGTGTTATAAACGATTGAGATCGTTGCTGAGAACAATGGCGGTGTGAGTTCCTTCCTGCTCTGAGTCCGACACGAGGTCGAGTCTGCCCTGGTGGCACTGTCCTACCAGGGCAGGGAGAGCGTGCCGATGATGAAGCATGACATAATTATGTGGGTGAGTCTTCCTCTTCCATAAGAATGATCTTCTACTTCCCCGGCATTCATGCAGGAATTCTGCGAACATTCAAATTAGACATTTGTCTGCCTAGAGGTAGTAATAATGTAACACATATTTTACCTGTAGCTGCCACACTGGGTTGTGATATCTGAAGATACTAATGACCCAACAATGACCGAGTCCCTCTGGGATCTGACATTATGGCGAGAAACAAGACAGTAACATTAACAGTACCGCTGACATTAACTCATGTGGCCCTCTCCACACCAATAGTGGCTAACCTTACAACTCCCTCTCCAGTGAAAATAATATTGCAATGCCACACACTTATGACAGATTTCAGGTCCTGGCCTTCAGTACCTGATGGGTCCACCAATCTACTTCTGCCACAGCCAGGGCAGCCTGAATTGCATTCGTGCGCAGCTGCAGCCCCAGCATTAATCAGAGCCTGACTGTAACTGAAAGGGTAAAAGCGGTCCAGGACTTCACCAAAACCTGACCCCCAAACCCTGCCTCCCCACATCTGCTCCATCAGCTCTGGTGCTCATGCTTCCTCATTGCACAGCACAGAAGATGCCAAGGAGCCATGTTGCCATGAGGGAGAAAAGTGACCAGTAGTCTCCACTGCAGTAATCCACTACTGCAGCACACCCCATCAGCTCTGGATCCCTCCGGGGTGAGAGCTTTGAACAAATGGGTCATCAACAAATCAAGAGCTGCTGGGGAGCTTACATAACTTATATTGTCAGGTAAGCCTAGGAGCTCCTGGCCGGCATGTCAGCTGACTGCCATGTTCCTCAACCCCCCTCACCTAGGCAAAACTCTAAATTAATATCTGCGCTCTCTCTCTCCCTTGAATGTCATCCTTTTCCCATTTCCTTTTCCATTTTTTATCCAGTCATTGCAATATTCTATAATTGCCAATCTTCTCTGCTCTAGCTTTATTTTCATTTGCTTTTGTATTAAAAGAGCATCTCATTTACAATGCTTTACAGGATTATTTTCCTCATGCTTTGCTTGCTCATTTGCATAAGGTTTGTTTAGTGCTATGACAAAGGTGATCTGTACATACTGAAATATCATATAGCAATACATTAAAATAAATACAATCTATCAAGCCTAAATCAGGAGTGACAGAATCTTCCTAACTCACTGGGGAGGTAAAAGAGAAGTGGCTACATAACATCTAACCTGAGCTTTTCTCAGTAATACGTTCATTCAATTTTGCTGAATCACCACACACAGTAAAGACCAAACTGAAGCTGCTCATAATGAAGGAAGTGGGACTCATCAGCAGAAGCTCCAATCCAGGATGAATGATCTGACCATTTCATATACACCCCTCACTCAATTCCTCAAAAATCATAACCGCTAGACCCAGGCAAAACTTTGTAAAACTGAGGAAAATTGATCCTTCCACAATAGCTTTGAATGTTATGCCCATACTGCAACGGCTGCACAGCAGGTAGTCAATAGGCTCACAGCTCATTATCATGGATACATAAAATGGTTAATGGACATTTTTATCCCAAAAAAGATGTAATCAACTAAAATATCAGCCTGTTGATACTATGAACAAGTGTAGAAAGCTATCAGAGCATCTGAAAAAATGTCACCAAAACCCAACTCTATAGAACCATATCCACCCTGAAGGTAAAAGAAACAAATACAAAAAAGCAAATTTTCAATGCCAAATCTACCCTTAGAAAAACGTATAGATAGACCAACGAAAAATACACCAAAAAACAGTTGTACTCCAAAATTGTAAACCAGTCCACTTTTGTAAAATGAAAAGCGGTCACCAATATCTAAACACAAGAGGGCAGATTTACAAGAAATTGACGCATCTGTAGAGCTGCGTCACCTTCCCTTCGCCAACATGCCAAATCCTTGCGTCACCGTGCATGCGCAGTATTTACAATACGGTGCACCATGGCGCAAGGATTGATAGATGCGTCAGAAACTCTGACGCATCTGTTGACGGAAAACTCACGCATTGCTGGAGTTGTGTCGCAAGCACGACTCAACTCCAGCAATGCTCAGGGGCGCCCTATGCCTAACATGCTGCGTCACTCCTTACGCCTGCTTCAAGCAGGCGCAGGGTTTTGACGCAGAATGGACGTAAAAGTGACTCAGTGAAATCTTGTAGATTTCACTGCGTCACTTTTACGGGGCTTCCTATGACGGAACGCCCACCCTGCATACATTAAACCTGATGCAGGTTTAATGTGGCGCAGGGCTTCACAACGTGACGCATCTCCCTAGATGCGTCACGTTGTAAATGGGCCGCAACTTTTACGCCGCCGCTGCGTCACAAACGCAACAATGGTGCAAAAGTGATGCAAGGAGCTTGTAAATCTGCCCCAAGGTTGTGAAGAGGTTTTCAGAGAAGGTGTACAAGAAGGTGTACAAGATGGAACTCTGCCTCTTACATCGACTTCAATCACAGAAGAAAAAAAACGTACCCAACTAAAGCTAACAACATTTGTTTCTTCTTCAGAGAAATCCCCTAAAGGGAACAACTTAATACTTTTATCAGAAGTCAGCACTCCTCTGATTTTGCTGAGCCCCTCTCCCTCACATTTTCTCAAGGAAATTACATTGTCCATTATTATTACTTGATCAAACATGTCAATTCCCCTTTGCCCCAAGTTAACAGTGCGAGTTTGCATACAACTGTTCCAGATGAGATCTACAATTTCCCTTGGAAAACCACATGGCTCTGAATAAGAATCATACATTCACTACTCTAATTCTCTAATATTCCCTTCTTCTATAAAGCTCATGAGCAGCTACACTCAAGACAACATCCTGCTTGAAACGCTTCAATCAGGCTTGCATCACTGAGACAACAAGTTGATGATGCTCACTTCATCTAATAAAGATAACTCAACTTATCCACAGCAGAATGCTGCTGCTTAACCTCTCATACCACACACACATCTCATCCCATCTCAGAGAGCTCTACTGGCTCCCAATTCTAAAAGAAGCTAATTCAAATTCCTCATGCACACATACAAAGCCTGGGCCAGCATACCTGAATCGCCACATACACTTTCACCAGCCTGCCACACGCCTACGATCAGCCTCACCTTCACTCTCACTCTCACTCACCCACACCTTCACAAAAGCAGTTCTCCTACATAAACATGTAACAACCTCCCAGAATACATCAGAACCTTCTCCTTACTTCTGGAGTTTAGCAAGAAGCTGAAGACATGGCTTCTATTAATTGTATGGGGACCACACACCAACACACCTGCTCAAGCACCTGGATACCCTCAAGGGTGATTAGTGCACTGTGCAAATTGACATAACATAACAAATTGAGGACTGTTGCATCCTACCGCGATATTAGTACAAGTATTTTCTGGAAAGTAACTTGGTTTACCATTTCAAAGGCAGCTTACAGGTTCAAGCGGATAAGCTGAGTTATCTTTATTAGATGAAGAGAGCATCAACTGTTTGTCTCAGTGCTGCAAGCCTTATTGAAGCGTTTCAAGCAGGATGGTGTCTTGAGTGTAGCTGGGTATCCACACACTGCTCATGAGCTTTATAGAAGGAGGGAATATTAGAGAATTAGAATAGAGATAGCTTGATCCCCAGATTTCTGGCGTGATCAATGGGTGTTGGTCTTAACTCTGTTAACCAACAGGTGGCGTCCCACAGGGAGGTGCTGCATCCGAAGACCAGTACTTCCGTCTTGCCAGAGTAGTGCTTCAAGTAGTTGTATCTTATCCGCTCTGCTACCATGGTCATGCAATTGGTGACACTGGCTCTGTTGGTGGTTCTCTTGTCAGAGAGAGGATATGTTGGGTGTCATTGGCATAGGAGATGAGGGTGAGCCTTGGGATCAGATGATGTTGGTGAGCGAAGTCATGCAGACATTGAACAGGGTAGGACTGGGAGATGATCTCTGAGTGACTATGCAGATCAAGCTCTGGTCTCCGATGAGAAGGGTGGCAGTGTGGCTTTTTGGGTATCTCTCGTGAGGAAGGAGAATATTCAGTTGAGTGCAGGTCCTTGGGTGCTAAGCACATGGAGCTTCTGATAAGTGTGTTGTGCGAGACTGTGTCAAGCCTTCTGATGAGTGTGTTGTGCGAGACTGTGTAAAATGCAACTGAGGGGTCAAGCAGGTTGAGGGCCACTTTTTCTCCACTGTCCAGGATGGTCCAGATGTTGTCGGCTGCAACTAGTGCTATTTCGGTGCTTTGCTTTAAAAAAAATCCTCATTGTCAAATAAGGGGTGTTGTTTGAGGTGAGTTGTGAGTTGCTTATTGTGGCATTCTCTATCACTTTGTTCTCATCATATTTGATAATGGGATACTAATACATGAAAATGCCAAACTTCCTATCTGATCTTGTGGTGATGTAACAAGTGTGACTTCAAGGCTATGGTCTGTCTTCAAATCTCATTACTCTTTCCGTACTGCCTCTAGCCTCCAACTCTAAGTTGCTCTCATATTGCTTCACTGCAGATGACACATTGATACATTTGAACATCTCTGCTCCCATTAATGCTGAACTCATGTTCAAAATACTTTAGTCCTCAGGGGTTTTGTGCTTTGTTCTGAGTGTCTCGTACACAGCCTCTACAAATTGGAGAATAGGCCTTGTATTCAGAGCTCCTCTAAAACTCAAATGAGGCCAGTAGAGCTACATAGAGCCCTGTCTGAGGGGCTTGCTGCCCTGTTTGTTTAATTTGTTCTGTGTGTTACAAAAGTGAATCTCTGTACTCACACCGCCATTCACACATATAGCCTCAGAGCAAGCCATTGTCATTTTAGCTGGGCCTGCCTGCATTATTATTGAAAACATGCAGTTTGTGCTTAACTTGAAGCTGCTCTAAGGTCACTAATTTGCACAAGCTGGGAGACTGCTGGCACTTACAATACAAGTGCTCTCATCTTTAGGCTGTGTGAAAAGGAATAGGGCTTTGGAATACCTCTTCCTACACCTCAATTCCTCCCTGCTCACCCTCAGAGCCTAGTTGACAAATAAATCCTCAGTGGCCAAAGTTCCAGAGGTGCAGCAAGAAAAATACAGTGAATTGAGTTGACAACTCAAGCAGACAGTTTCAGATATATGCAAATTTGTCTTTGTTTTCAAGGTTTAAGGTGGTGTGGGGAGGAGACCTGTAAAAGGAAAAAGAGGCAGGGTATCAGATGGCTCTTAATTGAGGACTACTGTTCTTTACACTAGCACTGAATGACTGATCAGAAGATCTATATTAGAGCAGTTGCCAAGTTGTACTTTGAGTCAGCCCTAGCAATTCAGTTCATAGATCTTTGAGTGTTAAGATTTTAGATATCAGGTTAAAAATGAAACTACAAGTCCCAGATGCTTAAATGAAGGATTTTGTAGAGGCACTCAAATGTAAATATACAAGGCTTTGAATAGAGGGAGTGCTAAAGACACCCAAAGGGAAAAGAGTCTTCAGAAGCCTGAAGTTGGCAAGTGCTACAGAGGCTTGGTCTTTGATGCTTCATGACTCAAAAGTAAAGGAATGCTCTATATTCTGAAGTGGATTGAGTGGTACTGGCACAAACAGGGAGGCCTCCTGCCGGAGGAAATGCTACTGGAGCCGGTAAGAAGGGCTGTTGGGCCCTGAGAGAAAAATTGTACTAGAAAGTTGGTGGAGGAATCTGGAGGGAGAGGACCACAAGGCTGTAACTATAGAGTTCTGCAGGGGCCTAATATGAGAAAACACTCTACAAGCCTTAATAGAGTAAAGGTTGTAGCAAGCCTAAATAAATGGAGCAATGGTACAGCCTGATGAAAGGAAGCAATACAAAACACTGTAGAGAAGGAGGAAATATTGCAGGAACATTAATGACTGTGAGTCGCGATGCTAGCAGAGGCAAGAGTCTTGCAAGATGAAACGAAGAATGGTCCCATCAATTTTCATTTCAGCTCATACAGTTGGGGTATTTTAAGTCATTTCTTATGCTTGGGCTTCATACATTACATGAAGGGGGGGGCAATTTGTCTACTAGTGCAACATGATTAATTTTCCTTAAAGTATCACTCAAATTGTCACACATAAAATACGTAAATGCAAACCATAAACATAGAAATCTTACACATGAACAGACTGAAGACTTGAAAGCTATGTATGAGGCCAATACACAAAGGTTTTAGGGTTACTATAGGAGCATTCTTTTACATACTCTTACATGCTGTACCCAAATGGGACTTTAACATCAAACTCTCTATTATTAAAAGTGTAAAGAAGACACATTCATTTTTATTTCAACTACCTGTACATGAATATTCTCAGAATACCTAAATTGCATTTCATGTTAGATGTTGTTGGGACAATTCACAAAGGCATGTAAGAGTATATAAAAGGGTACTGCAGGAGTACTGCTTTCAGTTCTCCAAAATTCCTTTGTGAATAGGCTCCAGCATATTTGCATGCAGATATGTCACATACAAAAGTAGAAGCTTTGTGAGCAATGCTGATTTTTTCATTTTTTTTAAATGATCCACTTGTATGCATTTGTAAACACTTGAAAGTCTCCTTTGCGTCAGATATCCTACACCTCAAACACTGATTGCACATCATTGAGACATGGATGTCCAGCACCTACTTGAAGCTCCATTTAACCAAGACAGAATTCCAATTATTTTATAAGAGCAATAATCAAGATACTGTAAAACCCTGGCTTAATGACATCAGCTTTGATGGCTTTGAACCCCAACTTTCAATGAATGTCAAACCACATAAAGTCGCCCTGGGCTCCAACCTCAGCCTCAAGGAACACAGTGAAAAATCAATGATGGTCTGGTACCAGCTCTATCTTTAAAAAAGTCAAAATATTTCACTCAGAAAGTGACCTTATAACTGCTAATCAAGACCTTTTACTCTCACACCTGGATGATGGCAATGCCCTACTCCATGTTATCGCAGACTCCACATTGGCACCGTTTAGTGGCATCTTACCTGCAGCCCGTCTCATCCAAGGTCTGAAGAAATATGATATTTTCACCCCCATCCTAATGAAACTCCATTGGCTCCCCTTGCCAGCCCGCACTATCTTCAGAACCTGCTGTATCGTTAACAAAACTATCACGTCCAGCATTTTGTAGGTCTAGCAGACTAGTTCACCATCTCTGGTGGA
Organism: Triturus cristatus; assembly: GCF_964204655.1. NCBI lineage: Eukaryota > Metazoa > Chordata > Amphibia > Caudata > Salamandridae > Triturus > Triturus cristatus. The sequence continues at coordinate 336,217,205 of NC_140581.1, read as the reverse complement.
TCTCGCTGCACTCGCACCCAGGACACCATCAGGCTGCAGAATAAGAAGTGTATAAAAGGTAAAATAAGGCAGCAGTCCTTTTCCATCTATGCACAGAGAATCTAGAATAACATCCCTGTATCCATCTTGACTGCCCCAAACTGCTCTAATTTAGTAAAGTGTTCAAGACTCATCTCTTTAAAGAACACTACGTTAACAATGCAATAAAATGCATTATTCATCCACAACCCAGCTACCTCTCTCCTCACTCATTGACTTGATGCATGTCTTTGGCCATGTACAGCCCTCCACTCTATAGATCTAAAATATATATATCCATACATAAGGGATTACTTGTGAGATTCATGAAAATGGAATGCACTTGATGTGATCACCAACACAGTCATAACTTTGTATGTTTTTCCCAATTTATGGCCTGATTGAATGAATGAATTTCAATTCGTAGAGCACTAACAGCTCCTCCCCAAGGTGTATCCAGATGCTAACCAGCAGATGAGCATCGCAGTAACCAACCACTTATTGACTAGATTTAGACCCTAGTCCTAGGTTTTAAGACCCTAAAAGAGTTTTAGTGTTTTTTGGAAGCCGGAGTCCAGTCCTGCACCACTGTCACCAAATGCGAGACCCGAGGACTCCTAACTCAACGTTAGGCCAAGTAAGGACACTGTTTAAGATAGCCCTGCTCACCCCCTTAGTAGCTTGGCACGAGCAGCCAGGCCTATCTCCGAGTGTACAGTATGTGCAACCACACTCACAGCAACCCACTGGTTACACCACAAATGGACTCCACACGAGTTTGATAAAACGAGTATAAACTTTAAATAAAAAGATATCCGATTAGACCACACAACACAAAAGCCAACATATAATAAAGGGTAATATACGTTCCGGCTGGCTGGTAGGTTCAAATCCCAACCATCGCTTTCAAAATGCTATACTGGTCGCAATGATAGAATCACATACGTTGCAATGGACAAACAATAGTGAGCTGCGTAACGATACAATCCTGTGCTGGGCAAAGAAGAAATAATACAATGCGTAACAATACACCCCGGTAGTTTGCAATGGGAGAAATAATGGAATGCATACCGCTACAATCATGTACTGCGAAATGAAGGAATAATGTAATGCCTCACACCCCAATCACGTACTTTGCAATGAAGAAATAATGCAATGTGCATCGCTACAATCATGTACTTTGCAATTAAGGAATAATGCAATGCATAGCTACAATCATGTGCTTTGCAATATAGAAATAATGCAATGTGAGCCGCTACACTCCTGTACTTTGCAATGGAGAAATAATGCAATGCGTAGCACTACAATCATGTACTTCATTATGCAGAAATAATGTCAGACGTCATAAGACAGTCCGGCAGTTCGTCAGCAGCAAGATTGGCAATGTGTATTACGACAGTCAGCCTCTTCGATGACAGTTGGTCCCCACATGTATCAATGATGACATAAAGTACAGCTTCCCACTCTGGCCCCAGTACTGCCACTCCTTTGGTCAGTACGGGCCCCAATCTGAGCCAAACCAAAGGCTCACGTCGCCAGAATGACTGTGAGGCCGAGAAAGTGTCCCTCCGAGCCCGCACCCAGCCCAGGCAGTGATCCACGTTACCTGGGGTTGCGACCCCACTCTCCTCTCCTCCTTCAGTGACTTGGGCCTTCCGTGCACAACTTTCTCAATGGGCCTCAGAGGCTCGGTCTGGCAGCTCAGCTCCTCCGGGGCTGCCAGTCAGGGCCGCAACTGTTAAGAAAGTCTGAGGCGGCTGCAGGGCACACGTACCCCACAACTCTGAGATTACACATTCACCAGGCACTCCTTCCTGTGGTCTCAGTTGGTACCAAGACACGCACACCATGCTGCAGAGACTCACTTTCTTCCGGTGCACACGATGATCAGTCGATCACCTCCACTGTCCCAGGATGCACAAAAGCAGGCACACTGCTTCACTGAGACTTACTCCAACTCTGGTGCCCCGAAATCCAGGCGCTCTTCACCAATGCCTTCGGCCGTACCCCAGCATGCTCACCATGTCCGAGCCTCACTTCTCCTCCGGTGCACCCCGAATCGCACCCTGCGTGTTGAAAACTCACTCCACTTCCGATGCACACATTGACTAGGCACTGACTAGGCATTGACTAGGCACTCCTCACCACCTCCTGTGCACCACGACACACACCCTGCGCGTCCAAGACTCCCTTCACCTCCGATGCATACGCTGACCAGGTGCTCTTCAGCAGCGCCTGCGGTGCACCATGATATGCACCCTGCGCGTCCGCTTGTATTGGTCCTGGGCCATTTTCATTTTTAATGTTTTGTAATGTTTGTAATTTTGCCTATTGTATATTTTTAATGTATATGTACCACACATGTATTTATGTAAACTTTTTACAATTGCTACAGCCCTGACAAAGTTTCTGTGGCACTAGGTAACAAACGCGTTGGCTGTGTGCCGGTTTTAATCAAACAACTTTAAATAAAAAGAAGATCCTTTTTGGACTACAAGTGTGTTTCCTGTCTGACTCCTATGAGAGTGCACCTTCCTTTCTTGTGGACTTTCTTACCAAATTGGCATCATTCAATGGCGGATGCCGGGATTTGTTTGCACTCGTCTGTTGATACATGAAACTAGTGGAATTGAAGTGCTTGACCTTGGTCAGCTGTTGTGGGCTTTGTTGCTTTATGTAAATCTGGGGGGCTTGCAGCACTGGTTGTGCCACCCACAGAAGCAGCTTGTAAAGTGTGTTTCAGGCCTGCCATTGCAGAGCCTGTGTGCAGTCTGTGACTGCCATGTCGACTTGGCAAGTGCACCTACTTGCCAGTCCCTAAACCTTCCCTTTTCTAAATATCATACACCCATAAGGTAGACCCTTGGGCAGGGTGCATTGTATGTAAAAGGTAGGTCATGCCCTGATGTTTGTGGCATGACCTGATAGTGAATTACAGCCTATTTCGTTTTTCACTATTGCAAGACTACCTGTCCCCATAGACCAGAATGGGCAGCTTGATTATAACATCTTATAATCCTAACTGAGCCAGGGAACATCATAGAAATTCGAGTTTAGTATGCCTGAACTCAGAATGATAAAATACATCTTTTAGTGAAGTTGATTTTAACATTCTGTGTTTGAAAACACCACTTTTAGAAAGTAGGTATTTTCTTAAAAAGATTTACGATCAGACCACACAATACAAAAGCCAACATATAATAAGGGGTAATATTAGTTCTGGCTGGCTGGTAGGTTCAAATCTCAACCACCACTTTCAAAATGCTATGCTGGTCGCAATGCTAGAATCACACACGTTGCAATGGACAAACAATAGTGCGCTGTGTAACGATATAATCCTATGCTGGGTAAAGGAGAAATAATACAATGCGTAACGATACACCCCCGTACCTTGCAATGGGAGAAACAATGCAATGCGTACCGCTACAACCATGTATTGTGCAAAGAAGGAATAATGTCATGCGCCACACCCCAATCACGTACTTTACAATGAAGAAATAATGCAATGTGCACCGCTACAATCATGTACTTTGCCATTAAGGAATAATGCAATGCGTAGCTACACTCCTGTACTTTGCAATGGAGAAATAATGCAATGCGTAGAGCTACAATCGTGTACTTTGTTATGCAGAAATAATGTCAGGCGTCATAAGACAGTCCGGCAGTTCGTTAGCATTAATATTGGCAATGTGTATTATGACAGTCAGGCTCTTCGATAACAGTTCCCCCCCACACGCATCAACAATGACATAAAGTACAGCTTCTCAGTCTGGCCCCAGTACTGCCACTCCTTTTGTCAGTACGGTCCCCAAAGAGCTGAAGCAATGGCTCACATCGCCAGAAGGACTGAGAGTCTGAGAGATTGTCCCCCTGAGCACGCACCCCGCCCAGGCAGTGATCCACGCTACCTGGGGGAGCGACCCCACTCTCCTCTCCTCCCTCAGCGAACTGGGCCTTCCATGCAGAACTTTCTCAATGGGCCTCAGCGGCTCGGTCTGGCAGCTCAGCTCCTCCGGGGCTGCCGTTCGGGGCCACGACTGTTAGGAAGGTCTCAGGTGGCCACAGGGCACACGTACCCCATGCCTCTGAGATTACGTTACTCCAGGTCCAAGTTCACCACTGCACCCTCCGGGTCTCTTCTGGCATGAAGCCACACTCGCAACGCTGATGGGACTTCACGTCGACTCTGAGTGCACCTTCCCCAGGCATGCCTTCCTGCGGTCTCAGTTGGCACCAAGACACGCACACCGTGCTGCAGAGACTCACTTTCTTCCGGTGCACACGATGATCAGCCGATCACCTCCACAGTTCCAGGTTGCATCAAAGCACGCACACTGCTTCACTGCGACTTACTCCAACTCTGGTGCCCTGATATCCAGGCGCTCTTCACCAACGCCTTCGGCCACACCCGACACACTCACTGAGTCCTAGCTTCACTTTGCCTCCGGTGCACTCGATGACCAGGCGCTCTTCACCAGTGTCTCCGGTGCACCCCGACACACACCCTGCGTGTCCGAGACTCACTCCACATCCAATGCACAAGTTGACCAGGCACTCCTCACCAATGCCTCCTGAACACCACGGCACGCACCTTGCGCGTCTGTGATTCCCTTCACCTCCGATGCACTTACTGACCAGGCACTCTCCACCAGTGCCTGCGGTGCACTAGGACACGCATCCTGCGTGTCCGAGGCTCACTTCCCCTCCGATGCACACCCTGACAAGGAGCTCTTCACCAGCACCTGCGGTGCACCAGGAGACGCACCCTGTGCGTCCGAGTCTCACTTCACCTCCGATACATACCCTGACCAGGCGCTCTTCACCAACGCCTGCGGTGCACCACGACACGCACCCAGCGCATCCGAGACACACTTCACCTTTGATGCACACATTGACCATGCTCTCTTCACCAACGCCTTCTGTGCACCACGACAAGCACCCAGCGCATCTCACTTTTCCTCTGTGTGTCCAAGATCACTGGGCACACCTTCCGAGGGTCTCAAGCTGCAACAACACGCTTGAAACTTCCCGGAAACTTTTATGTTTCTGTGTTTCCAAACAGGGAGCCAGCTCACCTTGGGCCCTTGGGGTAACAAGACACAGCACAAAGCACAGTCTTCTTCTAGCAGGGGGATCCAGCCTACAAAGCACAGTCCCAACAGCCTCTTCCTTGGTTAAAACAGCCAACTGCAGACCAGCCCCAGATCACGAAGCAAGGGTCGGTCCTTCCCAGCAGTCTCTTCAGTAGTTCCTTCCTTAGTAGAGGTTCCTCTTGACCACGAAATGGGTCCAAGCCTTTTCAGTCTCATCCATAGCTATTCCAGCATTTAGGGGTCTCCCCTCACATAGTTATACCCCTAAAAGTCTTTTAAGTTTGTTGTGCTTAGGGGTCCCTGACCCCTGCCTAAATCAGTTCTGGGTTTCTCCCTCCCAGTATCACCTTTCTCCCTTTGATACTGGGAGTCTGGATCCTTAATCACTCAGCAGGAGACGGGTCAATTGTTTTATAGCAGCAACCCAGGCCTCTTCACCTCCCGGGGCTTCTCCTCCGCCTACTCTCCAGATGCAGGTCAGCCTGGTGCCATCTCGACCCCTCCCTGGGTCAAGAGCTCGCCCAGCTCCTCTCACCTCTCAGATCCAGACAGTCAATCCACATTCAGCAGAGACACACAGAAATGCTTAAAGCACAAAACTCAGCCACTTTCTAAAAGAGTGGTTACTGAACACACAGTGACAAAACTACTTTCATAGAAAGATGTGTTCTGACACTGTGAGTTCATACATACTAAACTTCACCTCTCCATTATAAACTTATGAGAAACTAGGCTAACAAACACAAGACCCAGTCTCCCCAATTCAGTCCTATGGGCAGGATGGCCTTTCAGCTGTAAAAAACGAAATGGAGTGTTTTCACTGCCAGGACCTAGCACACACCTCAGTATCTGTCCTGCCTTTTACTTATACTGCACCCTGACCGGGGGATACCCTGGACCTATCACAGGGGTGCCCACTGTGTACGCAAAATGGAAAGTAAGGCCTGACAAGTGGTTGCACTTGTCAGGTCAACATGCTAACTTAGCAAACTGCACGCAGGCCCCACACTGCAGGCCTGAGTTCCCTTCTCCGCGCACCTTTGTATTCCTAGCCCTAGCACACACAGTGCACATCACAAGGGACATTACTAGTAAGGCAAATATACCAATCATGGCCACCAATTACCATTACACTTTACACAGGGAACACTTGTACTTTGTCACTGATCAGCAGTGGCAAAGTACCCAAAGCATCTAAATTGGCAACTCTATGTCAGGAAAACGGTCTAGGGGGAAAGCAAAAGGTTTAGGGAACTTTAGCCAAAAAGGCCAAGTCTTACAGTGTTCAAATTTGTAAAGGCAGCAGTCAGCTCATTCCACTTCTTTGTCATGAGATGAGTGAAACCTCTCCTAGTTCGTTTTTATTTTTGGAACTATAAGCAGACCCTTGTCAGACAAACTAAAAGATCTCTAGGGAGTATATTCTTTCATTCTGGCCATAAGGTAAACAGGGCATTTTAATGTACAGCCGTGTGCATAATCATTAGAACTTTGTAGTGAATAATTTTATGAATAGGCAGACAATATACAATTTGTAGCTTGAGAGAGATAGAGTGGCTTGTGGGCATTTTGAGAACCAACCTAGCTGCTGCATTCTTAACTCTCTCAATTCTGTGAATGAAGCCAGTCAGAACTCCCAAACAGAGGTTAGTTAGTGTACTCTAGCCTGGAAGTTAACTGAGTGAGCACAATTGTTTTTGTTGTGTGTGTTGGGGGATATTTTAACATATTTTCAATGCTTTAAGGAGGGCAAAGCAAGTGTCCAAGACAGCTTGCATTTACAGTTTGAATGAAAGAACTTGTTCAAGTTTTAAGTTGAGATTTCTGGCCGAAGAGCTGAAGGAGTCCCTTACTCTTTGGGCTACCAGTTCTGTAGCTGTGGAGATGGTGAATTTATGAAGAACAATATTTCTGTTTTCTCTGTGTGCAGCTTCAGGTAGCTGCTATGTATCCACTTAGTGAATGCACTCAGTCAGAGCTGGAATCTGGCCATGATCGGCTTGTCTGTTTGTTGGAATGCTGGTATACACTGAGTGTCATCTGCAAATGGCACGATGGTAAAACCCCTTGTGCCTGTGGGGCAGTATATATATTGAATTGAGTAGAGCTCAAGGCCGTAACCTCAAGAACAACGTGTCTCACCTCCCTATAGGGAGAGGAGAACAGGGGAAGGATACCAACCTGTTGTCTACCAGGCATAAAAGATTTTAACCATTGTCTAGCTATGCCTAGAAACCCGACTTCCTCTAGTTGTCCAGAAGGATGGAATGGGACACAGTGTTGAAGGCCACTAACAGGTCCAAAAGGATTACCATGGCTTTCTGGCCCTGGTCTAGGGAGGACCGCATTTGTGCTGGAGCTAGGACAGAGACCTGATTGTGAACTGTAGAGTAGATATTGCAACAGTTGTCTGTTAATGTATTGTTTTTTGAGCGTGTGACTACCCAATGGGTATTCAGGCGCTAGACCAAGAAAATCTGCCAGTAGTAAATAAACTAAGAACCAAACTTAAATAAATAAAGACATTTCAAAGCTTTAAATAATTTTTCTAAGTTTGGTACAAGATGAAAAGCCAAAGGCAGCTTTTCCAGGCATGGGCAGTAACCACAGAAAATGCTTTGCCTTCTAGACTTACTTCATTAAACTTTGGAATGGTAATCAGACCCTCAGAACACAACCGTAGTAGACCGCAGGCGCAGTATCATATGAGCAAATCAGAGACATAAGAGCCCAGAGTTGCAGATAAAGAGCCTTGTGGGCCAAACACAGGGCTTTAAACCAACATGTCCTCTTAAGAGGTACCCAATGAAGCTGGCTGAGAAGGGTGGAACCACCATCATATCTTACCAAAGATCAGTCTAGCGGCTGTGTTCTGTATAAGATGTAGCCTCCTGCCCAATGTATAGGGCATTATAGTAGTCCAGTCTACCTAGGACCAAATTTTGCTCCAGCAATTGTCTTAAATACTAGGGAATAAGCTGAATAATCTTCCAGGATTGTCTCAAGAGTAGGACACAGGTTGACATCAATGTATTAATGTGCAAATCAAACCAGTACTTGTTGTCAAATAAAACTCCAAAGTTCGTAGGCGAAGTTCCAGGTGCAGGGCATCTTCCCAGAGAATGGGCCAACACTCATGGGACCAGAAGGAGGGGTTGCCAAAACTTTGCACTTCTGTCTCATCAAAATTGAGGCAGAGAGAGCTGATAATCTGATAATGCAGCCCCTGATTTGCTCCTGAATTAGCGAAATAATGCTTTTCATGCGGATGATAATATGAGTATCATCTACATACCTATAAAATTGAAATCCAAAGGAAGAAATAAAGTCTGCTGGTGAGGCACATATATATAAAAAATTGAAGGGCTGAGGGCAGATACCTGCGGTCCCCACAGGTAATGTTCTTAAAGACAGAACAACGAGGTGCCTTCTGCACCATCTGAGTTCTGTTCATCAAAAAGGATGCACACCATGCCAAAAGCTTGTACCTTATGCCAATGGTAGTAAGCCTTTTCAATAACATAGTATGTTAGACCAGGTGGAAAGCAGCCAACAGGTCAAAAAATATAAGAGCCGGAGAGTTCCCAGCATCTAGAGTCATCCTGAGGTCATTAGTAACAGCTGTTACCACAGTTTCTGTGTTAAGGCAAGATCAAAACTCAGACTGATGTTTATTATACACATCATTCTCTTAACAGTATGTGACTAATTGCTTATAAACTCAATTTTCCCAAATTTTGAATGAAAATGGAAGCAGAAATATAGGATGGTTACTGCAAACAATGCTGGAATTTAATGTTTCCTTCTTGGCATCACAAGAGCTGTTTTACAAAATGCTGGAACATCAGGAAGCAAAGAATGGTGCCATCTCTTTAAAGACTCTGATGTGGCAAGGGTCAAGAGGAGACCCGGATTTAGTAAACAGGATTTTAGATATTACCTCTTTGTGTTCATTTTAGATATTACTTCTTCGTGTGTGATAAGACAAAACTCAGAACACTACTTTTGTATGCTAGAGTTTGATTCTAAGTCTTCTATTATTGTCTCTGTTGATGTAAAAGTAGATAAGATGGATTCGATTTTAGACTGGAAAAAGTCAGACAAATCCGTGCAGAGTCTTTGAGTGGATGGGACTTTGGGTCGATGATGAGTTGCTATGACTAGGAAAGTATATACTGAAAAATCTTTCTTAGTGGAATTATTAGCCTAACTATTTTATTGTGATAATCGTTTTTCCTACGGGTTTTTAATAGTCTTTTATAAGCTTTAAGTTCTGCCCTATAAGCTTCCCTGCCAAGTAATCTTTTTCTCCAGAGATGCTTCAAGCATTTGCATTTTCTTTTAGTTTGTACTAGTTTTTGGGTGCACCTTGGAGCTGATGCAGTTTTACAATATACAGTTGTGTTTTTAAGTGACAGCACTACGTCAAAAGCTCCTTCAACCCAAGAGTTAAACTCTTCCAGAGACACATCCATATTAGTTTTGAGCTGGATATTAGGTTCTGGTTTTTGTGGACATTGCCTTAGTCTGGCATAATCAAGTTTAGATCAGAGCCGGTAGCATTTAGTAAGAGGACGTTCTCTAGGGGAAAAGGCGTCCTCTTTGCGGAAACCGTCTGTTCACTAGCTCCTCCTGCATTTTCGACAGACCCAACAATAAAGAGATTGGTCTAAATTTTTTGGGCTATGTCAGGTCCGCATTTGGCTTATTGAGGAAAGGGATAATCTGTTCCCTCTTCCAGCAAGCAGGAACCTGTCCTAGTTCCAGGTATGGATTGAATAGTGCATTAACTATTGGATTTAAAGTAGGTACTGCTAATGTTCAGATCCAGGGTGGAAGAGGGTCAATTGGTGAACCTGAGTTGCATGACAAAGTAGCCTGCACAGACTGAGATAAAAAGTATTTTCCAAAATCTATAAGACAAAGTCCCATATTGTCTTTGGTCTCCATAGGACCATTACCATTGTATTGAGGGTACAGATTATTGCCGAAAGCGCTATGAGTCTGAACCACTTTCTCATGGAAATAATTCGCCAGAGTGTTGCATTATGCTTGAGATGGAGGCACCTTTGTTGGCAAACAGTAGGGGAAAGAAAAGATGTCTCCATTTTAAAGTTTTCCCTGGGGCATTGCTTACCAATGCAATTTGTGCAGAGAAAGCCCACACATCCGCTTTCGAATGGACTTTTTAAAGCCCTTCAAAGCCTCCTTGTATATCTTTTTTTTCTCATAATCATAGTGTTTTCGCCAGCATGTCTCTAACTGTTTGCAGTAAGGATTAGCCACTCTTTGCTCAGGGGAGAACCAAAAACAGACGGCTTCAGCAATTTCGAGGTCGCGATTTTGTTTGAAGCAGTAAGAAGGGGAACAATCAGTGAAGAGACATCTTTCTACATAATATCTTACACGAAAAAATGTTTTGCAAATAATAAAAATTAAAAATGGTGTTTGTTGAAGCAGATATTTTTCCTTAGTGTACAAGTGAAGTTTTTATGAAATGAAGTCATTCTTCCTATCTTACGAATTCGGAAGAGGCAGGTACTTGTACATTTTTGCCAATCATGTCCATGGCCATGAATAAGCTATATATGTCTCCAAGGGGCTTATTTATAAGAGCACTGCATCACTTTTGTACCAGGCAAAGTGGTGATGCAGGGCTCATAATCATGAGGATTTATGAAGTCATGCAAAGCCACCCTGCGTCTCTTTACTCTGTGGAGTTCCATGGTTATTGCGGTGGGTTTTCCCACGCTGCACCCATGGAGTTTGATGCTGCCCCAAAGTTACAAAAACATGTCAACCTGGAGAAGCACCAAATCCATATGCCTCGAGTGGTGAGACGTAACTAGGAGAAACAACATAATTTCTCCACATTTTTCCTCTTTCCATATGTGCTGCAGCACACATCAAAAGAAGAAAACGGCTCGTAGGATTGTTTTTGTGCAGAAAGATGCCCCTTCCTGCACAAAACCTATCCTGCCTGCAACAGAAGCACCTTTGAATCATGGTGCATGGGTGCCTAAATTGGCGCTAGGCTACCAAAATCACACCTGCGCAGGCAGAAAGGACAGCAATACACCGTATTGCATAAATATGGTGAATTCCTGCCCTTTCACTTTGGCTTAGGGCAGGGCAGCTCGGAACCTTGCTGAGCAAACCTACGACAAATTGCCAAAAATGAAGCCCAAAGTTTCTAAAATGTTGAAAATGTCTCAAAAGGAGTGCAATGAAATGGCATACAGGCAATTCTTGGCAGGTAGTCTTGCAATCATTATAAACAAAAAAAAGTTGAGCGCCCCGTGCTTTATAAACCAGTGAGGCGTGCATGTGCTTTTTGCTTATACAGCAACTGATGAAAAGCAGATTACCAATATAAATCCCTACCTTACTTGAAGTCAGTGCCAACAGAAATGTAATCCATATCTTTTAACAGTTGCATTAGGTGTGCCTGCAACTTCCTTTAAAATTAAGTCCTCCAGCTACACGTGGAGTTTATCTGCAGACGATAGACATTTTATGATTTGTATTAGCTATATTGTCTAACATCACCAGCTATGCTGCAATAAACGTAGAATATAATGAGCGAACGCTACGTAAACATATAAGTAGAAGAAACTGAAAGTTACCCGATTAAAAACAAATATGTTACCATTTCAAGAACATGGAGATAATTCCATTAAAGAACATAGAGATAATTCCATATCTATTACAATAGCTATTTTCTAATCGTTGGTGCCTTTCTTTTTTCAGGTAGTGCTCAACATTGTAGTAATGGGACCAGGCAATAATGGCATCAGTATTTGTGGCCCAGATCCAGCATTTTCTGAGCCAACTTTCTTACAAATGGTCCTTCTATGGACCTTTTATTTTCTGCCTGAGAGGTGATGGGAGTTAACATTATATCAATCAATTAAATTAACCGTATAACCCATTTGGCTACACAAGTAAGGAGCAGGAATCAGTAATTAGGGCTAAGAAGGTTTATTACAATTTAAGAATGAAGTTAAGCTACACGACTCTTAACACCATGCTATAAAGATACAGAATAACAATGGGAAAGCCAATATCTGGAGCAATTGAGGCGGACCAATATTAGGCAAACAAGACTTTCAGTCACAGCAACACAAAAGATTAACAAAAGGATTTGAAGCTCAGAGAATGGTCTCAGGTTTTCTAGTCTATACATGAGTAAATCTAAATCACCTAAAATAAAGTCCAAGCCAAAAGGATGGTTCTGAAGTCTAAAGGATGTAAAAGTCAGGAAATTCCATAAAGTAAGATGAAACTAAGCTGGATAAGAAGTTGGAAGGTGTCAGCATTTGAGAAGCACGGTCAAGAGTTTTCTTGGGTGAAGATTAAGTGTTAGCCTAAGCCACACTCAGCAAAGCATCAAGGAAGGCATAATAGTCTAAACCTTTCAAAGACCAGGGAAACGTGCAGCAAGAGTCTGGAAAGGTTCTGAAGAGAATCTGAAGAAATCTGCTATCCAATGGTGAGAACACTAAGTTATAACACACAAGAGTCTTCTTGGGTAATACCCCTTTGCACGCATCATCAGGTGTCTATTGTCTTTCCCTACTTCTTACGTTGTAGACTGCAACCTTCGCAAAGTATCCCACACTGGACATGGAAGCGACATTGTCTTCTCACACACAAGCCAGGTTGTAACATTGCTGAAAAGGCCTTTCAGTTAACACTTTGCCTCTCCATGTTCTTTCATCAAGGTCTTCTTCTCAGGCTCTTTCTCTCTGTCACTAGTACAGTAATGTATCTATTCTTCAACGAACAATGCATGTGAATACCTGCAAGAAATATCATGTTAGAAGAAAATGATAAACAATATTTAATGCAGCACATTAATCAGACCTACCAAAGACAACGTATTAACTCAATGGTGCATATTTAAACACAAATGAATATGAATGGTCAATAAAATCCTAAATGTATGTGTGTCAGTATGTTTAAGAACTACATTTTAATGAAATATATGAAACATTAGGGCGCACATTACATAAACCTTTTGTCGTTTCTAGAGTATTCACATTAAACATATATGAAGATGGTTTCTAGTCAGTCATCTAAACAGTAAATGTTATTCAGTGAGTTAGGGCTTACATTATGAAAGTCGAATTTCATAGTTATAGTGAGTATATGTCTACAAAGTAAGGATGGCTTATTCATTTTTCATTGACTAAGGTTAAACACACAGTTTGAGTAAATTCTCTAGTCCTACAGTAAATGCACTCTAGTAATAATATCAAGTGCAACATTTATTTCAATATCATTAGGAAAAGTCATGTGCTAAATGCACATTCATGTCATGTATCTGTTATGAGGTTGTGACGTAATTTGTAATATGTAAGGGATGGGCAAATTTACGTTGCAGCAGCTCCAAACAGCGATGAACATCAAAGGCCTCAGGTAGGAATTAATATCAATAAAATCATGAAGTAATGAGAAATAAGGGCAGTAGCATTAATAATTTTCAATGGTCCTAGTACTTCTGGGTGAAGGGGTTGTTGTTATATCTGTTGGGAACACAATGTAAGATAGCGCGAGCTGTCACGAGCGTGGATCTTTATCTAAGCTCGTGGTTAGCTCGTGTCATGTGAAGAATGTGTAGTTTCAAAAAGGGTGGAAGGTTGGGCATGCGACTGGTGGAAGGGTGGTTGACATTCTTGACCTGTAACTTGCTGAGTATAGACGTGTTATTAAACTCACGCTCTATCTTCATTTACCGACTTCTGTCTTCCTTGTATGGATTATGCTTTTCTAACACTGGCGACGAGCGGGATACATTTACAATCGAACCAGCCTGGTTATTTTTTTTTTTTGTTCGTTTTCTTGGAAAAGCGGAAGAAATTCATTTTGTAACGTGACTTTTCGTGAGGATGTGAATTGCTGCGCAACGAGGAAAAAGAAACTTACGGCTATACTGGAGTGGTGGCATTAGTCCAGGAAGCTCGAGGATTACAGCCGAGTAAGGAATATTTCCGCAGTTGGAACCCTCAACGAGTTCATGTCTCGCAAGGCATCATACGTATGCTAATGCGCGTCAGACGCACGCTGACGTGCTGACGTGTGACGCGAAGGAGCAGGAGACACCATTTTGTTTCACGGTATCCTAGCAACAACTCGGATCAACGTGGAATTAACAATAAAAGTGCAAAGCGAAGCGTTGAAGAGGAGATTTATTGCGGTAACAGTTTCTTTCTCATTTTGAGTCTAATTCTAACCAAATAAATCGTTTAGGCTCATTTATTATTTTATTTTATATCTAACTATATGATATCAGTTTTTTTTTCATTGAACATTTCACCATGTCTGGCATTGTTCCTCCTCCTTCATTTTTATCCTATCCTGGTGATCCTCCTATGCCGTGGGAGATTTGGGAACCTGTTTTCATGGCATATGTAGAAGTTTTGGAGGGTGAAGAATGTGAACCAGAGAGGAAACTATCCCTTCTTAAGTATTGTTTGGGCGGAATTGCTTTGAAAGAATTTAAAACTCTACCTGCATTAGTCAATCCAGGAAATATTGATGTATATAGTTATGCCTCATCACAACTCAACCTGCGTTATGGGAAAAAGAAAAATATAGTGATGGAAAGGTATATATTTTACTCACGAAAACAACGCCCTGATGAACCTGTGGAAGATTTCGTATCAGCTCTCAGATCCTTAGCTGTTACATGTGATTTCGAGCACATATCTTATGAGCAAGTACTTAGAGACCAAATATTGATGAGAACAAATAATAAAAAGGTTCAAGAACGCCTGTGGACTACGTCTGACATGTCTTTGAACAATGCTATTGACATTGCAAAATCAATTGAACATTCAGAAAAGTTTGTGAAAGAAATTAGAGGAAATGAAAAAAGTGATGTTTTTAACGTAACTAAGGATACTGATAAGCAAAGAAAGTATGTTCCACAGAGAAATGATAATTCTTCTAAAACTGATAATAAATTTAGAAATACAAAATATGAGAAGAAAAACCAACATCAACTACTTTGCTATAGATGCGGAAGTGATGGACACTTAGCGGATTTCAAGAACTGTCCAGCCATCGGGAGAACGTGCTCAAAGTGCAATAAAAAGGGTCATTTTGGGAAATTCTGTAAATCAATACCTAAAAAAGTGAATTGTATTTATGATGAAAGTGATAACGTAGAGGATGACAATGAATATGAGGTCAACACCGTCATTAATGTGTGTGGTAGTGGAGAGTGCGCTAAATTTCCTTCATGTTTTATCTCTGTAGATGATGTTAAACTAGAATTCTTGGTTGATTCTTGTGCCTGGTACACCATTATTTCATTAAGTGTGTTTAATGAAAGTTGGTCTACGAAAACTTTGCTTCCACCGGATGTTTCCCCTGGTGGTTACACAGGACACAAAATTGACTTGATAGGTTTTTTTTGTGCCAATCTAGAATTCTCTGGTCGTCATACTTTTGGGAAAATATATGTGGCAAGGTCAGGATTATCACTGTTAGGGTGGCCTCACCAACATGAATTAGGAATCAAAATTGACCCTAGAGCTGTTCCTCCTGTCTATGTTGCTGAGCCCTGTGATATTTCCCACGATGACAATTTTCAAATTGTCAATAAATTAAAAGGGTTGTTTCCTGATGTCTTTAGTGGGAAATTAGGAATGTACAAAGGGTTTGAACATGTAATAAAACTACATGACAATGTTGTCCCTATCCGTCATAGAGTAAGGAATGTCCCACTCACTTACAGAAACAAATTGAAGGACATACTAAAAGAATTATGTCAAAATAATATTATTGAGCCCATTGAATCATCTCCGTGGGTTTCTCCCATTGTGATTTCCATTAAACCTTCAGGCGAACTTAGGTTGTGTGTGGACCTTCGCAGTGTGAATAATGCCATTTGGGTGGATGCCCATCCTTTACCCAATTTACATGAGATGGTTTCCACATTAGCGGGTGCACAGGTATTCTCGTGTATTGATTTGGCTAGTGCGTACCACCAAGTTGTTCTTGCTGAGGAGTCAAAAAACATCACTGCATTTATTACTCCTGAAGGATTGTACAGGTATTGTCGTATGCCTTTTGGTCTTGCTAGTGCTGCTTCAGTTTTCCAAAGACTCATGAAAGACACTTTGGAGGGACTGGAGGGCGCTATTGCATTTCAAGATGATATTGTTGTTTTTGGGAAAAACAATGAAGAACATGATTCGAATTTAGAAGGTGTTATTGCTGCTTTGTCAAAGAAGGGTCTCACTTTACGCCTTGATAAATGCAAGATCAAGAAAAAAGAGGTAGAATATTTAGGGCACAATATTAGTGGATTGGGGATCAAACCCAAACAAAATCACGTGGAAAGTATTGTAAATGCTCCCATACCTACCTCCAAGGAACAACTTGTGGCCTTTTTGGGTCTTATTGAATTTTACGCAAAATTCATACCGAATTTTGCTTCTAAAGTGGACCCCTTCAGAGGTTTATTGAAGAAAAATGCTAAATTTGTGTGGACCCCAGAGATGTCCAAAGCATTTGGAGTGTTGAAAGAGTTTATAGTGAATGCCCCGTGTCTTAAGCCGTTTGTTTGGGGAAAAAAGTGCATCATTATGGTAGACGCTAGTAGCACTGGGTTAGGTGGTGTTCTTTTACAGAGAGACAATGGGAGAGAGTGGATTGTAGCCTCTGCTTCAAGGGCTTTGAGAGATGCTAAAAAACACTATTCTGTCATTGAGAGAGAGTTGTTAGCCTGCGTTTGGGGATCTGAACACTTTAGAACGTTTTTGTGGGGTACAAAATTTGTCATTAAAACGGACCACAAACCTCTTGTTTTTTTAATGTCACCTGGTGGGGGGCGAACCATGTCCGCACGTCTGGCTAGACTAGCTTCCAGGTTACAGTCTTTTCAATTTCAGATTGAGTACGTTCAGGGCAAAGCCAATGTACATGCTGATTGTATGTCTAGGTTGATCTCTCCTACAGAATTTCCAGATAGCAGCAGAGATGAGGAATGCGAAGTGGCTTTCACCATGGGTGATGTTAATTCAGTGTTGGGTCAGCATTCTTTCTTACAAGAGGATGTTTGGTTCACCGAAATGGGAAAGGACATAGAGTTGCTTAATGTCAAGAAGTATTTATTGCAAGGTTGGCCAGAACAAAGGAAGTTATCTGGAGAGATGATGGGTTTCTTTAAGGTGCAGGATGAACTGGCTGTTGAAAATGGTTTAATTTTAAGAGGAGACAAATTTATTCCACCGTTCTCCCTTAGAAATACTATTCTTAAAATTGCTCATGAAGGGCATTTGGGAATATCTTTTACCAGGAGACGTGTCAAGGAATCATTTTGGTGGCCAGGCATTGATAATCATGTTGATCATTTTGTTCGTTCATGTGTTCAATGTGCGGATAGTGACAAATCTGCTGTTGCTCTACGCTCGGAACCTCACCCTGTTGAATTTCCAAATGGTCCTTGGCGTAAACTCGGTTTAGATATCATTGGTCCATTTAACATTTTACCCAAGAATGAATCGTTTGGAATTGTACTTATTGATTATTTTTCAAAATGGCCTGAGGTCAAGATGGTCAAGGAGGTTACTTCTAATAGTGTGATTGAGTTCTTAGATGAGATATTTTGTAGAGATGGAATTCCGAAAGAAATTGTAACTGATAATGGACCTCAGTTTGTTAGCAAAGAAATGAATGACTTCTTTGTTAAGTGTGGAATCATCCACAGGAGGATTTCTGTGTTCCATCCAGAGGCCAATGGCCAAGTTGAAAGATTTAACCGTGTTGTTAAAGAAGCTATTCAACTATCTGTTAAGGGTGGTTTAAATTGGCGTAATGCACTTCATTCTATGTTATTGGCATATAGAACTTCTCCAAATTCGGTTACCTTGGTTAGCCCTTTTGAACTTTTAGGGGGGCGAAAACCTAGCACTAAGTTAACTCCCTGGTGGATGAAAGAGAGTAGGAATGATTCAAATGATTTTTTTAGTGTGGATTATGAAGCTGTCCAACGGAGAGTTGAAGTGTACAAAAATAAAATGAAACATGATATGAAAAAGAAAATAGGCCCACCAACTAAACAGGTGATTAAAGTGGGAGATTGGATTCGCATAAAGAAAAAAGAAGGTGTTGGTAAAGGGTGTCCTGTATGGTCAAGTCCGAGAAAAGTGATCGAGACATTCAAGAATGCCATCAGAATTGATGGTGGTTCGGTGTGGAATCTAAACAGAGTTTCTTTGTTTAAAGGAGTTGTTAGTGGTCAAGAAGATTATAGCAGCAATGTTTTTCTTGATTTTGAGTGTGATGACAGCCGTGAGGAAGCGTTTGTTCCTACTTGTAGTTCTGGCAATTCTAGGGTGGTACGCTCACATCGTCTTCCTGAAAAGTACAAGGATTTTGTCATGGGATAATTTAGTAATTTTCTTCGGATATTATGTTTAAGTTCATGTGTTTTTTTTTGTTTTTTTTTGTTTTCTTTTAAGGGGGGAAGGTGTGTTGGGAACACAATGTAAGATAGCGCGAGCTGTCACGAGCGTGGATCTTTATCTAAGCTCGTGGTTAGCTCGTGTCATGTGAAGAATGTGTAGTTTCAAAAAGGGTGGAAGGTTGGGCATGCGACTGGTGGAAGGGTGGTTGACATTCTTGACCTGTAACTTGCTGAGTATAGACGTGTTATTAAACTCACGCTCTATCTTCATTTACCGACTTCTGTCTTCCTTGTATGGATTATGCTTTTCTAACAATATCCCCCTGCCGTGATGGGGTACTATTGTACTTTTTATCCTAAAAAAATGGCATGAGGATGAACGAGATCTGTGACATATGCCAGCTACCTTGGTTCCCAACTTGCAAAGGTGAATAGTTCATCATGGCCTCAGTCAGCTTTGGACCGCCTTCATTGTCATTTTTGTAAGGTGAAAGAGGCCTAAGACAGATAATACCTTCTCTACCCACAAACCACTGTAAGCTGTGGACGACTGTAGCAGCTGACTGCTTGGCTGGCATCCTATATGTAATTGCAAACAGGGTACTAATTCACCTTCAAGAAAATGAGGTTGAAGGATATGTGAGGCAGTTAATCTCAGCCTTGGCATCCTGTTTGTGATTAAAGGATGTGGGGATGTTGTGAGTTATTCTAGGAACTCTTAATATGGGAAAAGGAAGACATCTCTGCTTCCTTACCTTTCAGCAAGGCAGGAGTCATTGGGTTAAACAATTTGTCTTATCCTATGGAAAATTCTGGAATGGTGGCCACATTTTGTCAACATGAACATGATATCTCCCTTAGACTTCCATGAAACAGCAAGACTATGTCTAATAACTTCTTGATTAATATCCTTGAAATCTATTTGATATCTTTCTTAGCGGTTCTGGCCTTCTTAGGTCTTCATCATCCTGTCATGTCAGCTCTCTTGGATCTGCTTGTCAAAATATGTCACAAAAGGTTGCTGACTTATTAGAGGTATGGAAAAGCAATCCTGAACTATACTCAGAGCAGAGATAATGTCCATCTTTATTAAGAAATTCAATTGTGTACTTAAAGCACTTCTCAATAAACTCAGAGATATGAAGTGCAATATCAAATAATGGTGGATTAATGTTTATTATAAGAAATAACTGAGCAGACTAAAAAACAAATGGGCCTTGAGACATATCCAAAAGGCCCCTTGACAGGCTGTTGGATGATGTCTGAGTTTAAGATTGAGCCTAAATAGCAATGTATGCATTAGCCCATACAATCCAAAGTTGATAACGGCAGGGATTTACCACTGTCCTTATCCAAGGGCAAAACCCAGGTCTTCATGAGTTTCTTACAACAGTTGCATGTTTAGAACATGGTTCTAGCACTCACAGGGAGAAATGTATGGTCCAGCAGTAGCTGACACATCAGATGAGGACCTCTTTTTGGGGCTCATTTTCTGTAGAAGAATGTGTTGCATCCACATGTGATGTATGCAAGACAAGATCCTATTGACACTTGCATAGGGGTCTGTATGCAGTCTATATCTTGGAACTAGGGGAATTCAAAGTTGGTGCTTCATTTATATATGTTACACAATAATTATATTAATCTATGTGCACTGTATAACATTTTTAACAGTAGGCGTCAGTATATATTTCTGGTAATATATATTGATACTGGTATATTCAAAATGTAATAAATGTATTTACTCATGTTAACTGTACTTGCTTGGAAGACATACTTATTGAAGGATAGCCTAACTTGTAACTAGGCATGAATTTGATTTTATTAAATGCTTTGCCAGTGCCTTGTTTTTCTCTCCACTCCAGGTGTCTTATTGTAAGCCTCGTTAGCTAGAATCGGCTAATTGTTTACTGCCCTAGACTGATAGCTATCTGAAACGTCATAAAAAGTTGGTTTCTGACATGGAAACTGAGGCAGTGGGAGAGAGATCCTCTACCAAGCAGACAAGACTGATGTTACATCCAAGGACACGCAGATGTGTATTGAATTGTCCAGGGCTGAGAACAGTGTCAGCTCCTCTGTTAGGATGGAGAAGCGCCGTCCACCCGCTGCAAGCATAGCAAACATGAAATGGTAATAAAATTAATGTATTTACATTTTATTTTTCATGCTGGCAGCTGAGCCAGGTATGAGGGTGGGACCATTGCTGCTGATTGGCAGCAGGGAGGATTGGTGGCACTTCACTATAAAGTGTGCATGTTACTTGGGCCAGCCTGACATGCACAATTTAAACCTCTCAAACCCAAGCTTTGATAGACAACTGGGTTGAGGACAGGCATAGGCCACCAGTGCCTAAGGGAGTATCAAGCCAGCCTGCTCCAACCAACCCTGATGCCTCTCTCATGCTGATTAATATTATTGACAACATGAGAGCAGTTTCTGGATTGCTTAGGGGAGTTGACTCTGGGAGCCTGTGCTCGGAGCCACGGACTGCCGGGATGGATAGGAACATTAAGTACACTTTGTATTTTTTAATTTGAAAGTTAATTTTGTCTCACTGACAACCACTGTGAGAAACTTACACTGCATTTAGTCTTAACTCCATAGCTCCCAATCTTGTCCCATTATAAATAATGTTTAAAATTGACCATAATGAGAGCTTTGCATTGAGCCTAAGGCACCGCTGGTTCCTACTGGAGCCTATCAGTGGGTTAAAATATTCACTCCACTATTTTATTTTGTCAGCAGCTGGGAAACGGGGAGTTTGGTGGGAACTGATATGGAGAGTCTGCCGGACCTGCCATATATGTGTTCTTTAGTTTAGTTTGGAAAATCCTATCCTGAAAAGATCTCTTCTCAACTCTGCTGATTTCCCCTGACAGAATGTTGAGCTTCATGCTTGAGCACTCACACTTTTTCCCTCAAACCTTAGATCAGGGTCATATAATGCTGACACTTTCCTCATTGAATTTCACTTTTGATGCTTTATTTAGAGTAGAGAAGCCCATTTATGGCATCTGTGTATTTGATATTGTGTTTGCTCTATGTTGTCATATTTTGCAACTTTTTCCTTATAACATACAAATTTGGATTGCATGATCATATTAATATGTATGTTTGTGCAATATATTTGATACTATTTTTCTAATTGACAACTTTAATCTGAAGTAAATTGCTAATAAAACCTTTAACCCGTTCTATGCATCGGACACGCAGGTGCCACCCAACCCAAAAGTGCACATGTGCGTCAGATGACTCCCGCGCGTCTGACGCCATGGCACTGGAAATCCCTCTGGTGTGGGAAACAGAGGGATTTCCTTTCCCCCTACAACAGCCTTGGGAGCTGGGAAAGAGGTTACCCAGTTCCCGAGGCTGTTCTCCAGGTTTGTCTGAAATGACGATCGGCAGGCACTTTGCACTGACATTATTTCAGAGAAACCAAAACTAAAATGAGCCGATAGGCTCATTTCAGTTTCACTTTCTACGTGCTCAGAGGGTTATCTCAGCCTCCGAGCACAAAGAAAGACAGGAGAGGTATCATTGGAAAGGGGAGAATCTCTCCTTTCTAATGGGACCCCTCCCTAGTGGATCCCTGCTTGGGGAGCACCCTAGGAGGATGATCCCCAAGCAGAAATCCACCCACTGGACTCCGGGGAGAGGAAAGTGGCCCCTTGGGCAAGGGCCTTTGCTCCCCCCCCAAATTATTTCTGGCAAAATCAGTCTTTATGCCCCCATTGAGGGGCAGAGAGGGGCAATAGCCCCCAATCTGCCCCCAGGGGCAGAAAGGGCACTAGCCACCAGAGAATTTTTTTATAGCACATTTTGGGGTGGGGGCTGCCCGAGATGGGCATGCCAATGCCCCCACCTCACCTAATTCCACAGTCTTTCTGCCCCCCTGGGAGGCAGATGGGGCAATAGTCCCCGATCTGGCCTCTGGGGGGGCAGAAAGCACACTAGCCACAAGGGATTTTTTTTCAATGTATAGGGGTGGGGGCTGCCCAAATGGGCATGCCAATGCCCCTACTCCCCCAAAAAATCCACAGTCTTTCTTCCCTCCCAGGAGGGCAGAAAGCCCAATAGCCACCAGAGATTGTTTCCTTTTTATAGTTAGGAGTGGGGGCTGCCCAAAATGAGCATGCAAATGCCCCCACCCTCCCACAAAAATTACCAGATTCTTTCTGCCCCCCGAGAGGCAGATGACAGCAATAGTCCCTTATCTGCCCCCCAGTGCTCAGAAAGCCCACTAGGTACCAGGGATATGTTTATGGGCATGCCAGTGAGAAGCCCCATAGGTAAGGGTCGCTCCCTTTTTTTTAGGCACACATTTTGGCTGTTTCAGTGATATTTTTATTCTCATCTGCACCCAAGCGGGGGCAGAAAACCAGTTTAAACCAAGTCGAGTTTGTGTGTGTGTAAACTTCAGTTTGGTTGATGGGTCTTCGTGTACTGACCTTTGGCAGGAATTTTGCTGGTGGTGTGTGTGGGCCTGCACTTGGCCAATGGTGTGGGTGTACTTGCGCTTGATGACGGTGTGTGTAGATTGGTGCTTGCCTAGTGGTGTGCATGGAGTGGCACTGGACTGGCGGTGTACGTGGACTGGTGTATGGCTGGCTGTGTTCATGGATGGTGCTTGGCTGGAAGGGGCAGACTGGCCGTAGCGGGCACCAGGATTTTTCCCAGTGGGATGGAGGTGGTTTTCTGGCTGTGGGGGCCGGTTTTGTGACTGGGGGCTGTTTTTCCAGCAGTGCTTCAATATTGGCCCCCAGTAACAAAAGTGATTGGCTGGCGGAGTGTGGGGGTGGCACTTGGCTGGCGGTGTGCGTGGAGAGGGCTTGGCTGACCTTGTGCATGGATGGCATTTGGCTTGTGGTGTACATGGATGGAGCTTGGCTGGCAGTGTGCATGGATGCCACTTGCCTGGCAGTGTGTGTGGATGGCACTTGGCTGACAGTGTGCATGGATGGCGCTTGGCTAGTGGTGTGTGTGGATGGTGGTGTTGTTCATGTACTGACTCTTGGCTGGCAGTGTGGCTTGCAAAGATCCCCCAGCATTTTCTTACCCAGAATCCCCTGCAAACCTCAGATTTAACTTATAAAGTCACATTTTCCTCACATTTTTGTGCGAATAAGCTGTAGGATCACCTCAGGGGCACACATTTCCTACCACCCAGCATTCCCCATATTCTCCCGAGAAATATGATACCTCACTTTTGGGTGCCCAACAACCTGGTTTTTCAAGAGGGTCACCTGGGTTTTTGGTACCGGGCTTAGCGGCCATCTAAGAAAACCTATCAAACCCTGACATTTCTGAAAACTAGACACACAGGAGAGTCAAGGGAGGTGTGGCTTGCATGGAACTCCCAACATTTTCCAACCCAGAATCCCCTGAAAACCCTACATTTAGCTAAAGTAAAAATAAACTTTTCCTCACTTTTTTGTGTGGGAAAGTTGTAGGATCTCTGGTCCGCCACAAATTTCATACCACCCAGCGTTCCCCCAGGTCTCCCAACAAAAATGGTACCTAACTTGTGTGTGTGGGCCGAGTGCCCACGGCACGGAAGGGCCCACAACATATTGTGGAGACATCAAAATTACCTATCACAAAATGACCTGGTTTTGCAAGGGAGGCACCTGGGTTTTTGGCCCAGGAGTCCAAGGGGGGAGAAAAAAGGCAACCTGCGGAGGGATAGAATACTATTAAGATAATGTGGCGCTGCCAACCAATGGTTGCCTAATACTGGGTAAATGTGAGAATTTTGGCTTCACACGGTGTCCAGGAGATGTATCAAGGTTGAGTTAGGAGAAGGAGCTGGGTCATCCATGTGCACAACAAAAGTTTATGGTGAACTGAGTGCAGTGAAAGTTTTTCAGAAAGTGTGGGTTTGGTAGGTTTTCTAGATGGGCGGCCATCTAGAAAACCTACCAAACCCACACTTTCTGAAAACTCAACACCCGGGGGAGACCCTTGGTCCACCTAACAGTTCTTCTCTGCTATATCAAGCCCTATTACTCTATTTAGAAGTAATTACTCCATTTTCCCCTTGTGCAGTCCTTGCTACCGGACATCCTGCCTATGACGGCAGTTCCTTTTGCCAAGAATATTGAAATTCCCTCATAGGATTCGGGCAACACTTTTATTAAGTTGTGCCCTCTCTCTAGCTTCCCTTCCGCTCTTGATATTTCTTGATTGGAACATATCGGTGAGTCCTCCTTTCACTTTCACTGCACTCAGTTCACCATAAACTTTTGTTGTGCACATGGATGACCCAGCTCCTTCTCCTAACTCAACCTTGATACATCTCCTGGACACCGTGTGAAGCCAAAATTCTCACATTTACCCAGTATTAGGCAACCATTGGTTGGCAGCGCCACATTATCTTAATAGTATTCTATCCCTCCGCAGGTTGCCTTTTTTCTCCCCCCTTGGACTCCACCCTCTACCTCAGCACACCAAGACCAAGGTGCTACTCCACTCCCCCACTGGAATTAGCCTCCAGTATTCAAACAGTTACAATTCCCCCTGCCCTGTTTTTCCCCCATTCTGACCATGCCAGACTCTGACACCACCTTTACACTATTCTTTCCTTTTTTCCATGCAGCACTCATTAACTTGTAACCTGGTCCTGATGATGACCTGAACTGAATACAGGTTGAAAAGCCGTTGACCTCTCAGTGCAATTTTGGGAGCAACTTTTGTGCTTCATCAACATTACCTACTTTCTCTAACTCTTTGCCAATTAATTGGAACCACCAAAATGTTCTCTGTGTATATTGACATTTCTGTTCCCTTTGCGCCGTTTCTTTGCTGTTTTCACTTGTCAATTGCATCTTTCACCTTGTTTTTTCACAAGCACAAATGTGCACAAGTCCGTACAGGTTACACGTAAATTTATTGTAATAGAGTGCCGTCATTGTTTTCTCTCTACTTTGTTCAAATACAGACCACTCTTTGCATTTGGTGCTACAACCATTAATGCCTCCCTGTCTCCTCATTTTGCAATTAACATGCATGGCTTCCAAAATTGTCTTTAAATACTACCTGCTGAGACATTGTTGTTTGCTATTCACCTTATGAAAGGGCAGCATGACATAAGTCATATTGAAGTAAGCGAACGGCTGAAGTGGGCTAATTCACTGCTCTTTGATGCATGCTGGAGTGGGTGGAAGAAAAATGTGAATGGCGTAGCCACAGACTAATCAATGAAGTGTGGCTGAAAACCACTATAAGTAAGTATGTTATAGAGATGTTTTTAGTAAAAATACAAAATTGTGGCTAACACAGAACTAAAAAACCCAATTGGTCTGGCATTTGAAGAAAGAAGAAAGAAAGGGAGAAAGAAAGGGAGAAAGAGAGAAAGAAAGAAAGAAAGAAAGAAAGAAAGAATGAAAGAAAGAAAGAAAGAAAGAAAGAAAGAAAGAAAGAAAGAAAGAAAGAAAGAAAGAAAGAAAGAAAAAAGAAAAACGAGAATGTAAGAAAGAAGGAAGGAAAGAAAGAAAGACAAACAGGGTTGGCAAAATTAAGAGGTCACACTCTTTAGCTTGTATGCAGAGTTCTTTGAAATGAAATAGCAGCAGTTTGATAAACAAGGCCACCCTGGAAAAGATTTACAGCAGCATCTGCAGGAGATTGTAAAGATGATTTGCGCCCTGTACTCACATGAAAAGTATCCATCGATCTCATCAGGCGATAAATATAAAAACAAAAATAAAGTAATTATAAAGTAAAAGCAAAAATACTGGCACTAAAGAGAATTACCTTTTGTGTGAATGAGCCTGTTGTGAAGGAGCAAAATACAGTCACTCAAAGAGAAGTTAACCAGTGGCCTAAATAGACTAACTCGTTTTCCCATCCTGTATGCTTTGGTGAGTTAAAGAAAAATATGACTGATAGAGCAACAGACCAATTAGGCGGCTGAAAGGCCCTTAAGTTAAGTATTACACATACAATTTTAGTAAAATCAAACAGCCTTAGCTAACGCCAGATGTAAAAATAATGGGTATAGAGTTCTGTCAGCAGAACATAAATACCCTCTGTACCTCAAAAGAGGGTTTTACCAGTCAAGCACAGCACACTTTATACACAAAAATATATCTCAAAGGATCTTAATCGATCTTACAATTCATTCTGGAACTAGTTTATAGATTCAATAAATATGCATCGAAAAATGGATTCCTGCATATCAACAGGTATTACCTACACTTGTAATCCATAGCCCTTTACTACAATTAAACAGAGCATTCTCTTATCAGTCATTAATCATTAAAACAACCAAATAACTGTTCAAAGTATTCATTTAAAGTGTCAATAAAAACTAGTGTTATCAGTGTATTATTGACTGTGAGCTGTTAGAAACTTCGGGCCCGATTCACAGTGGCCATATGAGACAAAAGTCTAACCTTACAGCTCTTGGTATTCACAGAGGTCATTTACGAGTCGTATCTTTATGTCCGCAGTCGGTCAGGAATCTTTTTCTCAAGCCGTACACTCCGGCTCAAGCCATACTCTCTGGCTGGAAAAAGACCAGAAATATACAATGCAAAGATATACCACTTTACTTAAGGAGCCCAGATATCTGCATGAAGTAGGTTGTTAAAAAATCAGTTCTCAATCCTGAATAGTTTCAATATGTACCTACACCTCATTGTTTAAATTGATATAGTCGCAAGGATTTATAGTTTACAGAGGGGGTGGTTCTTTATTAGTAATGGGAAATAGATAGTGGGTACCCTTTGAGCAACTATTAAAAACAACTTCCACATTCCTCTTTCTAAAAAGTATGACCACGCGTGTTTACTGCATTTTCTCATTTTTCAGCACCATGATCATAGCCTCAACTTGCCATTGCTTTGTGCTTAATGAGAGAAAATCCTACTATACTACATATCCTCTAGAGGCATCCATTAATGAGCGGGTATTCCAACAAGAATCACTTCCGTTTTTACAAAGAAATGGTGTCCGAGGATAGAGTGATGTGTCACACCAACATCATGTAATTAAGAGATATTTTAAAAGATTTTTAAGCTAGAGCGTACCTTGTTATGTATAACCAGACTCATAGTATGCTTACAGCTCATCCACAAAGGCTCCATACATTTTCAC
The DNA here is from genome assembly GCF_964204655.1 of Triturus cristatus. Lineage (NCBI taxonomy): Eukaryota > Metazoa > Chordata > Amphibia > Caudata > Salamandridae > Triturus > Triturus cristatus. The sequence continues at coordinate 336,189,575 of NC_140581.1, read as the reverse complement.
ACAGATATCTGAAATTCACACCATCTCTTTATCTCTGTCAAATAAATGGTATTAAATTCATTAAATTGGTTCAAATGTCAATCCTGAATCCAACATAGCCTTAGTATAAACCTAAACCTCAATGGTGAAGAAGATCTATTCTTAATGATTTAAAGTATGTAAGTCAATCAAGAGTTATTATGAGGGGTAATGGGAAATGGACAATGAGGAATTATTATGAGAGGTAGTGGAAAATGGACTCTGAAAGGAAAATTCTTAAGCTTCCAACCAGAAATAACTTCCGAATACTTCATTAAGAATGGAACTGTTCACTATATAATGCTGGATATAAATATTCTATCTTTTTATAAAAACAAGGAAAATGGGTTCTTGCTTTTTTAAAAATAATGATTTTGTTCTCATTGCAAAAATGTCCATATGCTATTTAACATTGTATACATTTAAAATCATTTGCCTTGCATGATAGTTTTGGAATCAAAAGAATCGCATCCTCACTTTTAAAAAAAAATCCTGGTCATGACCTCAGAGGGATAAAGTGGGTTCTGACTCACAAACCCCTCCTGTTTTTTTACTTTTGAATCTTCTGGTTTTGGACACTGGGCTTTGAGCAAATCTCCATAATTGAGTGTCACTCACTGCAAGCTTCTTTCACTGTGGACTTGAGCTGTAGCCTTTGGTGTCTAGTTTTTAAAATAAGGACTGCAAATACAAATTTTGATTATGTAGCTCTAAGTACACATAAACAAGTGCGTGCATGTGTGTGCAAAAGTATGTGCACATGTGTGGAGGGTGAGAGACGAAGACCGTTGTGTGGCTCAGCCTGATATCTGCCTACAGGTAGACCTGTCATACATATATGGCTCCGAATAAATCGTTTGTCAGCTGCTTACGCCTTAAAATTGAATCGGGAACTCAAAAGGGAATCTCCCTTTCTTTTTTGGTTGAACTCTAGAGCCTGTAGGGGCATATTAACAAGCCAGGCGATAAAATTATCGCCGCTTTAGCGGCAGAAAACTGCCGCTAAAACGGCGATAATGGGCTTGATAATATGCTCTATGGAACTCCAATTGAAGCCCAGGTTAGATGTGAAGGACATCTAACATGGGCTTCAATTGGAATTCCATAGAGCATATTATCAAGCCCATTATAGCCGTTTTTTTCTGCCGCTAAAGGGGCGATAATTTTATCGCTTGGCTTGTTAATATGCCCCCTAGTGCTCAACCGTTTTTACGCTATGGTTCAGAGTAATTTTGGTACTTTAGATAATTTTGCTAATTTTACATTGTTCTTTTGAGGTGCTATTATTGAAAAATTAGACGCTTATGCCCATTCGCTTAATTATGAGTAATTTGGCAGAAGGTCCTACCGCAAAAGCACAGGAACAACAGCAAAGATAACGGGTGTGAGTGTCTGCTGCTGTTCTTGTTCTATTTGTTTAGCGCTATTTTAAAAATGCATTCCTTAGGTCCATTTATGATGCAAGAGTACAAGTGTGCTTAAAAATAGTACTAAATGCTAAGTTATGCTCCTCCCGTAATTTCTCTACATCAAATTAATTTTGCTGCAAGTTTGCCTAATTACGCTACAGCAAATTATGCAAGTGCTCCCATTTCTGGAAAAAAGGCCCTAAAATACAGGTTTTGATTGATACATCATAGAAAACCATTGATATGACTTTCCCTATATTTTCTTAACACCTGAATGCATATTGAGCATCTGTTTGGTTATATAAGCATTGGTGTATGTATTTTAAAACTGCACGACAAATTCCATAGAGTCACCCATATTAAGATTCCTATTTTCCACTGCCCAGCTGGTCCAAGATAACTACTCTGCTGGGTAGCCTGCACTTCGAAGTCTTCCACTGAACAATAGACACTTTGAAGGGATGAGCCTTCTCTTGAGAGAAGAAGGGGGTATCTCCATCAAGTAATTAAATGCCTCTCTCTGACATGCCTGAGCATGTTGTTCAGAGAGAAAGGGAAAGCAGACCGAACTCTAGAACCATCACCCAAGAGGCTCCTTTTGAAGTCTTGGAGGAAAGAAACCAATTCTGGCTTAGTGGGGTGGGCCTCAGATGAGAGCTCGTGACCATCTTAAAAACTCTCAGAATGCTGTTAATTGGGGATGACCAGCTTGTAAGCTAGTCCGAGGAAATGTCAGTCAGGGGTGGATGGGTAATATGGTATTTCTAAACTGGATAGGGACTTCCACATTTTAGAAAAATATCATCTCTATTTTTAAACACTTTCAAAGCGAAAGATACTTTGAGAATTGTAGAGACATTGACAAAGGATGCAGTGGAATAGCTCCTAGATGAACCCCTATCCTGGGTTGAGAGACACTCTGGGCTTGTACCTTCTGACTCTATTCCCTCTGCTAAACAGTACAAGATGGACTTTCTGGAAACACTGAAAGGAGGGATCCTTTTGGATTTCTGTGGACTGTTCCTAGCTGTGAGTGCCCAAGTAAAAAGTAACCCAAGAACATGCTGAAGACACATACAGCCTGCAAGAGTTAAAATGGTTTTTGGTGAGCAGTCAGTCTTGTGGGCTATGAGGTGCTGTTGTACAAAGACCCCAGATGAGGAGACTAACAAATGGTTAGAACAGAAGGGCAGTTCTAAGCCACACCGCTCCACTGCTGCAGAAAAGGAGGAAGCACAGTTCACAGAGGCTGAAAAACAGAATTGGCAATCACATCAGAAACAGCATCTAAAATGGAGAAGGCAAGAGGCCAAAAGTATCACTCCTGGTGTCTGGAGAGTTCTGCTAGGGGCAAGGAACAGCAAACTCCATTTGATTTATCTTGGGCCTGAGATATTTGATTTTTATCTAACTGCTCATGTGTAGCTACATTTTCCAACCAATCTGGTCTCCTGCAGCTTTTAGGGGCCATTGGGCCCAGAAACCTGCACCAAAAACAGTGGTTTTTCAAACCACCCCTCTGGATAGATCCTAGCCTGTTGCATTCATAATGGGGAGCAAACCAAAAGAGCTATCACTCTATCCTTCAATTCCCTTCACTGATATGTTAAGGCCTCCCTCTCCATTCCCTTCTGAGGATCACATGGGGCTGGTAGGAGTCTACAGCGCAAGGTGTGTTACAGTATAATGCAAGATTCAGTGTTGGACTCACCAGCACCAGTGTTCCTTTTACTAGTGTTGTGTGAGGTGTCCAGAGCATCTCTGGTACATGCCCTTGATGCACTGTTAGGGGTTTTCCTTTATTCTGCATTGTCGGCATCAGTGTCTCTGTAATCTCTGAGCTCAAGCATGTTTCAACTACCCCTCCGTGAGTTGGTCTCCTAGCGCATCATTCCACCCTTCAAAAAAATCGACCCATGTCTGCTCATCAACACACATTCAGTGCTGCATACAAATGCGAGATCAGCCCCCTGGTAGATCCTATGTCCAGTATCATGGTGAGCAGGTTCGACTCCATCGGTTCCCCCACTTCTAATGAAACCTACACTAGACCCTGATGACTCCGCCAACTACCTGGCCATCACTCACCTTCAATTTGTTGGCAAGATCATGAAAAAAAGGTCTATGATCAACTCCACGATCACCTCAGTGTTATCCATCTCATGCACAACTACCAGTCTGGCTTCAGATTATGCTGCACCACAAAGACCACTACATTACAAGTTGTAGATAATGCCCTCTTGACTACAGATGCAGATGACCCCTGCCTCCTAATATCGCTATACCTCCCAGCTGCCTTTTACACAGTTGACCATCTCACAAAGAATGTCCTTCACTGGTTCTCCATCTACCTTTCCAAACAACATCAGTTTGTTAACATGGCACCTACAGATCACAAAAGATCCCTATCACCTGTGAAGTCCCCGGGGCTTCCATACTGTCTCCTGTCATCTTCAACCTCTACAGGGAGTTTCTTGGTGCTCTACTTAAAGATAACACTACAGAGATTCACCAATATGTCGATGATACACCAGTCTACTTGAAATCGCCTCAAACACTACCTACACATCATCCAGAACTGGATGTCTAATGACTACCTGAAGCTCAATCCAAGTAAAAAAGAGTTCCTGTTATCTGGCGAGAACAGCAAGCAAGATGCATTACAAACTTGGCTCAATTACATGAACCTTGAAGGTTTTGGACCCCAAATTTCACCAAATGCAAAGTCACTTGACTTCACCCTGGACACCAAACTCACCCTCAAGGACCAAATTGCTGAAATAAAATGGCCAGCTCCATCTTCTAAAGAAAGCCAAACTGCTTCTCCCAGAATAAGACTTTAGAAATGCTGTACATGCCCTCATACTCCTACGTCTGGATGGTGGAAATGCCCTACTCCATGGCTTTCAGACTCCACACCAGCACCTTTTGGGACATCCTGAATGCTGTATCATGTCTTAACCAGGGCCTGAAGCGATATGATGACATCACACCTGTTCCAAATACGTTTTGTTCATTTAGGGGTATATTTAAAATAACGTGTGATAACTACCGCAAGAGTAGCGTACCGCAACTTTCAATATCGCAGCCCATCGCGGGGAAATAACCCCGTGACAACGTGGGATTCACAACAAGGCGGTAGCATGTGATAGTCTGCCGAAACCGCGGACAATGTCTGGGATAAAACCACCTCGATGGAGATAAAAACACAAACCACAACACCAAAAAACCTGCGATGGGCCAAAGCTCAATAAGGAAATCAGCGATAAGCAGTGCCAGGCCTGCAACACACACCTGGCAGGTGGGAAAAATCTCCATAAAAGCAGAAAAAACACCCACACACAAACTGACCTACACCCAATCACCATGGAGGCCGCCGGAGCAGGCGCAGAGGAAGAGCGCAACCCCACATGCACCCCGGACGACCAGCTTGGGACCACGGGGACAGGGAAGGGCAAGGACAAGAAGACGAGGAAGATGTTCAGTCCGCAGGCGATTAGCATCATAGTCACGGAGGTGATAGAACACCATCAACAACTCTTCGTCACCTCCAACGTGTCACTGGGCACCAAAACTGCGATATGGTGGGACATTATCCACAAGCACACAAGCGGACAATGGACGAGGTCAAGAGGCGATGGAATGACATCAAGCAGAAGACCAAGGAGAAACTCTCCATCAACCAGAAGGCAGCAATGTAGACTGGAGGTGGGGGCCAGGCGCCACAGCTGGAGCTGGATGACATGGAGAATCTGGTGTCGACAGTCATCAGCGTGGAGACTGTGGCCGGAGTCGGGGGACCAGACACTGCTCGACAGGATACAACACAACCGCAACAGGGTGAGTGACCACCAGGTACTGGGGGGACCGGTGGAGATGGCCACAATGGCACACATGCACAATCAAGCAGAGCACAGTGCACACCCACAATGACTCAGGGTTATCGCCCAGATCTACAGACTGTCACAATGTACAATGCCATGCTGTCTGAATGTCGACCTGTACCATGCGTTCACACACATGTGGACACATAGTAATATACCATCTCCCTTTCACATCGCAGGGGCACCGTCAACACCACCTGCAGAGCAGTCCCAGCCACTCTTCACGGATGACGAGGAGGACAACACCAGCATCGACACCCAAACCATCCAAGACAACATTGACCTCATCTGCCACTCACCTCCAGGCTCAGGGCAGCCCAGCTACATCGATGAGAACCCACCCACCACCCAAACCACCCAGCCGGAGGCACCCACAGGCCCAGCACCCTCCCAAGACCTCCAGGAACAACACATAGCCTTCAACGCTGTGCGCTGGAGTGCCAGATGGAGACGGCTGAGCATGTGCAGGTGGGCTTCGGCATCATGGCTGCCAAACTGGATGCCATCCTTGGGTGTCTATGTCCGCCCCATGGTCTCCAATGAACACCGACTGATATCGCTGGAGTCATGACGTGGAGAGTAGAACAGCTGTCTGCTCAGAGTGGCTCCAGCGATACCAGCCGTGAGCTGGCACACATAAGGAGGCTCATGGAGGACATGGTGCGGATGGAGGTGGAAAGGATGGCAGCCACCACTGCACATCATCGAAATGTAGCTGGAATCTATCATGCCCTACAGACCTCTACCATGGTATTGACGACACAAGACGTGGCGCCGATGAATGCTGCTGCCCCCACACCATCCTAAACCCCGCCCCTTGGTGAGTCAGTGCCTCCCAGGACAAGGACGTGGCTGGGACTGTGGTCAGAAAAAGAACGAGGCACTAGCATCCATTACCACCACCTGGCCTGTGTCTGCTTGGTCCTGCACATGGCCTCATGACCTTCCACTGATCCACGATACACTCCGCTGCACTCACCTTGGACAGCGACATGGGCTGCCACTTCTGGATTGGTGACCAATGACATGGCGACCCGGCTGCTGATTGTACCCTTCCCTTCAGCTGGACTTATCAGTGTGTAGTGTGCTGGGCATTGCCCTGAACCACTCCGGCTGCATAACTGCACTGGATGTGCAATAAACATCCATTGACGCACTGCTGTGTCATGTCCATCATCAGTCATGTATGCATGTGTGGATGAATGTAGGGACAGTGATTTCCCTGGCGTCAATGATGGTCATCCTGTGGGATGCCAGTCAGAGGGTGCTACATTGCATTTTGTGTACTGGGTCCTGTGGACACTACAACTGAGACACACACATCACTCACTTCCTTGTCTGGACGTGGACTGAACCACACCCAGAGCCATAGTGTCATTGTGGCAAGCCATGCGCTGGTCTGGCTTGCGGCAGGCCAGACCACTCTGCTTACGCTCTGAGGGGGGGCCCTCATTGCTCCCCGTCACAGGCGAACTCGCTTGTGGTGTGCAGGTAACTGGTCTAGTTGTCAGCATGTCACAGCCACTCCCTGAGGGCAGGTTTGCATGCACACCACACCCATCCAGCACAGGCGTCACAGGCCATGTGACTCCACCAACATAAGGGGCTGACTACGTCACATTCTCCTCTGCCTGTGGTGACTGGATGCCGGATGCCACGGTTCCCAATCATGAAGGGCACATAAGTCTTGTTGCGCACAGGGTTAGTGGCAACCCAGGCCTGCGTATGGCATGGGCCGACCACCACGTGCCGCTGACTGGGGTTGCACAGGGTTAATGGCAACCCAGGCCTGCATACGGCATGGGCCTACCACCATGTGGCGCTGACTGGGGATGCACAGGGTTAGTCGCACCGGGAGCATTGCGGCAAACACAGGCACCTTGCCACGGGACGGTGACTTTGGGTAAACTGAGTCAGTGGCACCTTAAGTTGCTGAGTGGGTGGGCACCCTGCGATGATGCCCAGTCCCGGGGGTCCGGGCAACTCAGGTTTCATGTGCCCTGCTGGACCGCAGTGTAGGCCACAGCCAGCCGGCAGCGCTGGCCTACCACCACGTGGCCTCGCTTCCAGATCACAGACTTAGTGGCACCCATTGGGCTGATAGGGTGTGCAAAAGACACACAATTGATGTACGTAATGCTGAACACATCAAAACTGAGCGGGTGTGCAGCCTGCAATGTTGCTGGGTGCACTGGTATGTCCTCAGCCATGGAGTATTCCAGACCCAGCAACACACGTGAGACCTGGTGGCCTGCGGAGCGTGGCTTCATGGTGTGGAGGGTGCCATGTCCGCGGGCCCCGGGTTTGTGGCTTGCAGCGGCACGTGGTGGGACATCCAGTCTACACGCCGGTGGCGGAAGGTGAGCAGTGAGGCCTGGGTGTGCATGGGTGGGCATGCTCTGTGGGCGGCGGGTGCCATTGTAATGCCACTGCCTGGGTGTGCATAGGCGTGCAGGCACTGTTGTCTGTGCGAATGTGTGTACTGTGCCAGTCATGTATCTGGACTCTGTTTCAGATGATGGCTCTGACTCAGATGTGTGACCTAATTGACTGCCCTACATGCAGGCAAGTGGTTGGAAACACACCGGTGGCAGCAGGTGAGCAGTGTGGCCTGGGTGCGCAAGGGCGGATCCCTCTCTTCTTCTCTCTCTCCCCCTCTCTTCTTTTCTCTCTCTCTCTCTCCCCCTCTCTTCTTCTCTCTCTCTCTCTCCCTCTCTTCTTCTCTCTCTCTCTCTCCCTCCCTCCTTCGCTCTCTCTCTCTCTGTCCTTTGATGTGCGCAGGACACACCTTCTCATCATGTTTTTTGTCTTGCAGACTCTGACCTACAGACTGTCCCGCGGGGAGCCGCCATGTGTCTTCATTTAATTTCAGTGTTTATTTTAATAAAGTTTTATTTGTTGCTTCGAAAGTGAATGTGTGATGCAGAATATTTTGCACATGTTTTTGTGTAGCTGATATGGCATGTCTTTGTGGGGCTGGTGCCAGGGAGGGGTGGTGTCAGTGGGTGTTGTGGGCCTCTTGTGTGTCCGGGCCGCATGATGTGCAGCTCCTTGGCATCTGTTGCCCTTCCGATGTGTCCTTGGGCTGGTCTCCCTTTTGTGGTGCTGACTGCCGTCCGACTTAACACCAGGTCAGAGCAGGTGTAGATTTCCTGCTGCTAACGCGCCTTATCACCGCTTTTGTGTTCTTATCGCCGATCTGTCTGGTCGTTGAGAATGTTTAGGAGTGGTGTGGTCACGGCTTTTGGCACGGGAATGCCCACTCTGCATCTTATTAGCGATAGTTGCGGGGATCCTCTGTGGCAATGTTTTTTGCGGCTGCTTTCGCGGGGAAACTGGTGCTGTGGGCTGTTAACACCAGCTTGTGAATGGGGGGGTAAATTTATCACGATTTTGGCTGCGATAAAGTGCCGTTAATTCGGCAATAGCTCCTTGTGAATATGGCCCTTAATACGCCAGAATTTTTATGCTTTTTGATTATCCGGTTTTGGACCTTCACTGTGGGTGTGTCTCACTTTCTGAGTCTCACTCCCATTAATTTCATGGTAAATTGGACTGCGCATGTTTACTGCAAGCGTCCTCCTTTTCAGATAAGGCTGTTGTGTCACAGCTAGGGTAAAGGGCACTGGCTGGTTCCATGTGAACATGTGTGCACATGCATTTGCATATGGGTACAGGCTGCATTTGATGGACTACAGTTGTGTGCCGCCTGGTAGCTGCACATAGGTAAATTGTATGTGGGGGTTTTAAACTGCAAATTTGACTTAACAAAACACACCCTTTGATGGCCTACATTTTACTGAGAAGAATGAATAAGTCATCTATATGTGGGCCTCACTGCCCATAAATGCTGGGTGCAGATTTTTAAAAGTACGGCATGTTGAACATGTCCTTACAGGGAAATATCCTGAATCACAATTTTTACTGTATATGGTGCACACTTAAAGGAGTGATACACCTTGCACTAATCCAGGTAACCCTTATGGTGATTTTAGTGGTCTTTGATAACCTTGAAGCTCTCAAAGGGGTAGCTGTGGAGAGCAGCCTTCAGGCTTAAATTGATGGAGTGTAAAGCAACTTGTTTTACCACATTTAATCAATAATGTATATTAGATGAGAAACAACCAGACAGTGTTTATGAAAAATTAGGATGTTTATTAACACAAAATAGTCACTGTTTCTTGGCATATCTCCTATCATATCTCCATAGCCAGAGACATCAATAATACTTATAAGAAAACGTAAAAGAAACAGGTACATAGCGCAAATATACACTGGTCTCCAGGGGGAGACCAAACCATATACTAAATAAGTGGAATTTGAACTGCAAAGGAGAATGGGACTTGGTTGTATGTGTAAGGAAGGATTCCCCTAGTTTCTTTTAGGTCCAAGAGGAGGGGAAGGAAAACATGTGAAAAAAACAACCTCTTCTCTGACATTTCTTAATTTTCAATAGTAGTTATTTGTACATTTAGTAATCCCCAGAACAACAATACATTTCAAGAAAAACTTACTCTTAAATCTTTTTATTATTTTATTTTTTACAACAAATCATTTGTATAATTTCTTTTAACATGTAGTTTATATACAATATAGATATTTCCATAAGGATGTTTCCACATTGGATTGAATAAACAACAATCTGTAAAATTAAAAAAGACACAAAAATAATTTTTTGGTTCAAGTTTTTAAATTTAGAAAAACAGTTTAGAAAAACATTTAGAAAGAGACCCCATGGGACATACCATCACACTATCATTCTCACCTATCACTCTACTCTTGCATACTATCAATCATACCACAAAAAGGTTTCCTTTTAAGATAAAAACCACATCTGGTGTGAGATCCTGCTTGAATTGTAATCCAAAAGTTGGTAGGGTTCTTGAAAAAATCATGAGAGATTTTAATCAAAGCATTAACAAATAGTTCTTCTATGGGTCTCCCAGATATGTGGTCACTGGTCGGTCTACGCACGTTTCGGAGACTATATGTAGATTTCATGTCTCCTTCTTCAGGACCAATATATTTTTAAGAATTTCTTTATCGTTTGTGCGGCGATAAGGAGGGGTTCTCTATGTATAATATAACGTAGAATACTCTCTAGTTCAAAGAGGACTGATCCGTTTTCCAACTTGCATCATGTGGACACATACTCTTTGGTTTTGGCTCCTATCTTGAGTTGGCCTGTACAAAGAATGATATGTACTGATCTGTTTGATATTTGATTATTCTTATTTTCTTATTTCTTTTACAAGAAATGCGACAGATAAGGGGCCACGCTTTCTAGAAGACTATCTTGATTCCATCTAGGTGGTTAAAGTACACAATTCCACAGAGAAAGTAAGGGATAAGCTTCTTCTTTTCTTTCGTAAGGTGTCTCGGTTTAGGCACTTTCAATGCTCAAAAATTCATTCTTCTGGGACAGCGAGTCCCTCCACACAATGGCCTCAGCAGCACAAAGATCCGGGCAACAGCGCCTTCACTCCACTCTACTTGTGGGACTTGGACCAAAGGACTTAGAAAAGCTTGGTGAACCAGGCACCACCATAGGTAGGTACCCAGAAACCCCAAGGAAGCTGTGTGCAGAATGTATCCACAGCCGTGTGTCTAACAGTAGTCAATGGAGAAGTAACGGTTGCAGTTTTTAAGAAAAAGGACCCTGCCCACAAGACCTTGAAAAAACCCTCTGGAGGATGGAAGGTTGGGTGCATAGGGGTGAAGTGGCGGCAGAACCACCTGTAGACGTCAATGGGCGAAGTCCAGTGGAATCCAAGGGTGGATTCTTGAAGACATGAACCTGCAAGCAGAGGGGACAGAGTCGATACCACCCAGAGGTGATCGGGCAACACTGAGGCACAACGCCCACCTTTGTCTGGAAGTTCAAAAGAGTTCACAAGGACCTTGTCGCTGCAGCTGTGGGGTCCCGGCTATGCAACACCAGGAGCCGAACACGAGCGGCCCCACATTAGATGTGTCCATGTGGTCGGTGTCAGTCTGGAGCACAAACAAGCCTTGGTAGCAGCAACTCGAATGGAAGACGAAAAGATACAATTGTTGGGATCAGCAAGGTCCAAGGGATTTACCATATGCAGGAGAGTCAGAGCAGTCAGAGCAGTCCCCTAGCAAGCAGGGGAGGCCACTAAAGCAGAAGAAGACTCTCGAGAGGACCCACAGGCTGAATGCACAGGGGTCACAAATGGACCTCAGGCAGCTCACCAAAAATGGAGGCCCACAATGCAGGAGATGTAGGGAAGACACTGTTCTTTGAGGGATGAGATGCCGGTGGCTGGAGCTTCCTGTAGCCGAGATTTCTGGAGTACAGAACCTACAAGCCTTTGCAACGACAAGTCAACTTCAGGGGTTCTGTCCCAGCGGCTCTGACGAGGGGTACTGTCCTCCACATTGCAGGGAAGACAGGTCAGGCCTCTGGAGAACCACAAACCCAAAACCTATGTTGCTGAGCCTCAGGGGTCCATAGGACGACAGGGTCAGCAGACAGGTCAGCTTGGATGTGGTGCCTGCCTGTAGATGCAGGGGAGTGGCTCCTTCACTCAAATGGAGATTACTTTTGATTTCCTTGAAGCCCACAAGTTCCTGGAGATCCTGAGCGAAGCACAGACACAGACGAGGCAGGTTACTTGCAGCGAGACCAGGAGCAGCAGGAGTCTTCCTTGATGCAGTCTCAGTTCCAGACGAAGTCCCAGTGTCCAGATGGTTGAAGAGTATCTAGGTTTCAGAGATGAGTCTTGTTGCACAACGAATCTGAGGACCCACCCACGGGGAGCCCTTAAATACCCAAGGAAAGGGTTAGAACATCTCAAGAAACACTCTCAGAAGAGGAGCTGGACAGAGGGGATGATACTTCCCTGTCCTTTGTCCAGTTGTGCGCCAGAGTGGGAGCCAAGGGTCCCTGAACTGGCTCAAACCGGTTTATGCAAGGAGGGCTGCCCTTAAATAGAGTCTGGTGTCACGGGAAAGTGCCCTCACCCCAGCCCAATAAACTAACTCCTGTCTGGGAGGTGGCCTCATCTCCCTGTGACAGGAAACCTAATGTTCCACCTTCCCCTGCTCGAGCTCAGGTCAGCAGCAGGAGAGCAGAACAGTGTCTGTGGTCAACAGCAGCACTAGCATGCTGTCAGACCCTGAAAGGCTGTATTCGGGGATACAGGGCGTATGTTCAACATGTTTGATACCAAACATGATCAGGTTCGGCGCAACCATTATATAGTTAGAAATCTCGAAATGACGTGCATCAATCCCATACAGACACCGGATCTCGCCGGTGCATACTGCAACTGGGTCCTCGGAGCCCAAGTTAAAGACCGCCAACGCCAGATTGAAACGGCGTGGTCTTAATTAACTCCGGACTCCTGATTCAATTGCCCATACGCTGCTCTTTAACCTTGGGCTCCGGGAGTCGCTGAAGGATTTTCGCCGCCGCCGCACCATCGTCTTCCTGAGCGGCCGCAGTGTGGGAAAGGACCACAAGACCCACGAGCCCTTGCGGCAGGAAGCCGCCACCGCCAGCACTGATTTCGCGCCAGGAGGCGTGTAAATATCGAGGGCGTACTCGGCAGAGCGGGGGCTTTGCCTAGCGGAACCACAGCCTGTCAGGACCTAACCCTGCTGCTATCTTTTGTCACAGCCTTGGGCTCCGGGAGTCGCTGAAGGATTTTCCCCACCGCCGCACCATCGTCTTCCTGAGCGGCCGCAGTGTGGCAAAGGACCACAAGACCTACGAGCCCTTGCGGCAGGAAGCCGCCACCGCCAGCACTGATTTCGCGCCAGGAGGCGTGTAAATATCGAGGGCGTTTCCCGCGACGCTGGGCGCGCGCGGGTGGCGCCGGGTTAAGCCCGGGACAAGGGCGGGACCGTCTGTGGCCGTCCGGGGCCAACGGAGGCCGGGCCGGGCAATCCCCCTAATTTCCCAGTAATATGGATTTTGTCATAAGGTAATGTGCCAATAACTGTTGTTGGAAACTACCGGCATTTTGTTATACCCTGTGATTATAGCTTTGTTGCCCAAAGCTGAGGGGATCTATGCCTTCGGTATAGTCTGCAGTTACCTCTGTTCCTTGCTCTGGGTGTTTTATTGTTTAGGAAGTTTGGTTGATTCCAAACGCGCTTTCTACGCAGTATCGTCATCAACTTACAGTTTATATAAGGGTATAGCATCATTCACTATTTTAGTTGTATGGAATCATTTCATAGTAAGTGCTATTTTAATTGATTGTTTTTTTTGTCATTGTAATTATTGTAAAGGTTTTTTATCTCAAGGCAACATGTCCAAGTCTATCGGGACCCCTCGGCCTATTGTTTCTACACTTGATAATTATCTGGTTAAAGTTGTAGATAAGATTAATAAGGACCGTAGATTATCTCTGGGTCTGACTAGTAATTGTGAATCTGAACCTTTGAGCCAACTAGTCTCTGTTTAGGTTCACTCTTCTGATGATAGTCAAGTATTAAATTGTATAGACTCTCCTGTGAGGGCAGATGTATGTGTAATCGACCCAATTCCGGTACCTTTATGTGATACTAACCCCCTTAAGGTTCCCGAAACTAGTAGGTCTTCTAATGTTATTGCTGGATCAACCCCCGTGGCTCCTAAAACGCATAGAGTCTTAAGATCAGGGACACATTTTCATAGAGCGGCACCGCCTAAAAAAGGGGGCCGCAAAAGTAAAAAGAATACTGTCTCTGTCCCTAACGCGGGTTCACCCGAACATACTCATTCAAACAATGTTGTTACATCTACCCACATGATATTAGACCCAGATCAGCTCGAGCTGTTAATTGGTATGATTGACAGTAAGTTAGACAAAATTATCACACCCCTTTTAGTTAAACTTGAGGCTGTATCAAGGGAAGTGAATAGGCTGAGCGAATTGGTGCAATCCGGATCAAATTGTAAAGATAGTCCTTACCCGCCTGCTGCGGTGAATGGAACTACGGGATTGACTGGTAAAAGGGTGCAAACCTCCAACGATATATCTAGAAATGGCCAGATATGTACAGGCACCATTATTCCTACACAGTCTACGATTAGAACCAATCACGCTATTGAACGGCAGGGTTCTGTAGGTAATTTAACACGATCCCCTTCCCGGGATACACCCAGCGTAGTTTCAGCCAAGCCTTCTTGTCCTAATAACACTCCCATAAATGCAGCTACATATGGAATGGGGAATACAGCCAGCAGCTCTGGTAGGGGGAGGTTCAATAACCATGGCCTCCCCCAACCAAATCTGCCACCTGAGTGTGCACATTATGTGGCAGTTCTTACTAACGTTCCACCTATCAGAGAGGATGGGCCTTATCGCTCAGTAGAATCTTATGATTCACTCAAAAATGAAACCATGGCCTGGCTTAACCGTGAATGTGGTTTTCCCGTGGCTTTAGCGGATCAGATTCTGACTACTACCAGAACTAATTGGATTGAAATATCTCCTAAAAATATACCTGGTGACTGTAATATTATTAACTTTAGTGACCCTCATCTTGTTACCACAGCTCTGATTCGTGCCTCGTCCCGCCCTAGCAATGATCAGGGCATCTCACTCCGCCCTCTGGGTTATTTTTATAGTCATCATATGGAGAACCCCTCAGGGCATCAGGGAAGAGGGAGATTGAGGGGAGAAGAAATGTTCAGTATGATAAACAACCCCCAGGTTGACACTGCCAACCGATTTCAATGCCTGAGTGGGTTGGATCAAAACGATTGACAGGAGTTGGATGCTGTTTTAAAGCTAATAAAAGATCCCATACCGGTAGATAAGATGGGTGCCCTCGTTATCCGCACGGAACCTCCAACGGAGGTGGGTATCGCCCCTCCGGAATCCCCGGGGAATCATATTTTGTTAGATACAGGCCTAATTGTATGTTCGTCAGGGTTAGAGGAGGAAAATCCTATTCCATACATAGACTATAAGACCTCGGGTAAGGAGAATGATATAGTAGGTTATTCTGTGTTAGACAAAGAAACTTTTAACACCGTTACCTCCCAACAAGTTAATAATAATTGTACCAAATTAGGAACAGGCAGCCATGGTTTATCCAGTTGTTATATTGCAAGTTGGAATATTGCTGGAATTAGATCAAAAGCAGATAGTCTGGGGTGGTTGGAATTTTTAGATCTTTTTTATATAATCTGCCTACAAGAAACATGGTGCACTGATTTCAAAGGCTATAGTGGTTTTAATTCATACCAGTTACCCGCTATTGGGTCAGCATCGGGAAGAGCTAAGGGGGGCCTTCTTGTCCTGCTTTCAGTTAAAGCTCCTCTGATGGTTATTAAATATGTTACAGTTGGGGCTTACTCCCAAATTTTATGGCTGAATATAAAAGGAGGTAGGAACATTCTTTTAATTAATTTTTATAACAATGTTTTTACTGATTCTAGGGATCAGCCGGTTAAAGATCTTTCAAAGGCACTGGAAGACTTTATTAAGGACACTAATGAAGTCTTTGACTTGTTTTTGGCAGGGGATTTTAATTTTACTACCTGTCCCCTCTCAGAGGTAAATGTCTGTGGGTTTGGGGACGGTCACGAGGATGGGTTTCCTCATTTTTTACATAATTACTATGGAGATGCTTTAAATAACTTTCTTGCATCATATAATATGTATATCATGGCTAACGAGAAAAATGCCAAAGGGGAGACTTGTCCTACCTTTACAGGCCGGGGTATGAACTCAGTAATAGATTTTATCTGCATTTCCCCGGGTCTGGAGGCTTGGACTACAGCCCCAAAAGTAATAGATATCCAACTTAGTGACCATAATTGCCTGGTAGTAAAGGCCATGCTGTGGAATAATGTTGATACCCACAATTCGGGCCACACTGCTAATAGTATTGAGGCCGAGCGCCCCAATGGTACAAGATTAAGATGGAAGGGGGAAAAGGCTGATATCACGTCCGATTTTATTATATCCAGTTGCCTGGTAGATATTGTCGCGATCCTAGAAGATAAAATAGGCACTTCTTGCTCTATTGAGCATTTTATTAGTATCAATGCGGCCTTTAATTCAAAACTTACAAGTACCAGTAAATTGAAGGAGGACCGACCGAGAGGTTGGTTTAATTCAAACTGCACTCTGGCTTTGAGGGAGTTGAAATCTGCTCTATCTGCTAAACCTAGAAATAAGGGTCTGGTTACAGATGTTAGTGTTAGATATAAAGAGACCCTTAAATGCAGGAAAATAGAATTACGTCAGGAGGCTTGGGACAATTTGACTAAGGCAGCTGAATTGAATAACAGTCCCCTGTTCTGGAAAACTGTCAATTCCCCATTTCTTAAAGATGACAAAATACCGGAACTAACCTCCAACGTTATGCAGTCAGAATGGGTCTCGCATTTTTCTAAAATCTTCCAGTAAGATGGTGCGTCTAATGTTATAGAGAATAGTTGGCTACATATTTCCCTAAATTTTACGGTACAAGAGGTTTTGGCTAGTATAAGGGATAGTAAAGGGGGAAAAGCACAAGGACCCGATGGGGAACCAATTGATGTATATAAATTGGTCCCAGAAATATGGGGGCCCTTGCTTACAAATATTTTTAACGCTGCAGTTAGTAACGAAATGCCCCCGACCTGGGAAGAATCTATTCTAGTCCCAATTTTTAAGAAGGGTAACCGTGGGGAAGCTAAGAATTATCGACCAATTTCCCTGCTGGATTCCTCGGTAAAAGTTATGAGCCGAGTGCTCCTGGTGAGATTGGAGGAATGGGCGGAGGAAAATGGTATTTTAGCTGAGAGTCAGTTTGGTTTCAGGAAGGGTCGTGGTACCATCGAGCAGTGTCTAAATTTAGAACTGCTCGTTGGTAAATATACTTTGGCCAAGACCGGCACTATCTACCTCTGCTTTGCGGACTTAAGTAGTGCTTTTGATTTGGTAGACCACGGCATCCTCTGGGCAAAGTTGTTAGAAATGGGGGCCCCGGAGGGTATCATTTTCTTCCTAGCACGCTTATACACCAAACTGAGAGCTTGCGTCCGTTATGGTCCGCAAGGTGAATGTACCCCCTTGTTTAGGATTGGGCGTGGAATACGCCAGGGATGCGTCCTAGCACCACTGCTTTTTATACTTTTTATCAATGAGATAGATTCTTTTCTTAAATCCCTGGCAGTCGATGCCCCCAAAATTAATAATGAATATATCCCTGTGCTACTTTATGCGGACGATGCGGTTTTAATTTCACGTACACCGTAAGGTCTTCAAACATTGCTGGATGGTTTTATGCAGTTTATTAAAAGCAGAAAGTTAGTATTAAACAAATCCAAAACTTTTGTCATGGAATACGGCCGTAGGCTTGGAAAGAAACAGCCAGCCTTTTTTATAGAGGGGCAAAAGATTCAAGCTGTTGACAACTTTTCGTATCTGGGGGTTACCTTTTCAAATAATAACACCTGGGCCAATGAACATAAGAATGTAAGGTCTAAAATGGCCAGGAGCACTTATGGAATTTTTACTATGGCAAGCAAATTGGGAGATAGGCGGGTAAATGATATGTTGAAAATGTTTCAATCCCGCTGTGTTTCTATTGCCTTGTATGGAGCCGGTATATGGGGCTATGCTCCGGCAGGACCTTTACAAGTTGAGGAGAACAAATTTTTGAAGAAACTCTTGTGCCTGCCAAGCTCTGTCTCTAATGCCTTAGTGCATAATGAACTGGGTATTTATAACCTCTCCGATTTGATCGCCCTCAGACCCTTGACCCTGTGGCACTCCATTTGGACCAAAGAAGAGACGTCTTTGTGTAGAGCTATCATTTCCGATTGCTTTGCTTTGGACTATTACACAAGGATCCCATGGTTGAAGTACGTTGTCGATAATTTTGGGGAGATCTTTAATATCAATATTGTCGCAGACCACCATGGGGCCGATGCGTTGTCCAAATTCGATCTTAAGCAGTGCCTCTTACACCAAATCTCCATTAAGAGACACCGGGTTAGCTCTAATCTTTCAACTTATGTCTTTTATCATGATTTAAATGAAGTTATGGGTCTTCAACCTTATTTGTCTCAAGTAACCTGGAAGGCACATTGGTTTGTGTTGATCAGACTTAGAATGGGAGTAGTCCACAACCTTGTTGCCTTCCCTACATTGAACATACATCCAGTCGGTCCATGTCCCTGTGACAATTGTACCCCGCAAAGCACTTTGCACGTTCTTCTGTTTTGTCAATTGTATAAATACCTCCGGATAACTTACCTGAAACCCTTGTTTGTAAAATATGGGGTGAGATCATTACGTGATTGTATGTGTTTACTTTTTAATTTGCATCATCCAGATGTGTGTTTTTATACAGCTACTTTTCTTCTTAAATCCATTAATGCTAGGAAAAGTATGCTTTTTTAATCATTTTACACTGATGTTTTTTCCTGCCTCTGAATTGTTGTCTTTTTAATGTGTGCTTTTATGAACTCGTTTTGTGTTCGAATAAAGCCTAATGAATTGAATTGACTGATGTCCACTATATATCTTACAATGACTGACCACACTTACAAAGCCTGGAGAATCAACTGCAGGGTTTGTAGGGGTGTCCTGCACACGCAGGGGCACCCTCACACTTATAACCAAACACCTTGCCCTCAGGACTAAAGGGCCTTCCATAGGGGTGGCTTATAGGTTTTAAGTGCAGTGACTTCAGATAAAAGAAAACGTATATATGTTGTGAGAGGTGCAAGCACCATCTCACACAGGCTGCAATAGCAGGCCTATAGTCAGAGTTTAAGTGGACTCCCATGGGTGGCACAATACATGTTCAGCCCATGGGAGACCCCTAGTGTACCTATGCCCTGGGTACCTTAGTTCCATATACTAGGGACTTATGAGGGTACACTAGTAGCCAATTGTGGAGGTACCAAAGTACTTACCAAAGCCATTTTTGGAGAGAGAGCACAGATGTTGGGGTCCTGGTCAGCAGTATTCAAGCAAACTATAGTCAAAACATACTCACACCAGCAAAAAGTAGGGGTAACCATAAAAAGAAAGATCCTATACTTACCTACATGTCTGAAAAGATTTCTAAGACAGGATATCCTTGTCAAGAAAAGCTGGGGCCTACAGAATGGTCAGTGTTCTAGCACAGCTTATCCATGAGCAAGACGGTAAAATAAAGAAAAGATTATGTAGAATAAATTGACACAACCACACTAAACAAAATGTCAGTTTATCAAAAATGAAGATTTTGGCTGGTAAAGTCAAGCCACATGAGAAGATCCACATGCTCTATTATGCCTAAATGTATCCATCACAAAAGATTTTGATCAGGGGAAGTTTCACCTGGTGCATTTTCGAGTTCAATCTGACTCCAGGAGAAAGCTTTGCTATAGTTCTCAAACAGATACAGTCACGGGAAAAATTACTTGAGGCCTCAAAGCAAAAAGTGCTCATTAGACCATCTAAAGCAAGTGAAGCTGATCAGAAAGAGCTAAAACTTGGGTGGGTCCAGTGATAATGAAGATCAGATATTCATGTCAGTTCTTAGATCACAGGAAACTCATTACCAAAGAAGAAGTGAGAGTACCATGAAATAAATAAAAAAAATGACAACCTGTGCCTACAGAAGCAGAAGTAAACAGCACACACATACTTAATGGATAGAAATATAAACAATGAAGTGTGAGATTCTCCAGTAACGAAGTAAGAGTCAAATCGTTTAGAAAAGGAGAAAGTCAAATGTGAAAAAATGATTGGAAAATTATCAATAGTAACATTTAAATGAGGTTGACAAAAGGGGCAAAGTATGGTTTCATTAATTAAATGAACTATATGATATGATTTTTTGCATACTAATTAACGTTTTCACTAGGGACCTTAGTCTCACTCTCAAGACAGAAAATCAATTATAGTTCTTTTCATAATCTCCACTTGGCACTATCTCTTTCTCTTATTTATTTAAGAGACACAGTAGCACTACTTTACCATTGTCAGAAAGGTTTTGAGAAGCTATCATTAAAGTAGTACCCAGAAATAATACAAAAATATATTCCAAAATACAAATACATTATACAAAATGCAATCATAAAACCACATATCAACTTATTCATTATTGAACTCATGCATACATCAGATATAAAAATGTCGTCCTATGAAGTTTCAATGTAAAAATGCAGTATTAATTGTTGTTAACTCTTAATGTAGATTTTGAAAATACTAAAATCTTTAACAAAGTAAAATACCCTTGTATCGCCTCTCGTCTAACAATATTTACAAAAGTGTCAATGTGCATTTCTGAGACATTATTGAACTATCCCCATATTACCTTATTTGCTTACAGATTTAAAAATGATATAAAGAAATTCTTCAGTCTGTAACAAACATTTACCGATGGACGATTCATCATAAGTAAAGTCTCTTCACATGTTACACAGGCATGTTTTATTCATATCAGGGCAATATATTTATCACATTCCCCAAACCTGGACAGAAAAATAGGACATGGACTGGGGGCCTATTACTCCTACTTTCTTTCTATAGATTATTGAATCTATTTTTCTATGATTTCTACTTGATATGTTGTGAATGAGAATTATTTTCTAAAAAATATCTGTCCAGAAGTGTGATTATTCCCTTTATTATGTGCCACGCAATGCTGTATCACTTCTTCTCCAGGCATCCGACCCTCCTTTGCTCGATATCATATTGCTACCTAAAGTTATCTCTATTAGATTCACCATTCCCTGCAGTCTCTGTACACTGTCTCTGTATTCAAAGCATTCACATCCTTGCATCCACCTGTTGCTACTCAGCAGCTACTGTTGTAGGTATTTGCCTGTCCACACTTCAGTGCCACTGCTGCTAGCCAGGGAGGTCTTTGTTTACAGCATCTATGTATACCCAGCACTCATTCCCCAATGTAATTGCCCTTCTAAGCCATTGCAAACAGCGCAGAGAGACGAAGTTGTTGATAGTATTTACTAGATACATTCGATCAATCGCTTTAACACTGTTTATCATTAAAAAACACATAGCATATCCAGAAAAAAGTTTATAATTGCCTCTCTGGTTTTGTAACTCACATTTCCTTGCTTTCTATTTGCTGTATTTTTGTGTTTGGCTGTCCAGCTTGAGTTCCTCCCTACTATGGAGCAAAGCCTGATTACAAGTGCCCCTTATATTCTTCCATCAACGCTCCTTTCTGTAAAAAATACATTAAATATTGTTCTTATCTTGTCACCCTTGCTGTACAGTCAGAGATAGAAGTCAAAGGTGAGGCCCTGTCTTCCGAGGGAGCTTGGTGTTTGTCTGTTTCTGACTTCAAAGTGAGACGATTTTTGTGACAATCATGCTGGGTTCACATGTGAATCAAAAGTAAGTAGGATGTTATTATTTCTAGCACACAACAACATGTAAATGTTTATAAATGAACTGTGCAGATATTTCAGAATATATCCGAATTAGGATAGCACATGTTTTGGAAATTCTGAAGTGGAAACAAATATTTGTATATGATTAAAACTAATCAATACACTATGTGATGATATTTCCACACATTATCGTTTGTGTGTAGTGTAGTTTTATCAGTAATACTGTATGTCTATGCAAATGTAATGACCATTTCAATTGAAAACGTGTTGGCTGTAATGGCAATATGCTACTATACCATGCATACTCCACTTTACGCCACTCCACTACGCAATACTGCACCCTATGCCACTGCACTCTCTGCCAATCGACTCTGCGCCTCTCTAATCTACTCTGAAACAATCTACTCTATGCCACTGCAATCTATGCCACCGTACTCTACGCCACTGTACTTTACACCACTCCACTCTATGCCACTGCAGTCTACGGTGCACCACTTTACTCTACGCCACCCTATTCTGCACCACTCTACACCCCTGCATTCTACGCTACTTTACTCTAACCACTATGTTCTAAGCCACTGCACCCTACACCACTACACTCCACTCAGAAACACTCTACACCACTGTACTCTATGCCACTCTCCACAATTGCACTTTATGCCACTACGCCAATCTATTTTACACTACTGCACTCTATGCCACTGTACTCTGCTCTGCACCACTGTACTCTACACCTGTGCACTCTATGCCATTGCATTGTACACAAAGTCCACTCAAACTGCACTCTTTGCCACTGAACTCTATGCTACTCTACTCTGAATCGCAGCACTCTATGTCACTGCACTTTACTCTGCACCACTCTTCTCTAATGCACTCTTCCCCACTGCACTGTACAGCTCAACACTCAACACCACTCTACTCTGCATCACTCCACTTTAGGCCACTTCACTCTACACCACTGCACTCTAGGTCAATCCACTCTAATCTACTCTACACCACTGCATCCTACGGCACTCCACTCTATACCACTCTACCCTATGCCACTCTACTCTAAACCATTCCATTCTACCCTGCACCACTACACTCTATGCCATTTCACTCTGCTCTGAAAAATCTAGTCTACACCACTGCACTCTATGCCACCCTTCTACACTCTATGCCACTCCACTCTATGCAACTGCAATCTACGCTGTGCCACTCAACTCTGAACAACTGCACTCCACCCCACTCTACTTCAAACTACTGCACTCTGTGCCACTGTACTCTACGTCAATGCACTCTAAACCACTTTACTCAGAACCAATGCACTCTACCTTACTGCACTCTATAGAAATCTACTCTACACCATTGCCCTCGACACCACTACACTCTACTGTGCAACACTCTACACCATTTCACTCTTTATCATGGCACTCTATGCCACTCCATTCTATTGTAAGCCACTGCACTCTACATCACTGCACACTATGCTACTGCAATCTACTCTATGCCACTCTACACCAATGCAATTTACACTATTACACTCTACACTGTATAAATCCACTCTATTCCACTGCATCTACACCACTGTACTCCACGCCACTCTAACCTACTCTGCACCACTGCACTCTATTACACTCAACTTAACTGCAATCTACCCTGCACCACTCCACTCTACCCTGCACCACTCCCATCGACCCTGTGCCACTCTGCTCTACCATGCGCCACTCCGATCTACCCTTCGACACCCTTCTCTACTCAATGCCCCTATTATTCAGTTCCTACAAATACAGCAGGACTGTGTATTAGACCAACACAAGCTTCATAGTATAGAATCTTAGTCCACAATACCATCCGTGAGTGTTGGTAGGTTTCGGCTAGCTCACAGTACCACATCAAAACTAATCAGGGTAACAGATGTTGTTGGCAACCTCGAACATGACAAGAAATCAATGGAAACAGATCTAACCCTTTGGGTTGTCAGTCAGTCAGTCAAATAACTTTATTTCAGCCACCAGGGCACAAAGGTGCAAGTGCAGTAAAACAATACATAATAAGTGAATAAACAATGCAATTCGGAATGAATCAAACATGATGTATATAAGCAAGTGCCAACAGTAGTACAATAGCAGCACTATAAGGTTAACAAGCTTATACAAAGTGAAAATGCTAAAAATAAAAAGGGGCTAAACGTATTGCAATGGTATTAATAAAAGCAGAGGTATGGCACTGTGAGACACATTTGGTTAAGAGGGGTAAGTACGTTTCGTCGAAGTATCCACATGGCCCCCAAAATCTTGGCTACTGGTATGGCAAAAGGTGGGCTTAAATCCGATCTCAGAATGCGAAGAGCGGCTGAATGGATACGCTGGTCTATGCATCTGCAAGTAGGAGCTATCCAGATTCTGCAGGTCGGGCATAAGCTGGGCTGTCAAAGAAGATGTGTGCTACACTCTCCACGGAGAAAATACAGGCCGGACACTATATATCCGTTACCTAACAGACCACCTCTGGGTGAAGACTCTCTGTGGGAGGCAGCCTGCCCTAAAATGGAAATATAATTTACTGTCCATAGAGACAGTCACCTAATCCCAGTATAGCTCGTACCCCCTCAAGTGCTTAAAGCACTTGCCAGATGAGAGGAGGGAACTATTCTAGAGCCACTCACTGCTGTGGCTGCTCAGTAAAGCATTTTCTGAGGGTTTTTGGACAGGAAGTAAGTAGTAGCAGCATAAGCCCAAAGGTCAACTAGACCAAGGGTATAGAGTAGCTCTTTAATGTCAAGGCAAGCTTTCATAAAATGGTCTGCTACCATTACATCCTGGAGGGCTGTAGTATAGTGAGCAAGTTCCAGAGTTGTCCACAGCTGCCTCCAGTATAACAAAGGGTGAAACTTTGCTTTACCAGCAAGGCTGCAGACTCCAATGTATAATAAAAGTGGATATAAAGGGGTACTGAAGGGTAGGAATGCGAAGTTGTACAAAAATGTATTTTCAGTGCTAATTAATGGGGAACAACCTTTACAATGCAGTCATTACATTGCACTACATTTACAAAATTTCAAAAAAATCACTTTATTCGATCAATAAAAGTATCAATCATAAAAGTACAAAATACAAAAATGCATCACAAGTTGATAACCAGAGAGACCAGAAAAATTCATATCTGCGAATGGTCAGTTTTCTTGTTCTCTAGATGGATATAAAAATTAAACAGAGCTAAAAACAAGGCTAAAGATAGATCAAGCCATAGATAATATATAATAAAAAAACCACATAACAGTGTAATTAAAAAAAAAAACCATCCAGAAGAAGAGGGCTCGGTGGACAAAGCTCACAACATTTTATTTAGCTAATTTTCCCTTAACGAGCCTTTGCCTTATCCTCCAAGCATGCCCCAAAAACTTTGCTGTACCACAGATAACACTTGGGATTAGCGTCTCATAAGTTAAAATGCGTAAGGCCACCCGATGGGAAGAACAGCCCAAATTGGAGCAAACTGGTTTTAACCACCTGGACCTCACTTGGCTGTATGCCCTACAAGCAAAGAAAAAATGTGCTGTAGATTCCGTAGGGCAAGCACAGCCCGGACAGCCCTCATTATTTCCCGAGTGGCCGCTCCAACCATACTGGAAATCACGGAGAGGGAGTGTGCCATACCTGAATTTCAGGTAGAGCACTCTGTCCCCCGGGGACTCGATAAGGTCATTTACAACACAGTCATTACATCGCAACATCCTTTACAACGCGTCACTACAACGCATCCATTACATTGCATGTCACTACAACGCATGACACTACAACGCGTCACTACAATGCAGGCATTACATCGCATGTCATTACAACACATACCATTACAACGCATAGTACCACTACACTATCCAACACTTACCCTACTGTTGCACCCAGGGGAGTTAGAATAGTAATTTTTACCCCTACACTATCCAACACTTACTTTAAATGCAATGTAATGGTATGCGTTGTAATGGAATGCGTTGTAAATGTAGTTTAAAAACAATTGTTGTAGTGGTATGAGATGTAAATGTATGCATTGTAAAGGATGTTGCGATGTAAAAACTGCGTTGTAAAGGCACGAGTTGTAAATGTATGCGTTGTAACATCATAAATTCCTAATTAATGGGGCTGTGCTGGAAAAATCCCACCACTCTGGAGGTGCAGTGCAGGCAGAATGAGAATGACTTTGGTGTGAGTAGCCCGATATTCTTTGAGTATTGCCCCTGTAATTTGGTTTTAATGCAGCTTTACTGACATGGGGTTTCCAGGACATGCGCTGGCTGGACATCATACCTATATAGGTGAAGCAATCCACCCTCTTAAGAGCCCCCCCCCTGCAGTACTATACCCTTCTGAAGATCTGTAGGGATTAAACTACATCAGTTTGGCTTTTGTGGTGTTGATCTCCAGACCCCTGGGTGAGACAGAACTCCTCAAAATGAAAGAGTTTCTGTAACCCGCTCAGCGTCTTGGAGACCAACAACATGTTGTCAGCAAATAGGAGTGTTGGGCTTTTGGTACGTACTAGTGAGGGTGTGTTTCCTTCAACCTGTGATAAGAATGGTACAATACCATTAATATATATTTTTAGAAAGTGTGGGAGCCAATGCACAGCCCTCTCACTCTTCTGTGGACAGGGATCTTGTCAGTCAGCTCATCCTGTTTCTCCCATATAATATGTACAAAATTTGCCCTCATGGATATGGATTACCAATGACAATATGTTCAAAGGCATTTCATGTCAGAGAGGACCTGCAAAGAGTGGAGAGTGAGACCAAATCAAGGCAATGTCAACGTTGCTCTTGCTGATAATGATAGTGCGCCTATAGATCAAGAGGAAGGGGAAAGCCTGATCAACCGTAAAGACTTTTGACCAAAAGCTAACCTGAAAGAGACTGGGGATGTCCATCTCAGACAACCAATATTGGATTTTGGCCAGCACACACTGGCAAAAGACTTTCTGGAAGCAAGCAAGCAGGCTCCTGGGTTTACAGTTGCTTGGAAGAGACCTATCACCGTTCTTATGTATAGGTATTACAGTGGCACCTTTCCATGACTCGGGGAAGGGTGCTCCAGCAGCAATGGCATTGGCAATGGTTTCGATGCAACAGGACCAAGCCTCCATATCAGATACAGGGAAGTTGGCTGGGATGCTGTCCTGCTCTGTGGCACTTCCCCTTGCGGCAGCTTGTAAGGATTGGACCACGTCCGAGATGTCGAACAAGGGGACAAAAGAGGATGGACAAAGAAGGGTCATGACAGATTCACTGGGAGTAATTAGAGTGTTGTCTGGATAGAAATTTCCAAAGTATTCAGCCCAGAGACAGGGGGCAACATTATTGTCAGGTTCCAGTGCGGGTGTGGCACCACTGCTGGATACTAACTGCCAGAAAAGGGAAAGCTCTCTGCCAGCACAAGCATCATTCAGGGTGACCCATCTCTGCTCATTCCATCTCTTTTTAGTATGAGAGATAGCCATTTTGGAGGCTTCTCTGGTCGACGAAATGCTAGACAAATCTCTAGTTTTTATAGCTCTGACTGAATCTTATGACATTCTGTGTTTTTGGAGTACCTCGGTTTTTAGGTCTCGGGACCATCCGGTCGTCAGACCGGAAGTCCGGAGATTTAATGACTTGGGAGAAGAGGGGCTTGAACCCACCCCTCTTCTGCCCTGTTCTCCATTGGCTGGCCTCGTAAATGCTGGCCAGCCATTGGAGAAGAGGTCCCGTCACTCCAATCCTGCCCCGTCCTTTTCGGATCGGGGGGCGTGTTTTTTAAAGAAAGTCTCATTCTCCAAACACGCCCCCGAATCCGAAAAGGACACTGCCTTTCTCCGAGGCATTTCTGCTTCACCACGGAGAAAGGCAGCAAGGCTCAGCTCAGGGCACCGCAGTCTGCCACATTTCCAGCTCCCAAGCCACTCTTTGAGCCTCCGCCGCGGCACAAAAGGCAGATCCCTTCTACGTCCCTGCACGTGGCTCCTGCCGAATCCCCCCCCCCCCCCCATCTTAAAGGGATCTTCTGTTTGTTTGGTGATGCATTATTTATTCCTTCATTTCGCTCCAGTGATTCAGTGTAGTGATTCAGTGATTCATTGTAGTTCGCGAACATTTTGCCAGCTGCCTCGAAGCTTTTCAGATTTCTCGTCACAAGTAACCCCAGACTGGTGTCGGCTTTTCCCCTTGCTCCCTGTGCCACAGGAAAGAACTCCCATCTTGCTGATGAGGCCTATGAAGACCGAATCGGTCGGCAGTTACCTCTCCCACTGCTTGGATTAATGGATTTACACGCCCCATTGGCTGGTATGCTTTCCTTTGAGGTAACAAAATAAAAAATAAAGTAAACGTATGCCATTTCTGCCTGGCGTCCCTCTTACTGATTCATTCCCGTTTAAAAAATAAAGTAAACGTATGCCATTTCTGCCTGGCGTCCCTCTTACTGATTCATTCCCGTTTATATCCAACATTTTAAGAGAGGATTTGTTATGGCTTCGAAGACGAGGACTGACTTCCCATAATCTTGGCAGAGAATTCGATCCGCCCCCCCCCCCTCCCTAAAAAGGTTACCGAAGCCCGCAGCATGGCCCTTACCTTACTACTGCTCTGACGACATT
Organism: Triturus cristatus; assembly: GCF_964204655.1. NCBI lineage: Eukaryota > Metazoa > Chordata > Amphibia > Caudata > Salamandridae > Triturus > Triturus cristatus. The sequence continues at coordinate 336,161,343 of NC_140581.1, read as the reverse complement.
CTTGTGCCAGCCATATCCTAAGAACACTGATTGTCACACTTTTGAACTTTGTGGGAGGCGGGTGGAAAACTTTGATAATATTTTTTGGGGAAAGGGTCAGGCAGACCACTTCTCACCTCAAGCGTCAGATTAGCCCTTCCCACTTGGGCCTGTGGCACAGAGCAGATGGCCCCTCAAACGATGATACCGCTTCCCTTCCCCCTCCTGGCTTCCTTGGAATATAAACTATTGGGTACACCTTCATTCGAAGCCTGAAGCTTTGGCGGTCTCTGAGGTCTGATTAGAATGTTTGCATAACACTGTTGTCAAGAGAGAAACACAGTCTCTCTTCCTTTCAGGATATACGCGCCCCTTTGGAACGCTACTCATTCCCGTCACACCAGTGCATTTCCAAGCGTCCTCGCGCACGAATCAAACTTGATTATGTTGCAAACGAAAACTAGAATAAACAAGCATTTACAATGCAACGGTCTCGGCATTGTTAAAGTTAGAGCTATTGGCATTGCTCATGACAATGCCGTTTCTTTAAATGTTTTAAAAACAAAAACATAAACAAAAATAATGTCATGAGCAATGCCAATAGCTCTAACTTTACCAATGCCGAGACCATTGCATTGTAAATGCTTGTTCACATGTGGCAGGGACTATCCAGTATCCAGATATACATTCAAAGAAGGCTACATGGGTGGCAATGTGTTGCTTTGGAACGACGGGCTGTCCAGTCTCAAGCCCTGCCAGAACAGCATGAAGATCTGCAGAAAGAGGTGAAAGAATGTCTGGACTAGCTACCACATGGCTCTACTTTATGTGACCCATGTCAGAGGTCAATCTTACATCCCTTGTGGAAAGAGACGGACCAGGGACTGAAGAGATCGTCGAGCAGAGTGCCTTCATGGACAGGAAAAAGGGATTGTGGTCACTTGTGGTCCTCTCAAGAACACACATGTCGATGACAGATTACCACAGCCTGAGGTCGATTCGATTCTGCTCATGTGAAAGAGTTTGTTAAACGTATGTGCCCCTTCAAGATCAGATTTTGTGCAGCCATTAGCAGCCATAAGGCTGTACTCAATGGTTAGGACCTTAAGTTGAAGAGCAGTTTGTGTCCATCTATGGATTGGAGGGACAGCCAAGGGGGGGTATGGCCCAGGCTTTATCTTCATTTTGAGTTAAATGTACATTGTCATTGTCAAGGGGCTCAAATGTGGAATTTAAGTCTGAAATACTGTTTAGCAAAGCACAGGTCGAGTCGGTTTTCCAGTATTTGGATGGTACATGATGTTGTCCCTCCTTTAGTCCCTCTCACATAAGCATTGATGATGATTACCCTAGGTTTGGACTTGTTGCAGAGCTCAATGGCTCGAATGTTGGGTGAGTCAATGGAAAGATCTCGAATCTCACAACTAAGAGAGGATCTGACCCACGTGACTAATCCCCCTGAAGCTCTACCCCTCTGGCTAGGATTGGCAGGAACAAAAAAAATTGTGGTACCCAAGCCTAAAGTTGGTCCCAGAGACCACCTCTCTTGAAATAGACATAAAGCATGTTCTTCCACGAGCGCATTCGAATCAGGCAAATCTATTTTGGACCTAAGCCCAGCCACGCTCCAAGAGATAAAAGAAAGCTTGCTGGGCTCAGATGTTATAAGTGCCCCTCAAGGTGCATTAAAATGTACGATTTCTGGGGAAATGGATGGAGAAGTACTATCACTAGTGTGTGAAGGCCCAGGTGGAGTAGACAAAGAAGTGCTAGAGGGATGGAAAATGTCTAGTCACAAAGTAATGATGTTAACTGCATTGGAATTCACATAACTCAAGATGGATTTGGGGAGATCGTTAAAATGGCATGTGTGGGCAGTGAAGCAGGGACACGCTCTCTAGAAGATTCAATCATATGGGACTGGCAGGAATTTGGTAACATAGGCTGGCACATATTCAGGCATGCTGCAGATGTTGTTGGCAACCTTAAACATGACAAGGAATCTATGGAAACACATCTAACCCTTTCATATGTCACTGTAACACGCCCAATGTAAACACAAGAAAGATACAATGCATTTTCAAACATTTATTGAAATTATCGTATTCTTGCATAAAAAGCGTGAGTTGCGATTATTAGAAAGATGAGGCATATAACTGTAATCAACATTGTTGGAATGGCAAACAATATGAACAATTCAACGACGTTAATTGTTGCTAATGTTCGCCTACTCCTATTTGCACCTAAACTATACTAAAGAGAGCAGAGTGGTAGCATTATTCTGCTAGATCAATTAGGTTAGTCTAACCCCCATTCCTTGGTCCTGGGTGTCAGGAAGCTGGTCACAGTGCACAGGTTATCTTCATTAGCAGGATGAGGTCTGCGTCAGCAGGGCTGCATCTCAGTCAAAGTCTGCAGTGACTTTGTGATAATTCCCAGCATGGAAATGCTGCTCTCAAAGAGCCTTAGCACAAAAACTGTATATATAATATAACGCCGTTCTTATCAACTGCCGCAGAGGTGCACAGCAGCTCATTTAGTGTTGTCTAGCTAAAATGAAGTGTCTCCTAACAAGCACAGAACAGAAGAAAAACAGTATTTTGTTCATCATGTATGATCTTGGAACTAACTGTACAGACTACAGGGGGACAGGTGCCTATCAAAAATACCCATACAGCTCATTCACATATTATCAGAAAAGTAGAGAAGTGTGGTGAAGGGCACCACAAGAAAGAGATGTCAACTTATGGAGTTGAATCTAAAGTGGAGAATACATGCTCGTCACATTACACCCCTCCACACCACTCTACTCTGACACTACTCTATTCAACTCTACTCCACTCAATGCCCCTCCATGGCACTCAATGCTCCCCCATGCCACTCGATGCCCCCACGCCACTCAATGCTCCTCCACGACATTAAATTCACATGACACTCGACGCCCCATGACACTTGATGCCCTCCTCTAAACTTGCTGCTCCCAACAACACTTGATGCCCCCGCATGACAGTCCTTTGTAGCCACGCTGAACAGTATCCACATGGCTTAAATAAAATTGGCAAAGCCAATCACTCTTGTATAGGCGGGACCTATTGGCTTTTCCAATGCTTGTTTTATCAAATGTGGTGAAGAGGCGTTATAGTGTTGTTGATAATTTTGATCACCTATGAATAAGGGCTCATTTGTGCAGGCTTTGCACGTCTCATCACAGAGGTGTGAAGATGTGTATTCGTATTACCTGCCAGGGGCACAATAAATGCACTCAGCTACTATTCAGTTTCAATTTGTTTTGCTCAAGCAGGCAACGTGCCTTGCAATTTGAGAATTCCCATCCCCAAAACGTGTTTTAATGTACCTTGTCTATGCTATAGTGCAGCCACGTGCCGCTCGCATATTTATACACAGGACACAGATTTCATCGCGCTTTCATTGACTTGATTGTAAGGAAAACGTTGCTTTTCATTTCATGCCTACGTTTACAAGAAATGACTTTACTTAAATTATTGAACAATACCATACCACAACTGTGCATTATAGTAAATTAAGTACATTGCTACTTAAATCTGAAGATATATCTTTGCATTTCCGCTCCTATATTTTCAGAATAAATGAAAAGTAATTTCTATATACAGAAAACAAGAATAATGTGACATGTCTGGTTTCTATTTCTGTTGGAAATGCTTTAATACAAGGGAAATAATGAAATACAGTCAAGCGCCCCAGCTTTCTCACATTTACACTGAAAAATCTGTGCATATATAGCTAAACACTTTTAGAAAAATCTGAAAAGTTAAAAACTTTCCCAAAAAGTTGTTTTTTCCCCCAAAGGAAGAATATGTTTCGTATGAAGATGGGCTTGCCCCTTAGGGACGTGGAGCTAAACCCCAGTCTTGGACAGATAGGTCGGTCTGGAAGGTTCATGGTCCTCCGTATAGCACTTGAAACACAAACCCACTTGTTGAAGATCGTCGCTCTGTACTATGAAGCAGACTGTGCACTAAAACTCTTCGGCTGAGGGTGCCCTCAACAGCCAGACCTGTGTCCTGAAACAGAGCGGCCGAAAGTCCCAGGCCAGATAATGCGCTTACCCACCCCTGGACTTGTGTCCAAACTGAGAGGTTGAAGTGCGCCTTTTCAGCACCAGCCCTCCATTCCAAGGAGCCACTTTCATTTCGACGTTCTGCACACGAGGATGCCACACTGCCGCGACCTCTCAGGATTCTTTTTGACACTCACTTTGTGGACAAGTGCGTTGTAACATCTAGAGGGTACTCTTCATCAACACATTCCGGACAGCTTTGTTTTGACAGAAACCTAATGTACGTAATCTACGTAACCTACGTAATCTAGTAACCACTTCTCACAAACCTTTAAGGCCCTTGCGCTACTTTTGCGTCCTTTTTAACATGGGAAAAGTGACGCAAAAGTGGCGAAAGGCTTAGGGCCTCATTTATGAAAAGTGACGCATCACTGCGTGAAAACAGTGATGCGCCACTTTTCACTGCGCCCTCCCTGCGACTCCAGTGATGCGTCATATTTACAGTATGACGCATCATGTCGCAAGGAGTCACAGATACGTCAGTATTTCTGACGTATCTGTAGGCGCAAAAGTGACGCATCGCTGGAGTGTGTCACAAAAGTGACGCAACTCCAGCAATGTGTCCTTTCACATGGGGCAAGCCCCATGTGAAAGGGCCTGCGTCAGTCTTACGCCTGCCTTGAGGCAGGCGCAAGAAATTGACGCATTTGCACCCTAGAAGTGGCGCAGTGAAATCTCGTAGATTTCACTGCGTCACTTCTACGACCCTTTGTTGCGTCAAAACGCCCCCCTTGCATACATTATACCTGGCGCAGGTATAATGTGGCGCAGGGGTTTACAAAGTGACGCATCTACCTAGATGCGTCACTTTGTAAATATGGCGCAACATGGCACATGTTTTACGCCACTGGTGCGTCACAAAAAGTGACGCACCGGCGGCGCAAAAGTGACGCAGGGGCTCATAAATGAGCCCCTTAGAATCTAAAGACGCCACGCTGCAGGACCGCCATTCCTTTCGAGACATTTGTACCTGAACGTTTTTAGTAAATATTCCAAAAGCAGCGCAGTTTGCCATCGCTCCAGAGCGAGAGGGCACCAAAACTCACCAACTGGTGTGTAGATTCTAAAAAATGATTAGGGATTTCGATCTGGGTAAACATATTGCCGAGTGCCGGTAATGCTGAGATCAAGTACATTTAACGGCTGCTTCGAATTCTCCTCGGATGCAGTACTGTAATCTGTGCATTTAATTAAACACACAGAGAGTGGTGATTTAAATAAATGAGTGGTTAGACAGGATTAACCTTCTTAACCAACACTGTATTTCTAGATTTTTACAAACTTTGTAAAAGGTTTGCCCACAATACAAGAACATGCAAATGTGTGGCTTCTAAAGTCTAGGATGCTGTGTTAAAGACGCATAGAAATACGAACAGTGCATTATTGGTGTGGGAGAAGGCTGCTGCCGCATATTTAATTTTCAACAAAAAATCCCCTTCAACCTCATCTCAAACCTCTCCAACTACTATGGGCTCCCAGCACACTTTCCAAACTCTTCCCCCTCCTTTATCCAGTTCATCCGTTAAACAAGTGCACGTGTGCACCACTCCCAATAGCCACTCACATCATCCCTTTATTAACCCACTTAAATGAATCCATCCCTTTCAAAGCAATACAGGAAATGCATGCAATCTCAATGAGCACTGACTATACAGACATCCACAACTAATCCACAAGGAAACAAAAAAATACAGGGGCTTGTTTACAAGCTCCCTGCGCCGCCAGTGAGTCACTTTTAACATGGGAAAAAGTGACGCACAGGTGGCACAAGGGGCTTGTAAATAAGACCCACACTTTTACTTATCTACTAGCTTCTTACCTCTAGCCTTTGATTCTGGAGTAGCGTACTACTCCCAACACAGCATTTCAATGCCTCATTTAAGTAGTATGCGCTATATAAATACAATTTACAGTCACAAATATGTATTGTCAACTACTGTATTGGTACTTATATACCTGACTGCATACCTACTGCTTGCAAGGCATAAATCGCTTATCCTTTTTAGGTCTCGCCTGACCCAGCGCTTGCGCTGGGTCAGGAGAGACTTTAAGTAAGGGCTTCAAAAAATAATACCGCCGGCCACAGCTTGGAGTGCATGTGCGCGGGCGCGCGCTAGAGTAGAGGCGCCATATGGCGTGATTACTGCTGTGCGCGCACCACTCACGCACATGCACTGCAAGCTGTTGCCGGCGGTAGCATTTTTCATTAGCTTCCTTGTTCATTTTACCAGCCTTGGTCTGTTTGTCTTTAATAGATGAGAGGGTAGTAAGCGTTGCTGCTTTACATTTCTTCGCCCTATCCTAGGGCGGTGGGTTGCCTGTCTCGGCTGTGCGGACTGCAGATTAAAACGTACCACTTTTCCATGTTATTATTATTATTCAGATGTGTACAGCGCATGGCTGCCCAACCAAGGGTTTCCCAGCGCTATGCGACAATAGGGTACCAGGAACCGAGAAGCAACTGCCAGGTGCTCCGTTTTCCACGTCCGCGCACCTGCAGAAGCCCCCGTCCCGCTGGCCCCTATGTAGGAGGACGTCCGTACCAAGGGAGCGAGGGGTATTTATTCTACACCTAAGAGCGTCTGAAAGAAAGGGTCAAATTGTGCGCTTTCACTTCATAATGTAACTAGTTGAAGAATCACCAGCAAAATGTTTTCTAGGCATTTCTGAAGGGGCAGGCAAGAAATTTAAAAAACGGAAAGTACTGCCTGCTGCCGAGGGTGCCCTTTCCTAGGATATTGGGTGGGTCTTCTCATTTCCCCTACACCCCTTGCTTTGTTTCCCTTTGTTAATTGTTTGTTTCCTTCTTTCTTCTCCACCTGCTCCATTTCTTTTTTCCCCGTTCGGTCTTTTCCTGTTTTCTCCACTCTTTTACTCCCCTTCTTACCTTTTATTTTATTTCTGTCTCTCCCTACCTCCCTCTTTCTCTCATCTTTTTCCAATTGCAATAGTTTTTTCCCTGTCACCATCACCGTACTAGTTCCTTTGCCTGCCCTGACCCCAACCTTTTAGCTTGAACATGGCATTCCTGTGAAATTATATTTACGAGCTACTGTCTGCAGCCTAAGGGTGCCTCAAAACTAGAGTTTTAGCCTGACCCAGCCTTGGACACTGGGCCCGGACGACCGCCCCCTCCCCCACCCCTCGTAGCTGCTGAAGTTGTGGTTCTCTATGCCACCTTCCATACCAGCTGTATACCTCTTGCTAATGTTCTTCCACAGGCGTGTTAGGGGTTCAGCCCCCCCCTGCACAGAACCGCTGCTGGCTATCGCACCCCTGCGTCAATGTCATCCTTTGAGGTGCTGATGCGATAGGGTGGGGGTCCCTTGCAATCCATCGCCTCCACATTGTATAGTAGAGACAACAGATGTGTACTGGAATCGGACCACACACTATCACATTTTTCTCTGTACCGGGACTTCTAGTGATTTGATTTTACTGCACACAGATCTTCCGAATAACAGTTCATTGTATGCATGTTATTGTTTGCTGCTTCACCTAAAACCCCAATTACCGTTTCCTGGTCAGCGTCATAGTTCCCATTATACCTTCTACCAAATAATCTAAAATAAATCTTAATTATTCCTCTAAAACGCAATATCTACTTACTTAAAACAATTCCACTCAAACTTCCTCCTAAACACAAAGCGGCATTTATTTCTATTTAAGAGCTGACGGCGCATCTTTTGAACAATGTAAGCAGTTCCTTAATGTTCTGCTATACATCCATGTTTTCATACAATGCCTTGTAAATTGCAAAAAAATCTCCTAAACTTTACTTCCCTATAAAGTATCTCTCCACAAGCTCCCCCACATCAGGTCCTTCGCTTTTTCCTCTAACATTTTTATTGTTATGTTTATTTTGCTGCGCAATACACTTAGTTTTGTTTTAAAAAAATATATATTTCAGTCTTTTTAAACAGAATATTACATTTACAAAACTGTGCCTCCCCAAAAATGTCCCTCTCCAACTAGCAGAAGACCTCCTGCCCAGCACGACATGTAACACGCTGCACACAGTCTTCCACCTACTAGTATTTGTATTTTGTTTGTGCCATACATTGCTTTCATAACGTAAACACTGTTTTGTTGTCTTTTTAAAATAGTTCTGAAATGCTCAACACTGTCCACTCCCAAGTAAATATCATTGCCTGCTAGTGATGTTTCACTTGCACAGCAGCAAAGTGTGCACTAATCCGCGGCTCTTCCTCTCCATTAATGATAGAATAGAACACAGAATATTATCCTACTCAAAGGCGCACTTACACCCTCCATACGCATGCAACTAGGAGAGGAGTCGGCCTAACAGCTAGGGCGGACGACCTCGAATCTGGGAAACTGGGTTTGTGTCTCGGCAATGACGCTGAACATCCTGTGATTCTGGGCAAATCACTTAATCTCCCCGTGCCTAACAAAAAATGAATGTGTCCTCATGTAATGCAACTGGTGCTATGTAAAGCTTTCTGATACCCGATTTGGGTCAAGTTCGCGCTATATAAAACTCTGTAAAAAAAAAAAAATACACATATGCTGCACAGCACTACATACTAAATCGATGTAGGCCAAGGGTGAGTTAGGCACATAGTGGAACATGTAGACCTCAATCCAGTGACACAGGGAAAACAAGCATTGGCATAGCCAATGGGTTTCGCCTTTGGGACCTTATAAGTGTTTCGCCATGCAACAGTTGATGTTGTTGTACCAAGGATATTGTGCTGCAGAACTAAATACTTATAAGGTCCCAAAAGCGAGGCCTATTGGCTATGCAAATGCTTGTTTGATTAAGTAGCGATTCCATTTCCATTATGTATATATCGCTTTTCGTCCAATTCCTTTTTGCCCTTTGGTGAGGAACCACACAGACCAAGGGGAGATTTTCAGCTGTTCCACTTAAGTTCTGCATTCTCTTGAGGTCATGCCAGTTTGCAGTTAACATTTATTAATTGCCTCTCTGAGGTTTAAAGCATGTCTGTTGGTTGGAGAGAAGTTTTTATCCCTCAAGGAAATCTGAGATTTGAATGAGTGTTACTTTCTCAACTAATTTTAGAACGAATGGTCTATGAGATGGAGCTCTGTAGATTGTTAGGTGCTTGAGATCCAGACCTTTCTTCTTCAAGTTTGGCTTGATATAAGATGGTACGTTGCGCCTAATATGATGTGGAATGCTTCTGATAACAGTGAATCTTTAATGATTTCACTGGCCAGAATGGTGGCAGAGATATCTTTCAAAATGTGTTTGAATGCTGGATCAGTAGATCATTCGACAATGTTGATAGCTGTGATTAGTATATTAATTTATTTTATGCATAGTGGACTACAGGAGAATCATTTTGGATGTGTGTTAGTGTGGTCATCGTTCGGCCCATTCGCTAGAGTGATATATTATTAACTGCCTGCGTGCCGTTGAAGCAGCTGGGGAGCTAGAGCCATGACCCGGCTCCTACTGTGGGTATTGGCCCTCATGGTCTGGATTCGCGATGCATGGACACACCTGATAAGCTTGTTTGCCAACGAGCAGTGGAGGCCACAGGTGAGTCCCTGTGGTGTGGGGTAGGGCAAGATATGTTGTTGTATTGAGCGGCGTGCTATGTGGGAGGGTTTTCTCCTGGCTATAGGGAGACCATAAAACCATAAGGCAAGCTGACTGGCATCCCCAGTGTGGCTTGCGGTACAGGTTAAAATCGGGTTTTATCAAACATTTCATAATCGCATTCATTCTAGAAGAGGCGCAGGGACGCAGGAGAAGGGTGAATCTGCAAAAACACCCTCAGAAGGATTCTTCTAACTGTAATTTCCATCTATTATTTGGAAAGTTGTCACTGATGCAGGTCATGATGACAGCCACAAAGCCACAATCAGGGAAACTATTGGTATAGAGAGCTTATAAAACAACAAAATCTAACCCTCCCTGCAATATATGAAGCCATGTTGGTACCCTAAACGGTATTTCCCTCATTCTATTTTTCTTAAAATGTTCCACAATTTGCCTGCCCAAGCTAATTATCATCAAATTTACCACATGGCTGAAGTTTATCTCCTGGAATAAAATGGGCAATACAATGGAATATCAAAAATGATTCTTCCTTTTGATAATAGTGGTGGATATGTGTCCAGGAGACATGGGATCTTAACGACATTCAGTCAGAGAATTACTTTTCGGATAGTTGCCCAGCTTGTGGTTCTAAGAGAGGGCATGATTGCTATTTTGCTAACCACTAATCTAAACTGGTCATGCTAGTGTTTTACTCAACCCTCCAATCTAGCTCAATGTATTAAAAGATCTTGAATTGAAACTTCAAACACGATGAGCGAGACGCTATTGCAAGACAACTGATATATCCCTACTGGTTCAAAGAATAATAGTTTGGCAGAATCATGGTTCACCTTTGCCAGAATATTGAGGCAGAGGATCATCCTTTAGTAAACATGGGAGGGGACCTAAATGCTAAGGTGCCAAACTATCCTGCAGAATTGTTTTCAGATCCAGAGAAAGAAGAAGCATATAATATTCTGGGTCCTAATTTTCTAGTTTTGAACAAAGTAGATGCTTATGGGCAACTACTGTTGGAATATCGAGAGAAACCATAATTGATAATGGTAAAATCAAAACGATATACCCACTCAAGAATCATGCCGGTGCAATTCATGCTCTTCAATTCTTGATTACATAATTACTTCTTAAGACATTTTTGCTTTATTGTCTGATGTTAAAGTCACAGATAATATTTTGAGCAACCTTAATACTCTATCTTTCTCTATTTACATATCATAAAATGTATCTGCCCCATAGAATCTCAAAAAAGTGCCGCCTTGATGAACAAATCTAATGGACGCACTTTTTGGGACACAAGAAAAATAGTAGATTCAAGCATTGCACTATTAAACGTGACTGATGATGTAGTTACATCAAACACAAATGCCAAACAGAAGTTTGAACTATATATGATGTGTTTCTTAGGAAAGAATCAGACAGTTATTAATCGCTTAAAAGAGAAAACGTGGTAAGCAAATATCCCTAGTATGGAAATGAACTGACCAGGGAACTCAATACACTGAGTAAGTTACAATTCACATCCTTCTCTAATGAAAGGGGGAACAATAATAAGGATTTTAAAGAAGAGAATGATTAGACAAAAAGCTCCACGAACGAAATATATGGTAGATCAAAAAAAGATTGCTTTTAGTGACACAGTGGTTTCTAATAATATTAGACATTTTTTGAAATTTAATTGCAGAAGTTTGTAGGTCAAGAAAGGAAGCCTCTCCTATTTTAATTAAAGCAATTTGGAAACAATAATAATCAGATGTATATGCTGCAAACTCAGAGACGCTCCTTGCTCACAAAGATTAGATGACTTTTGGTTCCATTATTGCTGAGAAGCATGACCGACTTTTTGTAGTCCTAATTAAGAGTTTTATTTTAAATGCTAGAACTTCTGGTGCTACGGGTCCAGATGAGATACCAACTTCAGTAACGAAAAGACATGTATCTTACTTATCCTTATTCTTAGCTCCTACTTTGAATAATTGCTACCTTAAAGGTGTTATTCCACCATCTTGGAAAGGAAGTATAAAAATACCACTGCACAAAAAAGCAGATAAGTCCCTACCCCAAAATTCAAGAAGCTTCTTGATGTAGAAGAAACATTTTTTCCCGAAAAGTATTTAAGTAAGTGTGCCATTAGAACATGCCGGTTTTAGAGCTCATTTCTCCACCACTAATAATATTGCAGTAGTACATGTAATTACAGAAAAATATGTAGGGACCAGAGGTCAGTTTCTCTACTCTGCTTTCATCAATTTTGCCACAGCCCTCAAGACCAACACTTTGGAAAAAACTGATAGCTGATTCCCCCATCTCTACAATATTTAATAATTGCTCTTTACAGCTCTACCTGGTGTCGTGTCCTCATGAGTGACACTCAGGGCCTATTCAAAACTGCAATGAATAATGGGATAAACCTAGACTGTTTTTAAACCCCACTATTATTTTCTCATCACCTCTTTGTCCTCCCAGATGAAGGCTTCTGGTGACTCTTCTATGGCGGTTTGCCAGAAACTTCCTTGCCTCCTCTATGCAGATTATATAGTAATTTTCTTACCTGTCCCTCATCAGTCTGTAAGGAAAATTAGATAGCTTAAAAAGGTTCACTGGTGGCCATTTTTTAAAAGCTATTATGGCTCAAAGTCGTATTTTACCCTTTATATGAAATTGGAAAATGGCAATCTTGAATTAGTAAAACATGTTTTTTTCTCGGAAGGATATTTAAATACATATTTAACTGATGAATCGCACATAGTACACACAGTTCATAAAGTGCTGCACCATGCAAACGGATTATGAATGTTTAATAACGCATATGGGTGCAGACATTTGTCATATATATTAATGCTGTACCATTGAAAAATTCCATCCTGTATTTTATATGCCTCAGAAGTAATGGATAGTAAGACTTGGGCTTATATAGATACAACAATGTGAAAAATTAATCGCAAAATTTGTAGACTGAATATGTTAGTAGCAATGGATGCAATTTGTGTTGAATTGAGTTTAACCAGTGCATATGTCTTGGGTATGGCAACTCTCTTGTGGTGGAGTTGCAGTTTTTCCATGCTTAAGAGAAATACTTGAAATAATTTCTATTTACCAACATTTGCATTCTAAAGAGAATGCACCAGTCTATGGCTTTATGTATTATTAGAACATGGAATGTTGAGTGCTCCATAGAAGTCTATTGAGTGCTCTGGGCTTATAATGGCTGCTAGAAGCCTAGAACATCAACATTCAAATGTCTGTTCACAGATATTGCTGTGAACAAAGACCTCAGGGATACAGAGGGTATTTCAACCCCATAGGGCTCCATGAGACCTTTGTTTTATAAAATAGAACTTGCTGTCCTCTAGGGGCTGAATTTCTAATAGGCTTATAGCCCTCCATTGCAGCCTCTACCATCCAGTAAAGGCCCGCTCCCTTGTTAAAGGTCCTCATGTTCAGCTCTGGCCTTTACCGCTGGAACGAGCCTTTAATGGCCAGTAGAGCCCGCTACGGCAGGCTCTAAGGCTGCAATAGAAATAAAGTTGTAGTGATCAGCTCCTCTTGTAGAGTGAAATGTCCACAACGATATTTGGAATGTAACCTAGAGCATGGGTTTAAAGATTGATTCCTGTTATGAGACTGAGCTTGCTCCTATTAAGGATTGTTACTGGGGCATGGAAATCCTTAAAAAGGGAAGATCAACTATGTGAACTATGTAACGGGGAGGGGCAACATTTTGACCTTTGTCTGTCCAGCTTTACATGCTGCAAGTTGTATTAACTTAAAGCCTGTTTTTTCTCCGAAACGGCCTGTTTTACATTAAGATAACACACTTTCTCTTAACTTCTTAACTTTACCTGAAAATAAAATGGTATTGTATAGGATTTGTCAATTTTTTTTTGTTGATTAACGATTTTTATTGGTTTTAATACAACAGCAATGGTCACATTATTTTCAATATTTATAATGCAACAGCCGTACATGACATTTAGAATAGGATTTGTACATTTCTTTACAGGTTTTTTCAAATTATACTGATATGTGCATCTTTGAACAATTTTGTATTGTGTATGTTTTATGTTAAGCACATGTGAACCTCTTGGAAGATCCAAATGTTGTACAATAAAAATCAATCAATCGTGCTGCCTAGCAGCCAGCGTATTCAGTGAAATATGAAGCAGCTGCTTCCAAGCCGCTCTGTCTTTTACAGTTCAGGTGGCAAGTCACTTGCGCTTTATGGAGGTGACATAGATCTCCCTGCAGGTGTGTGCAGTGAGTGGCTCCACCAACCTACAGGGGCATGTCTGGGGGGGGGGGGGGGGGTACATCGACCTCCTTTATCCGTTTCCTTCAGGGTGCGCAGTAACAATGCACCTCCTGTTTGTGGTGCTCAGGCAGTGTATCTCCTACTGGCCTATTTGCCTCTGCACACACTTCTGTAATAGCACATGGATGCAGAGGCAAAGTGATAATCCAGGGTGCCTTCATTCACATGCACGACTGAAGTACTTTAAAAAAGGATAAACTGTAATTCATGCCATTTGTCAGGGGTCAAAGATTTTACTGAAAAAAAAACAAAATATCTGGGTCTGCTTCTATTTTTTACATTCAAATATCTGCATATAAAAACACACAAACCATAAAAGCAAGTTAAACTAATCATTGGAAAATTCAGTCATTACATTACTAAAAATTAAGAAACCTCATTTGGCTAATGTAATCACTGTAGATGTCTGTAAGTGCGGTCAGATAGCGAAGGAACTGAATCCTGGTGGGTGGAGTGGGGAACAGTTACATGTGTACGTATGGTGCTGTGAGTTCCCACCCTGTAACAAAAAGAACAATGAATACGTAAGTCATTATTTTAACATTGTAATGCTGCCCAAAGATGTTTTAGTGTTTATTATAAAACAAGTGTTTTGAAATTATATGATTTAGTAATGAGTAAACGGCACATAGTGCAAACATATTTATAGAGTCCATTAAAGGTATGCTTTCCAGAACTCAGCTGATAACCCTCTTACATTTATTCTCATAAAGAATAAACCTTTGTCACAATACAAAATTCAAGTGACTCCATCTATTAAGGCGTAGACTCGTTCCCAAGCAGCCTTTACATTTGGTGGTTAACCAAATGCCCACATGAACATTTCTTTAGGGTAGCAGGTACCCTGGTGAGACGATGGACTGGGATGTGGCCCAAGTAATTACCAGTGCTGAGATTAATTCAAGCATTCCATCCATCAATTTTTTGTATACTTCAATATGCCACCCTAAGTGGGGTGGGTATGCCAAGGCATGAGTCCCATGCTCACTGTGCCACTGGAACTAAGCTACTCCTGGCTGATGACCCCTAACTAGGGCAAAACCAGTTCTGGGTTGCTTGTGTTCCTGTTCAGGGAGGACTTGGCCTGACATTTAAGGCTAAACTGTTCCTATTGGAGAAGGCTCATGAGTGACTTGCATATGGCTAGGTCCAAACTGAGTTGACATTGTGGGCAAAATAATGATGAATTGGGATGTGGCTTTAGTAATTACCATTGAGGGATGATTGTATTTTAATAAAAAGAATGGCAACTCGTTTGGTAAAATATAAAAAATGGGATTGTCAGTCCCCATTGATGTTGTCCACTTCTACCTCCTTCTTGAGTTCCTTCCAGGTGAGTTGAGGGTGATGATAGCAGGGAGGAGACCAGCAGGGTCAAATTCAGACCCGGAGCCGTGATGGGCCGGACGCCTGGGGTTTCATTTTAATGTCCCAGGAGAAAGAAGATAAGAGCACGATCAAGGCATAGCTACAAAGAGGTGGCCCAGTGGTGGCGATACTCAATGTGGGCTAATTTATTTGTTACAAATGTACAGAGAATACTTCCTCAGATATCCTGACAAAAGAGGGCCCATATTGGGGCTCATTGTTTTAAAGAGCAATCTCTGCCATTAGTGAAGCAGGTGCAGTGGCACTGAGGCCGCCAGGGGTTTGAGCAGTCATTGTACTCAAATCATGGCTGTATTATTAGTCAAAAGGGGGTGCAAAACCATTTTCCTGGCTTTCATTAGGGACCAAGGCAATTTTGCTGTGCAGAGAACAAGGCCCAAACTACAGAGGCTGAAATGTGCGGCGTTATCCTGGTTTGTTTTTTACACAGACCTGCTTTGAGCATCAGGCCTAGGAATGATGGCCCAGTGTAATGGGCAGAGGAAACAGCCTGTTTCACAGGGCTGTAGGTATCATAGTCTCTAAATGTGCACTGCTACAGTGGCCCAGAGATGTGAGGGGCCAAGAAAATCCCAATTATGGCTGTTTTACTATCCTTCCTTCCTTGCATTTGCTGTGCCATGTTTGCTTTGGGCCGTGAATAAATGGCCCAAGGGAGGGAAAAATGTAAACAGACGAGACACCTTAGCTGGGCCTCGGAGAAACAGCAGAGAAGGGGAGCCTTGGTTTTAACACATTTTTGACGCCCACTTTGTAAAGCAATAGCGATCATTAGTGAATTAGGTACAGTGGCACTGGTGCCCAGGGATGTGAGAGGCCCCCTGCATCACATTTATAACTGTCTATATTATCTGTGTCTGTGTGCATATACAGGGGCCTTGCGGTCTCATTTTTCAACCTAGCTTGAGGGCACCCTTGCTGCAAAGAGGGGAGCTCATATTTTTTACTGAATACGACAGAGAGCCTGTTTCAAGTGTAGATTGACTGCCAGGTATGGTGAAGAAGGGGTGTAAGAAGCAGACGAGACAGCCTTCTACTGAGGGCTGCAATTATCATTAGTGCAGCCGGTGCAGTTGCATTGAGGCCCAGGGGAATGATGGGCTCACAACACCCCGGTTATGGAGAGCAATGTTTTTGGTCAAATTTTTTTTTTCTTTCTTTCTTCTAAATATTTAGGGGCATATCAGCAAGGGCCGGCGATAATTATCGCTAAGCGCACTTAGCGCTAGGATAAGTATCGCTGCTTTCTATCGCGGAGATAGCGTGCTATCAGCGACGCTTATCTCCAAAGCGAAAATCCAGCGATAATCGCACTGTGACCGGCGATACCTTGCAGATAGGGCAGGGTGGCCTTAGCCATGTAATCCACCTCCCATTGGATTACATGGCTAAGTCAGAATTCAAGCACGCGTAAGAAAAGTAGCGATAACCGTGGTTAGCGCTAATTTTCTTATTGCTATGCTTGTTAGCGATTCCCTTGATAATTGGAGAAATGTCGGTTAGCGACATTTCTCCAGTTGTTTCGGGAAGGAACGCCCATTTTGCATCTCATTAGAGATGCAAAGCTGGGCGTTCAGTAAACAGGCGCTAAGACATGGATTCACGCGTTAGAGTGTCCATGCTGATACGGCGATAAAATTATCGCCGCTTTTCGTCCGAAAACGGACGCTAAAGCGGTGATAATTTTATCGCCTCGCCTTGCTGATATGCCCCTTGTTCTTTTATCAGCCTCGTATTTAGTGGATAGTGAGCTACAGAAAATGTTCCCCTAAATAATCTAATGAGCCCCTCCCCCCACACTCAGCTCTGCCTCTCTCGCTCCTCCAATTCTTGCCATACATGTTTAGAAGGGGTCTTAGTTCAAAACATTTTACTTAGGGGAGTTCCAAGCAAAAGGTTTGAAGAACTCTGATCTAATTTGATGAAATGGGGAAGTGAAAGCATTATTTTATCATTATGGTCACTACTATTAATACGATCGAATTTAAACTCAGACATATGTCGATGTTCAAAGTGTAATGAAATAGCAAAGCTATTATTTACAGAACCCCAATATATAGGACGACTTTAAATAGGAAAATTACTAAACTCCCAGATCCAAAGAGTCAGTGGTTATTTTCTGAATGATGCACAGAGAGTAAAGCCTGTAAATTAAAGTTTGGAATTGTCTTACAGTGACTGTGAGAGGAAGAAATTCAGAAAAGAGATTATGAATGTGCACTGTAGATGAGCTTCCACTGCAGTCAATATCCAATCACTAGTGCCTTAAATGTGCCGGCACTATTCCTTCCAAAATCCAGAAGTGCAAATCCTGAGTATCTGCACTTCTTGAATTTGGAAGGAAATGTACCAGCATTTCTCAGCAATGCTTCAAGGATTTTCATGGGAGAGTACCGATACTTCTCAGGAGCCCACAGGTCCTCTGTGACAGGAGCACTTGCACTTGTATATTTCATTTTAAGCAGTGATAATCACCATCTCCAAAGCCTATTATACCGTGGAAGAACAAAAAAAGTCACACGTTTTCTTCAGGACAAACAAAGTGAAGCATCAGTGCCAGAAGGCCACAGTCCAGTTTTGGACATAATGACCACAGAGTTGATCTGTTTCATTTAAATATTCTAAATGTATTTCCTTGTCACTTTTCTAAATTCATAGGGTGCTTTCAAGTCATCATATTATGGCATACCAGATTGCATTTTAAATGGCATTTTATATGTCACTGTTTTACTCAATTTATTCACATTTAGTGTCATTTGCTAATACTCGCAGGTAATGCCAAAAGTTAAGCATTATGCCTATTACGCTTTCAAGCTACTGAACATTGGTGAGTTGGTGACTGTGTTTGACTATGGAGCCTGATCTCAGAGCTTGTGCTGATTTGTGGCCTTCTGTATCCAAGTGTCCATACTGAGGGGCATATGTACAAGCCCCTATCGCCACCACAACGTCACCCATAGTGACGTTGTGGTGGCGATAGGGCTTCGCCTTATGTACAAGGCAGCGTTAAGCCACTAAACGTGCCGTAACGCTCCCTTGTACAGAAAGCTCCCTTTCACGCTATGGTTAGTGTGAAAGGGGTGGGCACAGGGTGTTGCGGTGGGCGTTCTCCGCATCACCCATTCATTTTGACGCTGTCCCCTATGTACAAGCGTGGCGTACATAGGAGGCAGTGCCAAAATTAAGACCAGGGAAAAACTGGCCTTGAGATGGCGAAACGAGGAGAAATGCATTACTTCTCGTTGTTTTTTATTTTTCCATGTGTGCTGCTTTGTGCAGCACACATGGAAAAAGCAAAATGCCATTGTGTGTTTATGTGTACGAAGGTGTCCCTTCCCGCACATAAACAAATTTTGCCATGGTGTCACTTTCATGTGTGCTGCATCAAAGTGACAGGATGGCATTTCTAGAATTGTTTATGTGCAGGAAGGAACACCCTCCTACACATAAACAAACAATGGCATTTGTGGTGCAAGAGTGCCTGCGTTGGCGCTAAGTTGTTAAATGTAGTGCCATCGCAGGGGGAAACACAAAGCTGCACCACATTCTTGTAAATATGGTGCAGCCTTGCTTTTCAGAAATGGAGGAGCGAGGCGTTAAGTCAGGAAGGTTAACACCTCTCTCCTCCACTTCCTTGTACATAACCCCGTGACGTCGGCAAATTTACATGGCATAATTTTTCAGAATACGGAATAAATCTGCTATTCTCCTCTCTTACTTTATGCAGCAGATTCATCCGTCCACTGCTGAGCATTTAAATCTCTTGATTTTGCATTTTTGCACCTTTTGTGAAGCTGTACCTCATGCTTTTGGAAGAATCTTTAAGATGTTTTAAATTGAAATGACAAAAAATCAACTACATAGCAGCCAGCAAATGAGTAAGACCTGGAAAACTTAGTTGTGTTCCAGAGTACACTTCCCGTATTAAGATATCTATTTTACAAGAGTTTTAAAAGGAACAACAGTAACCAAAGGTGTGATTCTCCCTTTTAATACTGGCGTTTTGCCGACTTATATGTTCCAGATGGCAAACAAAATTAGGATTCTAGTAGATGCCTTTATAAATAATCTCAAATTAATTCGAGATTTTTTACAAGAATATTTCCAAGCAGACGTATTACTCTACACTACCTTCTGTACAGTTGTTTTTTCATCAGTAGTACTACATGCATCTGGCATATATTCTAAGTATGTCTAGTTGCTAATGTGAGATTCTTAAGAATGCATATTTTAACGCTACTCCGAGCAAAGTTAGAGTTGGGAGATTATTGTAATACCACCACTATTCTATTGGATGTCTGCATTACCCCTTGCCACACAGATATCAGTGGCCTCATTTATGAGGCCCTTGTGCCGCCGGAACGTCACTTTTTGTGACATTCCCCTGCTCCATATTTACAAGGCATCACTAAGCCACTTTTTTGGGCTGAAGATAGCTTGTGGGGCAGATGTACTTGTATCGTTATCAACATCCATTAGAACTTTTCTTAATTCTCGCTATGGTGCAAAAATACCCTTGAAGAGGGTCAAATGGGGAAAAAAAATTCTCTACTGCAGAGTTTCTTCACTAACACCATCAAAGTATTCTCATAGACCAGGGATGTTTTTGCTAAATGCAGTGTGTGAAATACATAAAACTAGTTAAAGCTAGGCAACTGTGAAAACCGTGTTGGATTTAGCGGAAAAACCTTGAAAGACTGCAATTTGTTGGCAGATACATTGAAAACGTCAAAGTCTGAAAAGGAGTGTGAATTAAACAGTCCTGCTAAGAACAGTCCTGTATCATTGGATTGGATACTCTGTCTGTCGCTCTTTTGCATGACTCTTCCCATAAAAGGAGAAAAAGAGAGAGAACAAGGTGCCAGTTCATTCTGTCTGAAGTTTATTTCGATGTATCTCATTGTTAGCATCTATGGATTCTCTTCAAGACAAAGGAAGTCCTATCAAGCCAGAAACTACTTCAGCATAAAAGAAGGAAAGTACAGATGATTAAAAAACAATAATAAATTGCATAGGAACCCCCGTCAATGGATGCAAATACTAAATACCACCTCATTAACACAGCCCCATTTTCATCAACATAATAAAAAAAAAGTGATAACGTTCAAATTTGTGGGACAGCTTCATATCTGTTTTGGATGCACCACCAATGTTTTGAAACCTTTGGGGGAAGATTTTGGTATTTCTTTGTGGTATTTTTCCTGCTCTCTTCTCACTTATTGAGATTTCAGGGACCCTCTATTGTTTATGTTGCATCAAATGGCCAATACCACGGAAATACCCCAAGCAAGTGTCTCACATGATGCCACAGGATCAGCCAAGACAGGCATACTGGTGCCCCATACAACCCTTCCCCTGACTTTCAACCTTGGCAGGTCAACCTTTGACTCTAACACCCATGATGAGGGTCTCTCTTAACAGCAGACACAGCAATAAGAGTGGGGTGACAGCCACGTTTCTTGCCTCGTGGGAGGACTCCATTATCGGCATGTTCTACCAGCCCCTGCCATAAAAGAACCTGCAGTACCTGCCCACCTGGACCAGGGCGATCAACCACCTACTGAGCTACATGCTGGCTTTCAATACAGTTCACAATTCTAAACTACAGCTGCCTGCACGCTATTCTATCTGGAATACATGTCCAGGGTTCCATTTGACATTTTAAATTGAGGTAATATCCTCAAACTGGTTCAATCAATGGCCACGCTCGGAGAAGTCAAATCTCAAGACATCATCTACATGGAATTCATTGCTCCAGGGCCTGACCAGAGTAACCAAATGATCAAAGCAACCTGGAGATCCACCAAGTTGGTCCTGATAGCCCTGTGATATGCACATACCTTCAAACAGTTGGGGATTATTATCACTCTGTCAAGGAAACCTGGATACACGTCCTGTAAAGCCTGAAGAAAGAGGTCAACACATCGACTCAACCGAGACCGGTTTACTCGCTCCTTGGAAATGCACTAAGTAAAACCCCAGTCCATGCATCCGGGCAAACCAGTGGGTTCCATGATAAGCCGGCTTCTGGCCCTAAAGTGGCACACAATTGGGGCTGGTTGTCAGGAGCGTTAAATTTGACCAGACTACTACATTGACAAAATACCACCTTAATCGATCAATTATGCTCCTGGAACATCAACTAATTGATAAACAACCTGGGAGACTTGGAAACCCTTCAATCTCTCCGCTCTTTTCAAATTGACTTACTACAAGAGACTTGGTCACAGAAAGATCACCATTTGACAGGTTACATAAATTATTTAAATCCTGCAATCAAACAATGAAAGCACGGGCACGGAATGGGTGGACTTGCCATTTACGTATCCATCACCAATGCAATGGAGTCCTGCGAACAAGACAGAGATGACGCGGGGCTACAAGTAGTAGGTCTATCACTCAAAATTTCAAAGGCCAAACCAAGAGAATTACCTTGGTAAACGTTTATACCCACCCAAACACCAGTTCAAAGGACAGAGGTACCTGACAAGCTGATTGATGTCACTTTAGGCCTGAGGTGGGAGAAGTCAAGCAAGGACCTTATTACAGCAGGCAACTTCAGCATGTGGCTAATGAGTGCACTACCTGCAAATGAGATCATAGAGGCGTAATATAGCCACTGAACGACACCACATCAAGATTCCCCCAGGTGGCACAAAGACGACAAGAGAGGACGGTCCTTACAAGGCAATCTTGAACACCTTGGCCTTAGAGCTTTAAACGGCTGTATACTTCCAGACAAATCACCTGGCCTCTAATATCTAACAAGTTCTGAAGTCTTCTTTAATTTACTCTAATTTTGCCAGTCTCTCCCTGCTGAACACCATCACCTCCTTTTGCTTTGGAGAAAAAATGGATAGCAGCCACCGACCTCAAGAGATAACCCTCAACATTGGTTTGGAGGAGTATGACTGTGCCTGTGCAGCAGACCAAGGGATTGAAGGGAAAAAAATTGACTTCAAACGTATCAAGTACATCACTGACACCCTATCAACCCTGGCCTCAGAATCTAAACAACTACAGGCATCTACTCATAAATTCGAGGGAGACCCTCTGTCTCTATGGGTAAGATTTACTGAAAAATTCACAAGCCAGTACGCTAAGTCGGACCTAGCCAAGCAAAGAAATCCAACACACAGAAGTCGGCCCTCCCACAAAGATGGGAAACAAATCACCAGAGAAGGAGGGCCAACAGGTGGATCAACCAGCTGTGGACAACCCTTTAAAGGTTGCCAATGGACCCAATATTACTATGCAAACTAAGGGAGACAAGAGAAATTACTGTATGACAGGTCAAACAATTCCGCAAACTTTTGGTATACTATAAATAGAGTGGGCAGAAATCTCCCAAAAGTGGCCTCCTTAAACATCCCAGAGCCAACCTGGTACTACTTCTTGTATGACCACTTCAATCAGTCAGTACAGCCAGACCAGTCCCATGTGCAGGGTGATGGCTCGGAGGCTATCAAACTCCTGTCGGCCCATCCCAGGAGCAGTGATCACGAAACATCCTGGTGCTCTATTACTGCTACTTTAGTTCAGAAACCAATTGTAAAGGGTCGAAGGGAGGGTGGGCCAGGCCCAGGTGGAATCCCACCAGCCATTTAAAAGGAATATTCAATATTCTGGGCTGCATAGCTAACACCACTCTTCTTGACCTTCTTGCTGCTGAATCGTATTCTTTCTTCATGGCGTGGCTCGATGCTTGCACGGATATTCAAAGGGGGACACAAGGGGATCCCTGGGAACTATCGTTTGGTAGCTCTAATAGATAAGATATAAAATATTCTGCAGGGGTGCTACTATAAGAGCTACAGCATTGGGCGGGCACCAATAGGATCATAAAGCCGACCCAAATCAGGTTCACTAAGCACACAGGGACCGCTGTGAACCTTATGGCACTTTCCCTATTATCTGATCAGACAGATTCCAACAGCCAGCCAGTATACCTGGGCTTTATCAACTACAAGTCTTCGTTCAATAGGGTCGACAGGGGGACGTTTTGGCAGGACTTGGCTCTCCTCAACATCACAGGTGGCATGCTTGGGCCCTGGAATTTCTGCATCAAGAACTCATCTTGATCTGCATCTGCGTCAGAATAAAAATAGGAGTTGGGTCTTGCTTTTCGAGGCCAATCAAAATCATGCAAGGCCTCAAGCAGGGTTGCGTCCTTGCACCAATATTATATAACCTGTTCTTATCTGATCTGACTCCTACTTTGAATTCAGTTAGTTCCCATTCTCCCAAATTGGGAGGCTTTCAGCTCTCGAACCTGCTGTATGCAGACGATCTGGTACTGATTAGTAGAACCAAGGTCGGCCTGCAAGACATTACACTGCAGAATTTTCAACTAGGAATTGCCTGACAGTAAACAAAAATAAAACCTAAACCCAGGCACATGTACCTTGTAAGAGTTAACAGCTTAAGCATTTTAACCAATCTGTGCTCTGACGCAGTTATTATTCTAGTTCAAGCACATTCCACTTTATCCGTTGCACAGGTCCATCAGTCGGTTAAGGTCTTTAGATGATTAGACCTTTGCACATGCACCTTCTAATGACAACAGTCTTGATGCAGTTCTTATTTCATCTTAGGCACACTGCACTTTATCTGCAGCACATGCACTTTCACTGGTTCACTGTTTACAGTATCTGCTTATGTGAATCCGTAACTTTTTGGGGCAGGAGGCGTTCACCTAGAAATCTGGTAACACTCTAGTGGCATCTCTTAATTTTTACACACTCCGCCCCGGTTAAGACTACTGGTATTAACAGGCTAGGGATAGTTCTACTTTAGTTTCACCTTAATTTACCAGGCAGGATGTGAGTCCCTTTCCAGGGTCCTGTCTTTTAAAGGCCAACAGTGATTGCACCATGTGTCTGTTTTATATTATTCCTTTAATATATGTTTTAATGCATTTACTGTGTACTGCATTGCAATTGTGTTTTAATAATCAGGCAAAAAAGATTACTTACTAACTTGTAGGACTGTATTACAGTATATAACCATACAGACATTGACATATAACCCTTGCTAAGTATATGCCCCTGGGTTAAAATCAAGACTAATTGGCTTGAATTGAATGTTTATGAAAGATATTGTATATCTTCAATATTAGTCCCTCAATAAGAGCTCAAAAAATGAAAACTAAAATTGAGTGGACCCTAAATATATTTGTGTGGAGTGAAAGCAATAAACAAAAATACAGCTCACTGCCACAAAGGAGGTAAGGTCGGGCCGCAGTTCCTAAAATACCATAAGAATTAATAAGTCATGAAGCTGAACACCAGTCAAATTCAACATGGTATGGTGAAAATCGCACTTACGTGAAATTGGGAAATTGGCATTGAAAGATATAAAACTAAGGGGCATATTACAAGTCACTATCGTCACCTAAACATAACTGTTTTTGACGTTGTGGTGGCGATGCGGGCTTTGCCTTATTTACAAGTAAATAAGGTACCCTTTCACACTATACTTAGCATTGTGCAGCACACATAAAAACAGCAAAACACCACATATGATTGTTTATGTGCAGGAAGGTGTCCCTTCCGGCACATAAACAATCATTATAAAAATTAGGAGTTGCAACTTCTATGTGTGCTGCACTAAACAGCACACACAGAAGTTAGAATCACCATTTAAGATTGTTCATGTACAGAAAGGCAAAGCTTCCTGCATATAAACAATGATTCTCCACAACGCAGGCACCCTTGCACTATGGTGCAAGGGTGCCTGCGTTGGCGCTAGGCAGCTAAATGTAGCGCCAGCACAGGGGAAAATGCAGGGCTGTACCATATTGTTGTAAATACGGTGCACCCCTGCGTTTCAGAAGTGTCTGAGTTTAGCCAAGAAGGCTAACGTCGCGCTCCATCCCTTCTTTGTAGATATGCCCCTTATGTCAAGTTTACAACTACGCAATGTCAAATCAGTAACAAAACTGATGAAGAAACTTTTATGCAAAAATCCTTAATGCCCACTATTTACCACAATGTATGATTTGAGGCAATCTCCTTATCAAAGAGGAACTCAACTCTTATACTGAAAATGTTGGTTAGAAGAAGGCATTCATTATGAACCAGATTTCATATCAAACAGATTTCACTAAATTGTACCTCAGATCAGAGCTACACCCTAAGCAATGTGGAAAAAAGAGAGATTTGCATGGTTAGACACTTTGATAGACTTATACATCCCAGCAGCTTTCAAGGTTTAAAGAGGGCAGAACTCCCTGCTGAAGGGCTGAAAAATAACATAAAATTATCTAAAGTGCAAACGTTGATAAATCACTGTAAATGGAATATATATCTGTCATTCCAAATGGAAATTCGGAAGTAAAACAGATGAAGAAAAGTACTTGAGAATTAGTAAGTCCAATATATTGTTCAAAATATTATTCAACTGTAGCTGATATATTTGCAGCAAAGAAGCCACTCAAGACTGTACTTGACACACTAAGAATTGCACACACTGCACTTTGGGAATTGAGAGCAGAGGCCAGATGATGGCTGAAATGTTTTGTGAATGACAGTTTCACTAACGTGAGGGCGGGGGGGGGGCAGTGGAGTGATGAAAGCTTATGAGACCTGCTAATTTAAATAAAGAATGTGTGGGAGCCAGTCCTAGTGACATTAGGCCTCATTTCCCTCTTTGGGAATGTCACCTCTCCTTAGTGGGCCAAGACTATTTTTATAATATAAAAATGGGTTGGGGCCAGTCCATCCAGCTATTGGGTCTAACATCCACCCCCAGAGACCCAACAATCTTTCTGCCCTCTGTGGGGCAGAGTGTGTGGTTTGCTCCCAATCTACCCTTCTCAGGGTGCAGAAAGTCCACTTGATGCTACAGCTATTTTAAATGTGAAAAAGTGGGAGGAGCTGACCTATCCAGGCATCAGGCCATGCCCCCACCACTAAAGCATCAACAGTCTTTCTGCACCCAAATGCAAAAAGCCCTCTGTTTTATTATATTTCTGTGATTCCTAGGGGTGACATGTTTTGGCTACTTATTTTGGGGTATGCAAAAAGAGGCAGACTCCCAGGATCTTTCCAAGGCTTCCCATCTTTACCAAGACATTAAATATTTCAATTATCCAAATAATATATGGAAATCTAAAATAACCTCTACCTCTTATTCTTGAAAACCACTGACTAGTACAGTATGAAGTGGACTTCCTTACTTAGTCTCTGATGGTTTTACCTAGGATAGATCAAATAATAACAGTTTTTTCATCTTTTTAGAAGCTGGAGCTGCACTGCTGACTGACCTACCAGTCTTAAAATGGGAAGAGGCCATACAAATTTGTGAACAAACTTAGGATGCAGCCCTGGCAACTGGATATATTTTGTATACAACTATTGTTTACCAATAACTTTATATGTAGGTGCCTTTCTACAAAGGTACCAGACTATCTTTTGTGCTCCACTATGATTTTGAGAAGATATTGTTATACTGTCTGGCTGTTTTTTTAAAATATGTTTTTAGAAGATGAATTGTAGAAGCAACAGATGTAGGAGAAAGGCAAGTTTGAAAGGTATGTGGATGTATAGAATTGGTACAGCAGAAAGGAAATGTTGCCATGGAGGTGTGAAATCTATTTGCTTCATTCTGACTCATGATTCATGGTGCATGGAAAATCATCAAAGACTGTTCAGAATATTAATTTAGCCTTTCTGCTTGTTCCTCTGTCTGTGGGTGATAGATCATTGATGCAAATTTTTTCACTCCTGTTGGGCCCATGAATTGCGCTCAGAAATGAGTTATGAACATATGAAAGACCATGAAGCCTGAAAATCTGTTTGAGGAACACCTGGGCCAGTTCTACTGCTACAGGAAAACCTTTTAAAAAAAGAAAACACTTACCTTCCTACCCAAGGCACCATCCTCTTCTCTCTGGTCTTCTCCAGCAGGTAAACAAACTCAAATGCGAAACCAGGAAACTGCACTAATTAATCCTGGTGCTGCTCTCACGACATGAGAGCAGCGCCAGGTTTGGTTGGAGCGGCCTCTCTCAGTGCTCCTAAGAGCACTGGAGGCCTGCACTGTCTCAAACCTAGCTGTTCCAGAGAGCTAGGTCAGAGAACTTTAAAATGCACGTCTGGCTTGCCATCGCAAGATGGCCTTTTAAAGTACACAGCTCCCTGCTGCTGCCAGTCGGCAGTGCTGGCCCCACCTCGTCCTGACACTTAGTTCATGACGGGTCGTTTTGCTGAAAAATAAAACTCAAATAAATTAACTTTATTACCGTTTTATTTTTCAGCTCTGGGGCTGGTGGGTTGATGCTCTTCTGCTCAAACGGAGGAGCTGCCCTTGATGCCTAGAAGCACAAAGCATCAATCGTGGTTCTCTGGTAGAGCAGACTGGGATGAACACAGAACCTTAACATCGGGTTTTCAAAGCGTTGCCAGTTCCTGTGTTGATGATGCGTCATGCAGTGGCTGTTCTGAGGAAGTTTCTGTGTGGCAATGTGGAGTCCTGTGTCATCATCAAGGATGACATCAATGAGGGGTTTATGATGCGAAGTCCTCAATCAAGAGTGTGTCATGCAGCACCAGTTCTGACGAAGCTGTGGGGATGTGATGTGAATTTCTGAATCTGATAGAGACTTCTAGCCGCAGATTCCTTACTTTTGAATTTCCCCAGGTATCAAACTGAATCAGTAAAATCCCTGCAGTGGAAAAGGATTGGCTCTGTGCGTCCGCGTCCATGCTGAAAGTAATATCAGTGTCACCTATGCAAGTGCCACCTCAGCACGCTGACGTCAGTTCTTTTCTTTCCATGCAAGCCGGCGCTGATCTGAGAGAAGAGCTACACCTCTGTCAGATTTTGTCTGAACCACAACTCCAAGTTGTGCGCCGACTGCTGGGCTATGGTGCAGAAAAAGCTGTGAGTGAGCCGTCCTTGAAGCTGCTAGCAGGCCGGCATGTGCCTCTACAGAGGTCACGGTCCCCCTCGAAAAGAAGGTCTAAGGACCATTCCAGGAGTCGGATGTCCTCTTCATCCCACTCGAAATCATCAGGCACCCAGGTAAGAGGCAAAACAAAGAACTCGATGAAGGAACATTGGTGTTCAAGGCCTTGATCCTTGGAAACTGTGCCTGCGCCTCCCCATTTTTCTAGGAGCCGGAGCAACCCCCGCTCAAATTATAGAGTTCCATAAGGCCATGCGCCTCATTTTTGAGCAGCCCTATCCCTCTGGCATGCCTTTGGGGCTGTGGGATCAGACGGGGCCCATCTGGTTCCATGCCGGTGGCTCTGACCCCTGCCCTGATGGGCCCCCATGGATCTGGAGCGGAGCCGGTCATGCCACTGGAACTTTCCCAGGCACAGACCCCGATACCAGTGCTCTCTGCACCAACATTGGCCACAAGTGGCACCAGCCCCATTGTGATCCCCGAATATGAAACGTAGCTGGATCTGCATTGGCTGACACCGATTCCTGTGCTGACAGGACCCCTGTATTCTACCTCAGAGGCCGAACACTATTATGAAGGGCTAGGCCTCAAGGAGGAATGGGAGGGATCCTGGACCCTTTAGAGTCGTATGATGAGGGTATGGACTGGTTTGATGAGTTGTGTGATGCCAGTGGACTGGATATGCTTTTTCCCCCTGCGGAGTATGAAGCTACATACGCAATGGTGGCACTGAGGGCGGCTGAGGTCCTCGACCTTCAGTTGGCCTCGGTGGCAGTCAAGACCAACATCTTGATGGAGGTGCTTCAACCGGCATAGGAGCTCTGGTGAATAGGATGATTGGTGACCGCCTCACTCCAGGGGACACAAATTTCCTCACCCTACTCAAGAGAGATTGGTGGTCCAAGCCTCCCCTTCCCATGGCATGTTCCCTGCCACTACCAATAAACGCATCCAAGAGACTAGACAGCTTGGGAAAGAAAATATTTTCTTGCATCAGCCTCCCACATGCTGTGGGAAGCAGTTGCACAAGTGCTTCCACAGGTCCCGGAGGAGGCCCAGGCCATTCTCTCCCAAACATTTATGGACTGGTGAGACACAGCGAAAGTCACTATATTCTGTGGCTGAAACACGACCGACTCACTGGGCAGAGCGGTTTTGGCGACAGTGCCCCTCAGAAGCCACGCCTGGCTGAGAACATCTGGCTTTTTGGGTGATGTCTAGGCTTCCCTCATGGACATGCCTTTTAATGGCACCCATCTCTTCAAAGACAAGGCAGACTTGGCACTGGAGCACTTTAGGGACTCTCAGGCTACGGCCAAGTCTTTGGGAGGTATAGGAAGAGTGGGTTGGGGGAGGGGATTGGTGTCAGTGTAGTTTGAGTGTGAATAGGGAATAATTTGGTGTAATTTAAAGTGCAGATTGAGTGCACAAAAAGGGGATCGAGTAGCATGCACCAGAGATAGCAGATTAAATACTTATGAGAGGAAAAATATGAGGAAAAAAGAACAGGTATTTGAATTATTATACTTGTGAAAAGCACAATGGTAATACTTAATTTTGCAATGTCATCACGTTAATATATGATTAGTATGCATATGTTTGTATTTATCCAGAGTAACAACAATATGGTATGAAACAGTGATGTTGGGGACTCAAATACATCGGCTCTCAATGTATACAGAAACAATTATGGACCAAGTATGGTGAGGCGTGAACACTGCTGGTGTCAATAAGAAGGTAAGCGGATATGAGACCGCATTAGAAATCAAGCCAACAGGTTCCTCAGTTTGGTGCCTCCAGTAAAAAGAACATAATCACACATAATGTTTAGTGGAAATGCACTGGTTTAGTGGCAAACAATATGCATATAAAAAGAAAGCCAACAGGTTTGCTAGGTAGGTAACAATATGCATATTAGTAACAGGTAAGAAGGAACTAAATTGCAACTTAACAAGCAATGACAGCTTCTGAATGCAAAGGTCTGGAATCTGTGAAAGCAATAAGCCAAAAGGAGAGGGAGAAGAAAGGAAAGTCACCAATACACCAAAGGCATAAAATCACAGTCTGAATTATGCAGGTGCGCCTCTTAAGAAGGGTTGATAGGTCATGAATAAAACATGGTTAAGGGAGCTGGCTTGTGTCACTTGTGAGAGAAAATAAATCCATCACAAGAGAAATGAGCAGTTTGCCATGGCGAAGATACCATATGTGTGCTCATGGGAGCTATGCGATATTAGCGCATATGATCGATCACAAGAGAAAAATATTAGATCAGCCATATCGGGAGCTATGTGATATAGGTGCGGCGAAACAAGAGGACCATCATAGTGCCGCGTTCAAACAAATTTAGGGGCATATCATCAATGGCTTTATCTCCGTTTTTCTGGCCTTAAAAGCCAGAAAAGCGGAGATAAAACCAACGCCCTATCAGCAAGAGGATGCTAACATGCGTATTCACATTTTGGAGAAAACTGCTGTTTTCTCCAAAAACTAATGTCTAGTAAACTCCTGACTAAGCCACCCCTAACATTGGGGGTGGAGTTTGTTATCACCCTTTTGCAGGGAACATCACTTGAAAACCAGCGATGTTCCCTGCAAAACGACGATAACATCGCTATCTCTGGAATATTTATCGTCCTGGACCAGCACGTTGATGATAACGCGCTACCAGGGCGATAAAAAGCAGAGATAGCCAGCGATAAGAAAATTATCGCTAAGCACGGGCAGCGATAATTATCGCTGGTCGTTGCTGATATGGCCCTTGGTGTGGCAAATACACCAAAATCATAGAAGACCTGCAGCACTTGAACAAACGCACCCAGATAAATACCAGAGAAGTTAAGTATCTACTAAGGGACTGTATGTGGGCCCAGGGAAGCTATGCAGTAATCACAGACATAGACCCGAGCGTCCTCGAGGGCTGCAGTTTCGGGGGTCAAACTTACTGTAAAGTTGTCATCCCTTAGGTGGTATATGAAGCATCCCAAAGACAATGCATCGTGCGGTCTCTGCGGTTCGATTGCGTGGGCAGCCCTCGGTTGTCTGCTCTTTAAGTTCTCTGAGAGAGCAGGAAGGAAAACCGTGACAGACGGTTGGCGTAAACAAGCAAAGTCACGGAAGTTAGCCGACAGGCAGAATTAAACTGCTGTAAAGTGGCGGGAGTCAAAAGACCACATAGAGAAAGGGGAGTCAAAAGCACTTCCACCAAAGGTGAGCATGTAAAAAATGTGGCATCACAAATACATGTGTGTTTGTGTGGTCTATAGTATGGAAAACTAAAAGGGAAGTACAGGAAAGTAAACACAAAACAAATTAGTGTATGAAAGAGTGAATATGGCCGGAAAGCGCATGCCAGAGAAAGTAAGTGCTCATATTGCGCTAGTACAATGGGGCAAGACAGTTAACATATAGCCAAATGCCATGGTAATATCCAGTGAGTACAGGGATATGGCATGATGGAGATATAAGGTAAAGGGGACTGGTGTAGCAAGGAATCTCAGGCCAATAAAAACAAGTGAAAGCTGTACTGGTGTAGGGGGTCCTGAAGGTGACATATAGCAGGGATATCATGAGACAGGGACTAATACTGCAGGAAAAAGCAGGCCAAATAGGATGGAAACATCCAGAAAGGTGACATATGTCAAGATGCCTTATGAAAGTATGTAAAAACCAGAGTCAGGTCTGTCAGAGTAATGAAAGTATGAAAGGAGTAGGACCTAAAGCAGAAAGTGGCTTGGTTGGGATATCGTGACCAAGGTGAAGGAAATATGATCTTGCAGAAGAAGGAACTTAGCCAGTCGGTCTGAGAATGGGGGGGTTTCTGAGCATGTACAGTGAGAGAAAGCAGAAGGTTAGGGTAAATTACAAGGAAGGAAACTAATGTGCATGTAGTGTCATCATGAATGTGTTGGCAAAAGGCTGCTGGGCTTCATGGCCCCCTGCATCCTGCTGGCAACGCATGCTAGATGGCATATGTGGGCTCTGCAGGGTAACCTGGAGTTCCAGTAGGCGCAGCATCAGGGAATCCTCTCTAACATGGTCCAGGTTTTGGAGGAAACTGCAATGGACCTGCAGTGGTGGCTAACGAACCGCAATTAGGTAAGAGGCTGACCGTCTTCCTCCCCCAACAGGATATCATAGTAGTGACAGATGCGTCATTCCTGGGATGGGACGGTCACCTGAGAGAGGTGGAGATCAGATGACTCTGGTCTCCGGTAATATCCAGACTCCCCATCAGCATGCTGGAGCTTCATGCAATCCAACTGACATTGAAAGTCTGTCTACCCTCCATTAAGCGAAGACTAGTGCAGGTGTTCATGGACAACACCACAGCCATGTGGTATTGCAACAAATAGGGCAGGGTGGGGTCATGGACCCTCTATCAAGAGGCCCTGAGTCTCTGGACATGGCTGGAACAGCAGGGCATATCCCTGGTGGTTTCAGCACCTGGCAGTATCTCTGAACGCCAGAGTGGATAAACTCAGCCCTCGATGACTAGCAGATCATGAATGGCATCTCTGCCTGGAAGTGGTGCAAGGTCTCTTTCAGCAGTGGGGAGAGCCTTGGTTGGATCTGTTTACATTCACGAGAACACACAATGTCAGCAGTGGTGACTCCATTTCATAAGGGCCAATATGTCACCTTGCCCAACTTCTACACTCCTCCACATCCCACTAAGGAAGAGGAGCAACCCAAAAAAATCATTGTCATTCTGCCATAACTACACACAAGAGTTCCATGGGGGTAACCAACTCTTTGTGGGGTATGTTGGTGCAAAGAAAGGTCGGGCAGTGTAGAAATCGACCATCTCTCGATGGGTCATTCTCTACATCAAGATCTGCTACACACTGGAAAAGAAACAGCCTTCTAAAGGCTTAGGGGCTCATTCTACGAGAGCTGAAGCTGCGACCACGTAAAGTCCCAGTCCTGGACATCTGCCAAGCAGCAACGTGGGCTTCTCTGCACACATCTACCAAGCATTACTGCCCAGACAGTCAGGCTCACAAGGGTGGGCTTTTCGCCTGTTCCATCCTGCAGGACTTCCTAGTATAAATGTATCTGTAGACTCACCACTGGGGGAAGGCATTGATGGTTATCTATTCAAAGGTAAGGAATCTGCTGCTAGAAGTCTTTATCAGATGAATAAGTTACTTACATTCGTCAATGCCTTATCTGGTAGAGAACAATATCTAGCCACAGATTCCTTACCAATTCACCCATCTTCCCTGTTCTGCGGACAGATTTATAGGGTCAGGGATCATTCATTTCAGGGCCTTTGTACTTTGTACATACCTGTGTCAGTGCACTTCATGGCCCTGCGATTCTGTCCTGAAAGTCACTAAACATACCTGAGGTCAGCAAGTTGCCTCATGGAGCCAATTGACACCACCTACCGATTTGCAGGGATGCTGCTCACGAAAAATCTTCCAGATCCAGTTTGACACCTGGGGACGTTCAAAGGTAAGGAATCTTTTGGTTGATATTGTCATTACCAGATAAGGCGTTACCGAAGGTAAGTAACTTGTTCATCATCATTGAGGATACCATCGATGAGGTGCTTGAGATGCAAGGTACTGCGTCTAGGATGCATTTACTAGGGGTGGGCGGAATTTGCGGAATTAACCTTCGCAAATTATCGCGAGAATGTTTAAAATTATCGCAAACAAGCAGAAATATCGCAAAGATGCGGAAGTTTTTTTCCGGCATGTTCGCGAGATTTTCTGCATGGTTGCGGGTCGCCAACTTACCCATGTGGTTGCTTGCGGGCGCGGCCATCTTGTTTTGAGTTGTTCTCGCGGTGCATGATCGCGAGAAGAAAGACGTGATCGCGCGACGCATGACGTCACTGCGGGCGCGAACTGTCGCGAGACAGCGCAAATGGCTAAAAACAATACAACATCTCATGGAGAACGCGACCGGATCAAGAAAACTTGTCGGCGAACGCAGGGATTCAGGTAAGGCGATCGCGCGCGCGCGAGAATGTATCATTTTACAGCGCGAGCAAGAAACAAATTATCGCCAAGCTGCGGAAACCGGAATTTTTGACATTTTCGCGCTCTCCGCGGAACGCAAAAATGTCAAATTATCGCAATTTCCGCGAACGGAACGAAATTTTTGCCCAGGCCTAGCATTTACCAGTGGTGGTTTTTATATGGCTGAGAGGAAGTGATTCGTGCTGCCGTACCTTCAGGCCCACTTTCAAGGGACCAGGACTGGGGTGGCACCACATGGGGGTGAAACTCACAACAGGCAGAGCCCAGGTGCTCTTTTTAAGGTGGTTGGTGCCTTTTCTGTCCCTGAGGCTCTGATCAGGCCAGTTAACTATCACTAGTCCTTGTTTGACAATGCAGGTCCAATCTTTCTCACTCTAGCAGCAGGGCAGCAGGACAGCAGGACAGCAGGACACAGGGCAGCAGGACAGCAGAGTAGCAGTCCTTCAGGCAGAGTAGCACAACAGTCCTTCTAAGTCTTCCACAGTTTAGAGGTGTACTGAAAAGTTGGGCCTGAGGGTCCAATATTTATACCTGGTGCCCACTTTCAAGTAGAGGTTTCTAGAGGCTTGTACTAGCAGAGGTGCCTGGAATTCCCTGCCCCCCTCTGGCCCCAGTGTATCTGGGGTTACAAAAGACTAGTGTCAAACCTGTTGTGAGTATGTTCATGCACAGGTTTTGTCATGCTCAAGTGTGGTAGAAGACAGCTCCACTCCCCTATCATGTCAGATATGGTCCATTGAGACCAACTGCCGGAAATGCGTAGTAATGTCTCCCAGGATACAGACTGCAGGCACCATATGATTAGGACAAGAACATTTCAACTTTCGAAATGATTATGTAGAAATGGGTGACCCATATACCCTTGGGCACTTGGGTAAATACGTGTAGGATAAGGATGCTAGCACTCTGTAAAATGCATACAGAGACTGCTGATGGTTGCAGCGGCACTGCCTCCTCAAATAAAATCATCTA
This sequence comes from Triturus cristatus, assembly GCF_964204655.1. Taxonomy (NCBI): domain Eukaryota; kingdom Metazoa; phylum Chordata; class Amphibia; order Caudata; family Salamandridae; genus Triturus; species Triturus cristatus. The sequence continues at coordinate 336,126,135 of NC_140581.1, read as the reverse complement.
CAAAATGATGTGTTGCTAGTAGACTCCACCACCACTCTGTATACAAATTCCACAATTTAAATGAGGGAATTCTGTCTTTTGAACTTTATGACTCTTGGATTAAGGAGTCTTGGATCTTCACATGAAACATCCTGTCCTGAAGATGGTCTCATAGATTTACTTCAGAAGAGACCGAAAATTTGACACCCTAAATAATTTTCATTTTAGTTTCTGTTAAGATTTAATCTGGGAAATGTTCCTATGTTTAGGATTGTTTCCAATCTGTACACTATTTAAAATGGGCAATGGTGCATTGATAACTAGTGCAACCTAAATCTGAAAGATTTTTCAGTTCTGTTATCAATGCCGTTGAAGTGCCTTTTTGTTTTTAACCCCTAATGAAACAATCATTCTATGAGTGAAATATAATGAATTAAAAAATACACTTGGTTGCGTTGATTGATTTCTTTTAAATAATACAGACTATTGTTCTTTGAATTGGATTCTCAATGTCATAATTAGACATCTTGTAAGTAATTAGAGAACTCTACCTAAATATACTAAAAATATTTCCCTTGTAGGCATCATTACCCGACACAACTTTCTTAAATGTAGCATATTCAGAATTGTGACTTAAATCCAACTTTACCATTTAAGAGGTTTTAAATTATAATTCTTCAGATGTCAAACTCGACATTCCTACCTGCTCCTAATTTAAACCCAATGTTATCCTATGGGAGAGGAAGGCATTGCAGTAGCGAAAACAGGTTTAGGAGTTTTTCACTACCAGGACATGTAAAACGCAAAAGTACATGTCCAACTTTTCAAATACACTACACCCTTCCTTATGGGCTATTTATGGCCCGCCCTAGGAGTGACTCACATGTATTAAACTGAAAGGTTTAGCCTGTCAAAAGGTTTATTTATTTTGCTAGGTCAAAATGGCATATTAAACTGTTCATGCCATGAAGCAATGGCAGGCCTGAGACTTGTTTAAAAGGCTACCTACTTTACTAGGACCTCACAAATAAATGAAATGTGTCAATCAGGTGTAAGACAATTTTACAATGTGTAGATGAGAGTGCATGCACACTCTAGCACTGGTTAACAGTGGTAAAGTGCACAGAATCCTAAGGCCAACAAAAACGAGATCAGCAAAAATGGAGAAGTAAGGCAAAAGGTTTGGGAGGAAGACCACCCTAAGGCTGACAGGTCTAACACAGTCCTGGAACACTAGGCTACTCAATGAAGTACTTTGCTTCTTTGGATCTTTCACCGCCCAAATTGGAAATACAGACATGTCAGTCTATACAATAAATGAAAGTTTCATGTTTGGGTGTTGTCGTGAAAGTTATCTTTAAACTTTCAGAGGCTGCATCTCATTTGGACCCTAACTGAAGATTTTTCAATTTTTTGTTAGATGTACAATAGGTCTAACAATGGTAGAGAAATGTTTGATATTATGTCTATGGAAGTTAGGAAACCCCAGGAACCTTTGGACTTCTACTTACTCATGTAGGGGTTGCCCATTCCAATATAGCCTCCTCCCTTTCCATACTTATACATTGGCCCTCACCAGATATTTGCAAGTCCAGAAAGGTGATCTGGATGATTTTGAATGTATACTTTCTGGCCTTAGCAAGCAAAGAACTTTCTTAGATGAGGCAGGCTTCTTTAATATTTTCTCTTTGTTGTTGCAGGTCATTTAAATAGATCAGGATGGCATCTAAACAAACAATCACTAAAGAGTCTAACAGGCCTCAACATATATTATTGACAAATAACTTAAAAAGGCTGAAAGGGCATTGCACAGGCCAAATTACCTCACCAGTTATTCATAATGACCCACTCTTCCATTCATCCCCCTCGCTAATTCTAACCAGATTATAGGTTCCCTACATATCACATTTAGAAGATAAAGAGACCTTTACCATCATAGTCTGGTCTGTGGTAAATAAAATTCCTTTACCTGGACTTAATTTGATACAGAAACATAATAAAATAGCTCAGTAAAATGAGAGGCAGAATCCGTGGTATTAGAGGTTCGGAATGGGCTTTATTCCAATAATCGATTATAATCGGTTGCTCCAAGTTCCATCACCACGGAGGTTCAGGAAGTGAAGTACATACTTTATTGACAAGAAGTAACTTTTATAGTACATACATTACAATGAAGCGAATGCAGTAGGCGTAACAATTGATAAGGAAATTGACGATTTATCTGCGTAACCAAAAATGGGTGTAATAAGGAGTAAAAAGGAACATAATTGGTTATGATGTCACATATAGGTGGATCTATAAGATAATACTTGGCATAGATGCGCGCGCAGCAGCATGACGTGTAATTGACGTGTAACTAGGGGGTGAAGGGGACTTGACATTTAGCTCTACATGTGGAGACAAAAAGTCTGGGGGGTCAAGTCAACCTAATCCCAAATCATATCTAACATCCTATGTTTAAAGAACTATGTTATCCACAAAAGAAGGACTCTCGGACAGAATCTATTCTATACTGACTGTGCGTGCGTGTACAAGCGTCTAAGTGTCTACACAATATGTGAGGGGGTAGGAATATTCCATGGTAACAGGGCTATGAATTACTTGCATAAGGACAGAGAAGCCGGGCCTTTTGCTCGGTAACTGGAAGAATGTTTACTTAACTACTAGGCAGGAATGCATCGGCTGAGGGGGAAGCAGATAATTCGAAGGTGAAATACAGTTGTCAGGCTTCGTGAGCCGCGCTGAGAATGAGACAAAGTTCATGGTCACAGATGCAGGCTCAGACTCGAGTTTTCAGAGGCAGAAAGCAAGAGGAGTTTGATGACAGAATCAGGGCCTACTTGCCTGGACTGTAAAATGGCATAAGTGAACCATATAAAGCCGGTGGCCTTTCGTATTTAGGAATGGAATATCCGGCCTATTCATGGCGGATCTGACAGAGGACATGTTGACGGTGGACGCACATGTATTTGCGTCTTCATAACTGGAACTGGAGGGAACATACATGTACTTGTAACATGCACATAGAACCGTTGGGGTCCAAGATAGGGGACATAACTGACCAGAAAAATCCATATTTCCACATTCCCTCCTTGTCCCCTACTTGCCCGTTAAGAGATATCAATCTTCATCAATCCATTGATCTGTTCATATAACATCATTTGTTCTTCTTTCTTCTTCCGTGACGAATGAAATCTTGGTGGTGGAATACACGATGTGGCACACAGACCACAAATCGCTGGTCCACATTGTAGACATAGACAGCAACTGAATAGTATGAGAAGGCCAATACCTAGGAAGGATAGAACTCTCCATCCCCAGGCTGATACCACACTCCAAAACCAACTGGACCAAGTCCAAGTGCCTGGGTTCTGGTGTATCTGGTTTACAATCTTATGAAGGCGAGTGATGGCTTTATATACAGATGGCGAATTTTCTGGTATGAATACGCAGCAGCTTGATCCGATGACCCTACAAGCTCCGCCCCTATCAGCCAGGATGACGTCAAGGACAAGACGATTTTGAAGCACAACAATCCGCATAGCAGACTGCTCTTCTGTTAAATTGCCTAAGGCGGAAATAGTCTCATTCACTACTGCTTCAAGGGTTCTAGTTAATCTACGTATCAGCTTACTATTAGTAACAGTACCTATATAGGGAAAGATGCCTTTATTAAAATCTACATACTTGTCCCATGCCGTCTCAGTGTAATCGACAATGGGGAGATCTCTCCGCTCTCTGTTGTGTACTAAATGAATATTTCTATAATAATCAGGAGGAGCTAGGAAAACAGGTGGCAAAAGGAATGCAATGTAGCAGGTACCATCCCAATCTAGAGGTAGACGCATATATGCAGTCTGACCACATATAAAGTAGGAGTGGCGATAAGCTCTAAATGAAGATTTGCCTTGATCACTGAATTCTACTATAGTAGTGCATTTACTATGGCCCATATGTATGGAACCAACCTTTCTTACACATAATTCACCCTTCGCTGGGAATACTGACATGGTGGGTAAGACTAGTTCAACTTCGGATACGACATTTAGAATCATGAGATTAGGTGCAAAATTACCTAATCCATATACTTCATTCTCTAGATCAGTTCCTGTTCTCCTGGGGCGACCCTCCTTGTCAGGGTAGCAGACCTTGAGTAAAACTAGGTTCAGGTTTCCCCATACCCAATGATCTTGGTAAACTGCTGTGTCTGAGTCTATGGAATTGATTAAACTGAACCATGCTCCACAGGAGCCACTATGTGTAAACGGGTGTGGAAAGAAAGGCAGGACTCCTTCATAATTCTGATAGGGAGGGAGCCGACCACACACCCAACAATTGGTGGCATTACTAGTCTGATGGGAATGATGTAACATACTAATGAAAGTGTTATTGCGCAGCGCAAGTCTATAAGACAATTCATGCGGAGGTAAGTCACTAAAAGAATGTTCAGCAGTAACATTATAAACATGTCTAGAAATAGGGTAATATAGGTGCAACAATATACTTGCAGTAATTATTAAAAGACTCAAGAAAAACAAAATTAATAATGTCACTATGCAGTGGCTACGCAGTGATTTACAATACGCCTGTCGTTTCAACATTTTCCGGGTGTTTTCTCTACTCAGGTCCAAGGGATACATGTCAGAGACAATTCAACCGCTTCACCTTGGAGAGGACTTAAACAATCAAATTGCTCGACTGGTTGGGCCTAAGCTTTACTTTATAGAGTTCGGTTTTAGTCTTTTCAACCAAAGGAAGTTTTGAATCAGTCTGTGAGGGAGTGCAGGGCACAATGTCTATATCCGAGGATAGTCCATGAAATTTCTTGATATGACTTGAATGAATCCAGCCCTTGCGGCCCTCGATCTTCACGGCTGTCCTTGTAGTGAGCAGAACCAACTTGGGTGTCTTCCACCTGGGCTCCAGCTGAGTCTTTCGGTCGAAATTTCTCACAAATACGAGATCACCCGGAACTACGTCATGGGGTTTCACCTCAGTGTTGTCGGGAAAGGCTGCAGCAACCTGTGAACGACAAGATTGTAGTGCAGACATCAAGGAAGCCAAGTAATCTGTCAACATATTACAGTCAATATCAGTTATTTTGCGTGGTATAGGCGTCCCCCACATATTTGGTGGTCTGCCGAAGATCACCTCATACGGGGATAGCCCTGTTCGAGAGTGTGCTACCATTCTCATGTAAAAGAGTGCAACTGGTAACGCTACTACCCAGTCGACACCTTTCTCTCTGCATATTTTGGACAATCTGATTTTCAGTATCTGGTTATGTCTTTCTACGAGACCTGCTGCCTCGGGGTGTCGGACACAGTGGAATTTCCACTGATATCCTAACAGAAGTGAAACATGTTTCATTAATTCGGATGAGAACGGCTGGCCGTTATCTGAGTGAACAACACGTGGTAAACCGTATCGTGGGAAGAATTCTCGAACCAACTGTTTGGCAGTAGTCGGGGCAGTGTAATCTGAAACCGGGTATGCCTCTGTCCAACGGGACAGAGCGCAGACAACTACAAGAACATATTTGAATCCTCGACATCGTTCCATCTGGATATAATCCATCTGGAGGGCTTCAAAAGGGTGATTAGGAGGATGAAATCCACCCTGTTCTACGGGAACGCTTTTTCCTGGGTTAAACTGACAACAGATCATACAGGTACGGACCTTTTGTTTGGCTGCTGCTCGTAAATGTTTATTGAACCAAATGTGTTGAATGCTGTCTAGCATAGCTTTTTCTCCTAGATGTGCTGGACTATGTATAGTGTTAATTATAACTTGGACCATTGAATCAGGAAGGAACCATACAGACTTTTCCTTCATCATCCATCCTTGGTCCGTTTGAATCCCTCCTAATTCAGTCCATTTCTTTATTTCGTCTGGTGTAGCATGTGACTGTATGTCAATTACGTCAAGAGTAGGGTCTTTAACTGTCATACAATGTGTCGGTATCGGGACTATTGTCTTTGTCATGTCGGGGGTTTGAGTTTGAGCAGTCTGTTTAGCTGTTCTGTCGGCTAGATCATTGCCTTGGGAAATGATATCAGTAACCTTCGTATGAGCCTTACATTTCATAATTGATATTGCAGTGGGTCGATGTATTGCATCTAATAAGGCATGAATGAGGGGTCCGTGCTGAATGTGGGCACCGTGGGAAGTTAAATAACCTCTCTCTCGCCACAGCACGCCGAAGTCATGTACAACTCCGAATGCATAACGTGAATCAGTGTATATGTTGACTTTTTTATTCGTGGCTTGAATACAGGCTTGTGTCAGAGCGATAAGCTCTGCGGCTTGAGCTGACAAAGTATCGGTTGTGACTGCGTAAGCGGCCACTAACTCTCCTGTACTTGTTCTCATACATGAACCATCTACATACAATGTCAGGTCTGGATCTGACAATGGGACATCGGTTAAGTCTTGTCTGGGTTTTGTCGTTATTGTAATAACTTCAATACAGTCATGAGCTAGTGGGTCTGTTCCGGTTACTGGTAAAAGTGTGGCAGGATTCAATGTGTTACAGCGTCTGATTTCTATATGTGGCTGAAACAATGTAAGTTCGTACCCTGTAAGTCGCGCTATAGTCAAGTGTTGTGTTTGCGTTCTATTTACAAGAACCTCTACTGCGTGTGGTACTTGAACTGTCAATGGATGTCCTAACACTATGGCATCGCTTTGTCTGATTGCTAAAGCTGTCGCTGCTACTGATTTCAGGCATGCAGGCAAAGCCTGAGCTACGGGATCTAATGTACTAGAAAAATAAGCACATGGTTTGTGTGCTCCTGCTTGTTCCTGTGTGAGTACTGACAAGGCAGTACCTTCGCGTTCTGTAACGAAGAGTGTAAACTGTTTTCTGTAACATGGCGTTGCTAAAACAGGTGCTTGACATAAAGCTTTCTTTAGGCTTTCAAAAGCTTGTGTATGTTCCTGGGTCCAAGGGAGGACAGTCGATGTGGCTGCCTCCTGTGTGGTTAACTGAATGAGTGGTTTTGCTAGAAATGCATACTGAGGGATCCACTGCCTACAATATGAAGTGAGGCCTATGAAAGCTCGTACTTCCTTTTGTGTCTTGGGTATTGGCATGTTAGCTATTAACTGAATACGGTCGGGTGTAAGCTGCCTTCCCTCCTTGGACAGCGAGTGTCCAAGATAAACAACTCGCTGGACACAGAATTGCAGCTTAGAAGGGGATACTTTGTGCCCCTTTTCGGCCAGAAATTGTAAAACTGTCAGTGATGCTTTCTCACATTCGGGTTCGCTTCTCGCGGTGATCAGCAGATCATCGACGTATTGGAGCAGAGCAGTGTTAACTGGCATGTGGATACTATCTAGTTCTCGTTTCAGTGCTTGGCTATAGATGCTGGGGCTTTCTGTAAATCCTTGAGGTGCGCGTGAGAATTTAAAGCTACGCCCATTTAAACTAAATCCGAACAAATATTGGCTTTCCGGATCTATTGGGACGCTGAAAAAGGCATTCTTGAGATCAATTACAGTAAAGAATGTTGCTTCGGAATCAATAGCTGTCAGTAATGACGAGATATCTGGGACCACAGGAAATTGTGGCACAATGCATTTGTTTAACTCGCGCAGATCAATAACCAATCGATATACTGGCGGGGCCGTTGGATCTGTTCGTTTAAGAATCGGAATTATCGGTGAATTACATACATTGGAGTCTGTTTCCACAACTACTCCTTGGGCAATGAGCTCGTCAATGATTTGTAGTAAAGCCACTACAGCATCTGGTGGTAACTTGTATTGTCGCATTCGTGGTAGCACCACTCCTGCCTTTAATGTGACTCGATATGGTGTAATATTCATGCAACCAACATCAGTAGGGCCTTGTGCCCATAGATGTGTAGGTAAAGTCTGCAGTCGGGGATCCATGTCTCTAGACACATAGTGACCTTTAAAATCACGTAAAAACAACCTTACACCCTCCGGAGAACAACATATTATGGCTCCTAGAGCTTTCAGGGTTTTTATTCCTAACAAGTTTTCTGGACATGATTTTGTAAGCAATAAATCTGTAGTTCGGGTCAGAGGTCCTATCGTAAGTGGAAGAGGCTGTGATACTTCATTAACAATAGGTTTTCCTGAAAAACCAAGGGAAATATTCTGAGAGCCTGAGAGGGGTGCCCCTGGAACTTCACTACGTTTTATAGTTGTTCGACTTGCCCCTGTATCGAGTAAAAATGTTCTATCTTGGCCTAATAATTCACTATGTACATAAGGTCCTTCTTGATCTACAGGAATCTCGATAAGGGGTAAGTCAACTTCCCTCTCTAGGCTAGTTCATGCGTAACGCTGATACTCAGGATATTCATACTGTGCGGTCTGATACATTTGTCGTGTTGTTGTCTGTGTGGCAGCAACAGGCAACGGTGGTGCAGCTGGCACAAACTGTATTGGCTGTTGTGCGGCTGGCATGGCCTGGGCATGCTGCAGAGCTCCTTGTTCATTCTGATCTTGTCTGAGTGGCCGTGATCTTTCTTGTGTTTTACCTATGGCGATATTATGTTTTAAAACTGGACAGTCGTGTACGTAATGACCTGGCTTTTTACAATAATTGCTTGTCCCTTTTACAGGTCCTGCTGAATCGGAATGTGTCATACCCTTTTTATGTCCTTCAGCTGGAACTGTCTGGGAAACTAGCATTTTCATTTTCGTGTCTTTCATGCGTCTGTGTTCATGTTCTTGTTCCTCTCTAATTCTATTGTGATGGTACTGTAACATTTGTAACATTTGTGATGGAGTGTTACCTTGCCAGGTACTCTCGAATTTTAATACTCTATTCTTTACTGGGGGCAGGGCATTTTCTACTAATTTTGTTACAAACAGATGCGGGTATGATTCGCTACTTGCTTTTATGCCACTATTTATACCAAAACATTTTTCAAATCGGGCATAGTAATCACTAGTGTCTTCATCTTGCTTCTGCTTACAGGCTGAAATTGTACCCCAATCTTCCTTTTTCGTAGTTAACAAACGTGGCAGTACCTGTACTAATAAACCTGGTAATGCTTTAGTTTTATCCCCAAGTCCTGCTCCTGCAGTTCGGGCCTTTTCTTCCGCTTCTAACACTGACCATTCTATCTTTTGGTCTCCTACCTCCCACTCTTTTTCCTTGAGTTTCTCATAAATACCAGCAGGCATCAATACCTTTAATATTGTCATAATGTCAGGATAGGTATACTCTCCCATGAGTAACATGTCTTTAATTTCTCGGTGAAAACCCGCTGGATCTTTGTCATGACTGGGTACCACTTTCTTCATTTGTAACAATTCTATTTTCGATATGGGCGTATATACAAATACACGCTTAAACTCGTTGTCCTCGTCTTTTATTGGGTGCACTTCTCGTAAGGGATTCTGTCTATCCATGTGATACGTGGTTCTTTCCTTGACGGGCAATGAGACATGTTCTGCGCATACAAAAAGAATATACTGCTTTCTTGATTCTAGAATTTCTTTAATTAATTTAGTACTTGCACCTCTCCATTTATTCATAAGCAATTCAGTCAATATGTCAGGTAAGGGACCAGGGTCCGAATGCTGACTCCGATATAGTATAATGAGTTGTTGAATCATATAAATCCCAGCTAACCTCTGTTCATCTGGGGTGAGATTCAAAAATGTGCGTACTACTGTATCATCACTATATTTTCCGGGACTGTCCACCCAATGGACAGCTGCCCTGGCTAAATCTTGTTCATCCATAGAATCGAGAAAATGATAACCCCTTCGTTCTCGGAGTAGTTTGTCGGCGGTTTGGAACGAATGCTCGTTAGACCTTATATTAATTATAGGTATTTGGAAATTCCTGTTATTATCTGGACATATCGGACATATCGAGTCAGTAAGACATCTATTACTATTACAAGATCTTCCTCTACCTACATAGGCTATGGTGTCCGACTGTCCCGTGGGCAGTCCTGACCCCTCTTCCTCGCTTTGTTCGAACTCGTTTGCCTCTAATCTTTCTTCGTGTAGGCGTTCTATTTCTTTACGGATCTTTCGGCACATGGCTATTATACAATTTTGCTTATCATGTCTCCCTTCTGATATATTCTGGCTCCATCTTGTAAGAATTTGCATTGCTTCCGGGTCTACCCCCGGTCGGTCTTGATTTCTGATCACACAATTTATGAGGAAACGTAACAGTTCCCCCTGTATCTCTACTTTCTGGTATTCCATAGCTCTGTTAATACATTCTGGATCTCGCCCTGTTTGGACAAAATGATATATTTTATCTAGATGTGCAGTCATTCCTGGTAACTTCCCTAAATACACCGCAGCTCGTCTGATACGCAATGATGCCAGGGTCATTTCGTCCTCTTTACCGGGCACAGGGTCATATCTGCAATCTATAAGAAGTTCCTTCAGCGTACGGGCACTTATGAGTTTGGGTGTACGTGAATGTGCTGTCTCTTGAAAAGTAAGTTTATTTATTCTGGGTGGCGTAGAAAAAATATTGGTAGCACCTCCCGTGGCCCCATCTGGGGTGTCGGGTGTGAAAGGATTCGTCGAACGTGACACAGCAACTACAGGTGTGGACACAGCTATAGAAGTAGCTGTAGGGACGGATGCAGAAACAGATGTGCTTGCCGGAACTTGTGACTCGATTTGTTGCTGTAGGGATACGGGTACTGGATCTTGGCGTTGGACCTCCCTGGTATGCGGTCTATGTGGGGCGGAATTAGCATACTCGGGAGCTGCGTCATCTAAATATGAAGAAAGAAAAACATCTTCTGCGGTTCTAGGATGCCCCTTAGGATGTACCTTTATTGGGAATAATGGGGGTGGCAAGTCTTTCGGTATCTCTGGAGTAGCCTTAGGTAATCCTTCGGCCAGAAGGGGATACATACCATTCATAAGGGCATTTCTTTGCCTATCTACTTGTTCTGATTTCACTCGGATACCTTCCTCAATTAATAGATTCTCTCGAACTTTGTTTGAACTCTCTTTACTCTTCTCTTCCTGTCTACGTGCTTTTTCTGTACGTCTATGAGATTCTTTACGCCATAACTCGACGGCGTCTTTCTGTGACTGTCTGACTTTCCTTTTCCATAACTCTTCCTCGACTTGCATGATGCACTCTGCATCCCAGGTTCCCGCTGCGGGCCACCTCTGACTTTCTGGTAATCCCTTGGTGTAGTCTACCCATAAATCAAGAAATAATATAGCGTCTAAGCCATGTTTGTGATACATGAAGTGCCCTGGAGTATCCCTAGGAGGAATAGGGACGGCTTCTTCAAGAACCCCTTTTCTAGTAGTGATCTGTCTTAATTTCGAAAAGAGCGGCATATTGACAACAGATCTGATACTTAATCTTGAACAC